>NC_081786.1:20908298-21262247 GCF_963082965.1 Carassius carassius
ACAAGCTGAGTCCAGAGACATTGTTCCCAATACGTCTAACTAGCTACATAACAAGTTTTATTTCACATTTCAGCTTTAATCTAACTGGGAGAGAATGAGAAAGGGAAACAAGTTTCTAAAAGAGTTCAAAGGAGCATTTTTAGACAAAACAATAAAATGTTTACATTCATATAGGCTATGGCTAATCTGAATAAGCAATGAAAGAGAGCAAACATTTGGATTTCTGTCCTCATTAGAGCATGAAACTCAAATCCAGCTCAAAGTTCTCCCCATGGGCTGAATTACAATTAAAGGAGGAGGTGGGATAGAGGAGGAATGTCAGAAGAATTGTCAAATTGAGTGTGGAGCAGTAAGAGGTGGTTTATATGTCCTTCATGTTGTGATTGATGGGGATTATTTGAGCATGCTCCTCCCAAACTATCATTTGGAACTCAATTTAAGGGTTTAACAGATCACCCACTTTCTCTCGACTGGCTGTCTCATTCCCTGTAGGACCAGTCAAGGGTGAGAGTAGCTCAACTGGGTCATTACCCTTTGGCCCACGACAGCACACAGCTGACACAGATAAGTCTGTGCCAGCAGAAGCTTGAAATGCTGTTCAGATATCACTCACACCACAATACAATCACATTTTCTGTCTCAGAGCATTGGAAACAATTCGAGGAAGAAAATGAAATTTCTGTCATCATTTATTTGCCCTGATGTCATTCCAAACCTGTACTTTTTATTTTTCTTTGAAACACAAAGATAACATTTTGCACAATGTCCTGCATTTTGCAAAAACATTTTAAGACAAAGTAGAAACCATCCATTATGATCAGCTGAGACTTATAATGCTTTGACAGCTTTTCGTGCAATGAACTTGTCAATTCTACTGGCAAGTTCCAAAAGAACAATAACTGTCAAATCAAAATGTGTCCCAACATTTCACAACTAACTAAATAAAATGTTTTCTGTTAGGCTACAGTTTACACTTTTATGTAAAAAACCCTAAAATCATTTACTTTAAATGCTAAACGTGAATTGAGGCATTGCTATAGTCTGAAAATGGATATTCATTTTGAGATTTGCAAGGTTATATTTGGCATGTGTTATTATTTAGTGTTTTTTAAAACAATAGCTTTAATTGGGTGCAGATGATGTCAAGGGTCATCTAAATGTGGAAATGAGAATGCATAATTATCAGTTCATATGATTAAATAATAGAATATATAATAATTTCTAATATCCAGTGCTGATATATTGTGCAACCCTAGTTTATATATATATATATATATATATATATATATATATATATATATATATATATATATATATATATATATATATATATATATATCTCTGGTGACTATGATAATAATTTTATGCATTTGCTGCAACATTTTGCTGTCTCTTCATGAAGTATGAGTAATGTACTGGGGTATAGGTCCTGTAATGGGGAGATGAGCAAAAGGAAGCCAGTTCATTTCTTTATGCCACATGTGATGTTTCTGTCATGCATGGAGGTAAATTGGACATTTAGCGATGTAAGACAAAAACAGTTGAATGTTTAGCGTATGCAAAATGACATTTTATTTGTAATGGACATGACATTTCAAGCAGTGAAAGCTCATATGATTATTTAAAATGCGGTTTGAGAACATCATGTCAACTTAGAGCATACTGTACATAGGTGTATAATTTGCGTTTTACGTAGTTCTCAATGCTCTTCTTCTCTGTTAAGTGTTTTTAATACCGCCTGCTAATGTGCTGCATTTACATGAAACGTTGACGACAGACCTCAATAACTAGCATTTACAGCTTTAGCTAAAAACAATCTTAAATACAATTGTCATTTAGTTTTTTTTATATATATACGGATGTCCAATTAGTTAATCAGCATCAAACTGCTTCTAGTTGCTGCGATGCATATTATAATCATTATTTCCCATGTGTTGCCGGAAGGATTGTTTTAGCCTCAATTAAGCTTCTATCTAAATGTTAGGTGACTATTATTTATGAAAAAAGGTCTTTTGTTGGTTTTGCAACAACAACACTCATGAAAACCCATTTTTTAATGGTAGCATTTTATTTTGGGTAAACAAACTTTTAAATTCCATCACTTATTGATTGACTTGTTTTTAGATATTGTGATGCATGTTTGTATTATTATAATGCTTTATTAGGTATTTTTGCAACAAAGAGTTCAGAAAATAATAATGTACACTATTAAAAATAAAGGTTCCAATTGTTTTTTTAGTTTTTTAGTTTAGTTATTTTGGAGCAGTGCCAAGAAGATGTGCATTCTGCATTTCAATACAGTAACTGCCATCCAAACTGTTGCCATAGTTTACATCAAATAATGCTAACAAAGTGCATTGTTATATTGACAACATGACTAAGCATTTTGTTTGTGAACAATGACACAAGGACTTTGCATTTTGATGGCACTGATATGTTCATTGACATAAATACTTACTTTTGAGAGATGAACTAAAGATTTTGAGTAAGTTACAGGCTTTTGCAGGTATTCCAGTGTGTGGTGCTGTTTGTACAAATTGTTTTGAGAAATGCACATACTTCTTTGCAAATATTAAGGATGATTCATGAAATGCACATTTAAGAAAAACTCTAACTAAATTATGTGTTTTAGTATTAATAATAATAATAATAATAATATCAAATGCAATTTTAACATAATACACAATCATCTTACTCTAGAGTTTTGATCAACAGCATGAAATATGTTCCAAACTTATGGTTATTTTATCTAGCACTGATGTTTGTATGTTCTATTTTATTGTCACGATATCAGAGCAGTGTTAAAAAGAAGTTCAAATAATTGCACAGCAGTCTCCCTAAACCGTTATACAGAAAACACTTATTTACTTCAATAGCTAATTGATCTAGCTTCTACTTCCAGTCCCACCTTGTTACCCCTGTCGAGTGACTGCTACCTCTGGGACTGAACCCTCTTTAGCAGTGTGGACTCAGGGAAAGTCTCCTTTCTCTTCACACACATTAACCAGAGAGATAGTGTCAGTGAGGTCAGCGCCAGCCACAGACCTGCTGGAACAGAAAGAGTCCAGCACAAAACTGAGCTCCATTTGCCAGAATCAACCCGTCTGAGCTGCTGACATGCTCAGAGGAAGTGATTCAGTAGCTCGCTTACGTGGCGGCACTCCAGTGGTAATTAGCAACAGTAAATCTTCACAGCGTCCAAAAAAAATTAGCATTATATGCCTAACGGTGATGAAGGCAGTTTTTAGCATCATGTTACCCAGTTGATATGGTTTCAAGGGTGGTTGCCAGGTGGTTACTTACCACCCGTCAAAATCAAGTGAAGTCAAGTCTCTATCTGGCTTCTACATACAGTTTGGGTAATGGGTAAATAATTGGGTTATGTATTATATTATGTATTTCATGGTGAAATTGATGGTGGTGAAATTTTTGACTAATACCACATGACTAAAAATGACACGCAATGTTATCATTCTACAATATCTCTCAAATTGTGTATTGTGTGTAATATTGATTATTAATTTCTTTTTAAATGAAAAGGTTGGCTATTTTGTCTTTCTAAGGCCAATTTTTGAGCTAGCATCTTATATGAAAAAAAAACCCGATATATTAGGAGCAAAACTGTGGAGGTCATCATTTTTGAGAAACTGATGAAAATTTATTTTATGCAAATAGTTTCTTTCCTCTCTCTCTCTCTTTCTCTCTCTCTCTCTCTCTCTCTTGATTTAAAATACCATACACAAAAAAATGGTATAGAAATCATTTTCATTCAGAAATTGTTTGTATATGTCCGAGAAACTTTTAAAGCACATTGAATTAAACATTAAATTTAGAAGTAGAAAAAATAGCATGACAGTATTTTCTAAAATGTATTCCATTAATATTTGTTAATCATTAATCTTTCATGGGGTATTTTTGACTATGATATTAATTTGTCTAATAGTTTTTCTTAGTTTAAGATTTGAATTCTCAGAATAAGACTAAAACAATAAAAACCTATACATAAAAATTTGCATTTGTATAAAGATAGGCCAGGCATTTCTGAAAAGCAGCAAAAAATATACGATTAAAGGGTAATATAAAGTTTTCAATTTTAAAATGTGACAATCATATAACCGAGAAAAAAAAATCAAATCATTTTGAATAAAAATCAAACCATGAAACGTAAAATTGCCTGAATTTTCTGAAACAACCAGCAATTGATAGTTTTCACGTGACGTCTCACACTCATAGGAACGCCCACCTGGAGGGCAAAACAAAGCTTTGCTCCACAGACCGCCAGTTATTTTTACGCATTTTGCATAAAGTAGTAATGTAAAAAGGCGAAATTCAGTAAACACCTTATTGATGATGTATATTTTGTAAAGTCAAGCATATGAACCCAGACTATAAACAAAATGTGCAAAGTTTCACGTTAAATGGTTTCCCATAGAAAACCAATATAAGGAAAACACTGAACCATTATTAGGATTGCATTCATATTCCGACCTCATCTGCTTGCCTATTTAAACTATACATAATTAATATCTAGTGATTACTGAATTTGATCTTTTAATATTATTGTTTTAAATATATTAAGGCACTTGAGTGTTTTTACAACGTTTGTCGCACTGTTTAATGATTGAAATATTGGCACGGGTGCTTAATATAGATTGCAAATGGCTAAAACTTGCATTTTGTTCACATACCTTTGTTTTATTATTTTAAGAGGTGATCTAAATATTTGCGGCTGTGAAACAGATGGAAAATTGATAGGCTTGTGCTGCAGTTCTATGGATGTTACATCCTCCAGGGCTTCGAGCCGGTCACGTGACTAAAAACAATCAAGTGACACTTGCCTTCACAAACCACTCTTATGGTATGTAAGGTAATATACATTTTGACAAATTTAGAAATGGTTTATCATCTTGAACTGACACCTGACCTGTAGAAGGCAGAGGGTAGGAAATAAAAGATAGATGTCGTAAAATAATGTGCCGATACACTTATTAAGTTTGGCAGGATTGTTGATGTGGATGGGGGAGGTCTGAGGGAGCGTGAAATATCACATATGCTCAAAGATCAAAGCTGTGCTGATGGTTTAAGGAGCCAGTCATAAATCAATCTCTAAGAACATTCACACCAGACGGCCAGCTCTGTTTTGATTTTGTTTCCCTTGGGGGGAATAAAGCTGAATTTAAGCACTGACTGACTTTTGGAAAGAGCTCATAAGGATGAAAATGCTGGAATCTGAAGATTATTGAGCAGTTATTAATGGGTCAGTCAGGATAATTGCATTTGCTACCTGAATTGTGAATATTTCACTTGCAGACGGTGCGATGAAGGCCGTTACTGCACCACTGATTGAGCGGGTTCAAACGCTGCCTGATTTAATGAACCTCTTATCTGGTAAATCTAAATCCACTAAGACCAATTACAGAGCTGCTGATTCACATGGAGTTTGAGTCATCTGACTTCTTCCAGTGAGATACACATTAAGGACAGTGAGCTGGTAAGGACATTCCTTTTTGTATGGGTTCCCTGACTGGAGGTGGTTGAAATCTATGTTCATTTAAAGGGACAGTTCACAGAAAAAATGTAATTCTGTGATCATTTACTCACCCTCATGTCATTTCTGACCTGTATTCCTTTCTTCTTTCCCTGTACAATAAATGGAGCCCCGAGCTTCCAGGTTTAAATAAAGATAAAAGTGATTCTTCTTATTCACTCATTCCTATGTGGTTCCTCAGTGGTAGATCATTGCATTAGCAGTGCAAAAGGTCGTGGGTTCAATTCCTAGGGAACACACATACTGGTAAAACAATGTATAGCCTGAATGCACCGTAAGTCACTTTGGATAAAGCATCTCTAAATGCATACAGTAAATGTAAATTCACTTATATTGTCCTGACATTCGTCACATTTCATGAATCGTTCTGTAAATGGTCATCTTAATTTTATTTAATTGGATTTTTGTAGCGAACAGGTTAACAAAACTGAATGATTTGATAATGAATTACACTTCATTCACTTTTATTATATGGAAAAAAGGTAAGCAAGGGTGCACTGAAATTACATCGATCCTATTCTAAAGTTCAACTCACCGATTCAATGATCCATTCACATTGGTTAACAGAGTCCAATAAACATGGAGATTTTGAGTCAAATTCAAATTCAAAACTTCAGACAACTTGGTATGTAATGCATGATTCATGTCAACTACTTAAACAGTAGTTTTATGTAGCATTTGTTTTGTTTTGTTTCATTCATGAATCTGACTGATTTTATTGTCACGTTCAACTCACTACTGATGATCTTTTCACATTGATTAATATAGTCCAGTTGTAAAAATTCCACCGAAGACGAGTTGAGCTGAGCCCATGTGTAGTTTATTAGATCCCAACTTGAACTAAATACAAAGTAAGCAGTTACAGGAAACAAAGCTAAACAAGAGACAGTGAAACATGAGGGCTATATATGCACAAGACTGATGACTGAACAAGGTGCGAACAATAAAGATTAATAACCAATGACAAAACAGTACTGAGAACCACATGACTAAAAACAACCAATCAGAGCAAGAGACATACAAAGAGAGCACATGGGAAGATACAAAAGGGCAAGGGAATAACATGACAAACAGGATGCAATGGTGCTTTCGCGTGTGTATTGTAAGTCGCTTTGGATAAAAGCGTCAGCTAAAATGAATAAAAATGTAAATGTATTTTAGTTTAACTCACTAATTCATTGATCCGTTCAAATTAGTTAAAAGTCCATTAAGATTATCATAGAAAAAGAGTCAAATTTTAGTCTGATCATCACACAAAACTACCGTATGACTTCAGATAGCTTAGAATAACACGCATGACTTGTATAAACAACTTTTGCGAATCTTATATAGTGTTTTTTTTTGGCAATTTTCATGTGTTTATGCATTTATTACATGGCAAAAATGTTGGCAAAGATATTCTTCAACACGTCACAATTTCTATGGAGGAAAGAAACACTGGTTGATTACGTAGTCAAGCCAAAGACTTGAAAAAAGAGTTTGACAGTTTGACAGACAGTAAGGGATATAACTGGTGACTACAGAGGGACTTAAACATTTTTAAAAGCATTATGAACTCACTTTTGATTATCAGTCAAAATGATCACCTAAACTGAAAACACAGTGGTTTTATAGTTCCATCTGAATCTGTTTATCAGTGAATGGTTTGAATATTTACATTAATATTCATGTATAGCTATCCCAAACATCTGCACTCACTCTGAGTATAATTCCGTTTGCTATCGCGGTGGTCGCAGCGCTGTCCATTCAGAAGCGCTCCTGGCGATGTGAGCAGCATCTCTTATGAAGCCAGCCCACTGTAATGAGCTCATTAAAGTCATGAAATCTGGTTATGAGGCATGACCAAGTTGAAATTGAGGAACATCTCTCTACTGGATTCTTGGCAAGCTCTCAAACAAGTGAGCAGATTCAGATGCTGTTCTTCACAGTGACCCAGTCAAAAGTTTGGAGATGTTTGCCCTGGAGCTGTTATGATGTGAAGCTTGAGAAAGCAACTGCATAAACAGTTCTGATGAGCCCTTGCTTTTTCCAGGCGTCGGTGCTGGTAATCCTCTGTTCACAGAAAATGAGAGAGACACATTAGAGAGTGGAAATGTGGAGATACGATGTGTTTGAAAGGGAAAAAATAACCAAGGCCTGTGTGCAGCACATATTACAGCATTAAAGGCGACACATGACAGTAAACAGGATCTCTTGCTCTTTTACGTTTTTACAGTGGTTCATTTAACAGATGCTTTTATCCAAAGCGTCTTACAAACGAGCAAAAGTACATCTTTTCATCTATTAAGCATTGTTTTTGTCTCGTTTTCTTTTTTATGTGAGAAGCAACATTTCTTGAATCAAGTTTTTACATGTTTTGGTAACACTTTAGATTAGTGCATTCCCCGTGCATGCACACTGGTGTCCTCGTGGGTCCAGGAAGGGTGCGTTGAGGGACTCCCGCGCCACAAGAGACGTGAGCTGCCGGACCCGCGATCCGGATGGGAACCGCACCCGTTTACATGGCTGTCGGGCCAGGATGCCGGGCCTTCCATCCCCTGCCAGCGCCGCGGCCAACGAGAGTGATGCGGCCGCTAGAGGAAGCCGCCGCCCTCCCGAGCCGGACCGAATAGGGGAGCACGTGCGGACGCCGGACTCCACCCCTTACCTGGACCCTTCCTCCATGAACACTGCCCGAGCCACACGAACCCCACAGCACGACGAGGACACCAGATTCCCTGTTTATTTTGGACACTCTTCCCCTTTGGCCACCTTTATCCCGTTTTATTTTATTTTCTGTTAATAAAAGCCTCTCCGAGGCCTGACGCCTCGCCCACTGTGTCTGTCTTGTGCTCCTCCCATCACTATATATATATATATATATATATATATATAATTTTAGTGCAAGAAACATCATAAGTTGACTTCTGCACTTATACGCACAGCAGTTCTGCTACAAAACTGAACACTGGAGTGTTAAAATCAAAGGCACTTAAATTAGTTTCTGTTATGAGTCTAATTACAGTGTTGGAACAAGTGTGTATGACATCCATGAAAAGAACCCTGACTGCAATAACCAGACCAGCTCAAACTGCCTAACCATGATTTTGTGTAAAATCATGTTTGAAATGCAGTCTCATAGGTATCATTACCACTGTATGACTTAGGAACTAAAAGCACTGAACCTGAAAATCAGGGTCCCTAAAAACCCCAGTCATGTTTCTCATCCACTTACCATGCCACAGTTCTGAGCTCAATTATTTACACCATTTTTATTTGTTGAATTCCATTAGGCACAGTTGTTGAATGCTAGCCTGCACTTATGATTAAATCTGTTAATGTTTGTCATTATGCAACTGAAGCTTTTCTAAAGTCCATTTTCCACAAGTCCTATGCCGACACATTTCTTACTTTAGAGCAGCTCAACTCAATATTAACGATCAAGGCAAAGCATTTTGGTCTTTGTGATGGATTTTTTTAATTATGCAGTGGCCAAAGCAGTACAGCAGAAGATTTGACATGTTTCTGGGATGATAAGTTCAGGATAAAAAATAAAATAAAAAGTGGGAATAAATGTGTTCACTGACATGTCACATGTTGAATAAAGTGCTGCTTTATACAGAGATATTTTCAGTTTCTATTAGCCCACACAGGTTGTCTGGCAATTTCAGACGCCTTTTGACTTTTTAACATTTTAAGCCTAGATTTTGATCGTTTAGATCTTCAGCATGAAGAGGTTTTTCAGGAGTTCAGCCAGAGGTAGAGCAGCTCCTTCTGTGAATACACACTTTCTGCCAAAGTGTTCAAGAGGCAATCACAACAAAAACAACTGCAATGAATAATATTGATCAGATCCCATCAGAAACATCACTTATCACATGACCTTAAACCATTTGATCTACTCAGCAAGAAACACAAGAGTTCAGTCAATAACACACAACTGTTTTTTTTTAAATGGAAAATGTAATGTATACATCATGTGATGTATGCATCATTTTAGTCAAGAACATGTTTTAGTTTGTAAGACCAAACTTTAACCACATTATGTATATGTTTGTTATTTGTAGTCCTGAAACAGTTATCAGCATATACCAGCAGCTTTATTAGGTATACCTTTTAGGTTGGACCTCCTTTTGCCTTTAGAACTGATTTAATTCTTTGGAATAGAGTCAACAAGGTTTGACTTACTGTTGGCTTTCTATCGATTCAAACCAGTCTGTCCATTTTCCACTGACTACTGGCATCAACAAGGCATTTTTGTTCACAGAACTGTCACTCATCAGATATTTTCTCTTTTTCAGGGCATTCTTTGTAAACCCTAGAGATGGTTGCGCTTGAAAATCCCAGTAGATCAGCAGTTTCTGAAATACTCAGACCAGCCCGTCTCCATGCCACATTCAGGGTCACTTTAAGCATCTTTCTTCCCTCTCTGATGCTCAGTATGTACTTCAGCAGACTGTCTTGACCATGTCTACATGCACACCATCCCCATTGAAATCAACGGATTTCAGCTTTCTGGCTGAAAATGTGTAAATATGTTTCAAGTGTAAACATGCACCTGAAGCCGGAGGTTTGAACTTTTCAATGAACCTTAACAAAACAGTCAACCTTGAAATGTATAAATAATAAGAAACATATTAATAGCCTAAGAGTGATTTAAGATGATGTCATGTTGATGGTCCAGTGGCTTGTTCCCCACCCAGACCTCCAGCTTTCATATTGAGATGAAAGTGTTCTGTGAAACGCTTCTGATCCCAGGCCTTTGCTTTGTGCTGAGAAGCTGCGGTTTGTTGTTTTCACAAGAAAGATTTCACCTTTCCAGAGCATATTCCACAACAGATTGCAGACTCCCACTATAACACCTGCAAACCAGGTTTCCTCCTGTAAAATATATAGAGGAGAACATAATGGAACGAAACCAATTTTATTTATAATATAACAATGGATTTGAACAGTACATTTTTTGACAGATTTTAGTGTAGTGTATTACAGAACTGCTTCCATTAGATGTGATTTAATCACTTTCTGTAATCTTAATAATTGCTATTCGATATTTTTGTTTTGTCATTTATTTTAGCATACATTTGCAGTTTATTTTCCTCTTTGCCTCTAATTGTAAGGAGAGTTGGCACAATTATTATAATAATGCTCTTGAAAATGGGCTTGTTACAGTTAGTTCATACATATTTAACACCAATATTTTTACAGCAAGCTGACATAAACATCTCTGTAGCAGTTCCGTTATTAAAGGTTAAACTGTTATTGCCATTATTACTGGTGTCCCAACAAACAAATATTTTGATAAATGCAGTATTCATGAAACAGTAGGCGTACAAAACCTAATGAGATACAGAAGGCTATGAGATTCTCAAGTGTGCAATTATAAGCTGAAAAATAAAAATTACAAAACTGTGAGCTAAAAACATTCCACGTTTGTTTCTGATTCTTTGAAACATCCGTTTGCAGCTTCAATTTACTTGTTGCCTGTATGGTGAGTTAAAAATTACCATAATTGCACAAGTGTTACAATTTATACAACTATATTTCTAAAGAAACATTGAATCTGTGAAGTGGAAAGTAATTAACACTTCGTCCTCGAGTGTTGGTGCCATGCTTACAGCACTGAGAAAAGATGCATTCAGCAGAGTTGGAGTGTACGTGTAAATTATAAAAAAAAAATATTATAATACATATTAATACTGAATGCATGAGCGACAGTGAACTGTAAGGTCAATAATGATCGTAACCAATCGATTAGTGCATCCCTACAGTTTCTGTCAATTTATCAGTGAGTATTAGACAACACTAGTGGAGAAGAAGTGGGAAGAATGGAAAACACTGCAGATTACACAATGACGGTAACCGTCTCTAGGTTACGTATGTAACCCTATTTCCTCGAGGGAACGAGACGCTGCGTCGAAAACGCTTTGGGGAATGCGTTTAGCGTGAGCGACTCTGAATATCATATCCATTCTGTCTTATAGAAGAGTGTGACGTCACGGGCGGGGTGACGTAAGCGACCAGGAAGCTATAAAGGCACGAGCCACGCAGCTGGCTTCAGCTTCGAGTACCAGCAAGCGCCGGCAGGGGTGCCGGTGGTATGGCCTCGAGACGCAGCGTCTCATTCCCTCGAGGAACTAAGGTTACATACGTAACCTAGAGACGTTCCTCCTTAGGAACTTGAGCTGCGTCGAAAATGCTTTGGGGAACTAGTACCAACGCTGCCGGACTACCAAACCCCTGCCTAGTGTGTATCCGAAGAGTACAGCTTATGACGAGAGGACTGAAGTGCCATGGAGTGACTGGCATGTCTAAGCCATAGACTCTTGCAAAAGTAGAAGGCGTGGACCACCCCGCAGCATTGCAGATGTCCAGCATGGACACACCTGCTAGAAAGGCCTTGGAGGCCGCCATACCCCGTGTAGAGTGAGCCTTGGCTCCCGACAGCGGGGGACGACCAGAGGACTTAAAGTGGCGTTGATAGTCTCAACTATCCAACGACTAATAGTCTGCTTAGAAGCAGGAAAACCCCTCTTGGGGGGACCACAGCATACAAGCAATTGGTCCGTTTTTCTCCACAGGGCAGCTCTGAGGACGTATGCATCCAGCGCTCGAGCTGGACACACACAATTTAGCTTCTCTTGGTCGGGCTCCCGAAAGGGAGGAGGACAGAAGGCCTGCAGCACTACAGGTTGTGGTGTGATAGAGGGCACCTTAGGAACATATCCCGCTCGAGGGTATATGAACACTTTGGTCATGCCAGGTGCAAAATCAAGATAGGTAGGGGCCACTGAGAGAGCCTGTAAATCTCCTACTCTCCTCAGAGAGGTAATGGCCAACAGAAAGGCACTTTTAAGAGTCAGATGTCTGTCTGAGATATCTTGAATCGGTTTGAATGGAGATTTGCAAAGAGCCTCTAACACCACACCCAAGTCCCAGGGGGGAACACGGGACCGTACTAGAGGTCTCAGCCTCAGGGGACCGCGGAGGAAACGTGTAACTAAGGGGTGTCTTCCCAAAGACTGGTCATTGAGAAGGGCGTGGTAGGCTGCAATGGCCGCCACATAAACCTTCAGCGTGGAGTGGGTCAACCCTGCAGAGAGCCTGGCCTTTAGAAACTCCAGAACTGTGCCAACTGGGCAGTTTGCTGGGTCTAGCTGGCGGTCTCATTTCTAGACAATTTCTAGACAATCGACCACTCCACAGACCACGGACAGGGTGGCCAATCATGACTGCATACCCAGCCAGTGAGGGATGCATCCGTCGCTAGTATTACATGGCGACAAGGAGCTCCCAGCACCGGGCCCCGATTCAAGAACCAAGGTTTCTTCTACATGTCTAAGGCACGGAGGCAGCGCCGCGTCACCTTGATAGTGCGAAGTGGATCTGGATTCCCTCTGGGAAAATCCCTTGGTCTTGAGCCACCACTGTAGGGGACCCAACAATCTTTGAAATTGTTTGACAGTGAGTAGCTGGCCTTCTCTGACTCTCTCTCTCAGAGAAAGTACACTCTTCTTGGCATTCAGTCTCAAACCCAGCTCCCCCATATGTGCGAGAACGTCATCTCGATGCCGAGCCGCAACCTGCTCTGACTGAGTTAAAATCAACCAATCATCGATATAGTTGAGAATGCGGATGCCCTGCATGCGCAGGGGAACCAGAGCCGCGTCTACACATTTTGTGAACGTGCGTGGTGAGAGTGCAAGGCCGAAGGGCAGTACTCGATATTGGTAGGCTTTGCCCCCGAAAGCGAACCTCAGAAACTTCCTGTGTTGTGGAAGGATGGATATGTGGAAGTATGCATCTTTGAGATCTATTGTGAAAAACCAGTCCTCGGACCTGATCTGAGCTACAACATGCTTGATCGTGAGCATTTTGAACTTCAATCTCATAACTGAACGATTTAAGACCCTCAAGTCTATAATTGGACGCAACCCCCATCCTTCTCTGGAACTATGAAATACTGGCTGTAGAACCCGGACTCCCTGTCTTGAGGAGGGACCACCTCGATGGCCTCCTTCTCTAATAGGGTTTTCACTTCCTGTTCCATAACCAGACCCTGTCTGGGGCCGACTTTCGTCGGAATGACCCCGTTGAATCTCGGCGGTACAGAGCCGAACTGAATATGGTAGCCTTTATCTACTGTATGCAGGACCCATTGAGATACATTTGGCAGTAGTTTCCACGCTGCAAAATAATCTACTAAAGGAATCAGTCTCTCGAGTCTGGTGTAAGAGGCCCTGAAGGGGCGGCGAGCATCTCAGCTCTGCTACGCACGCGGGTGGAAAATACTGAGAACATTGCTCGCTGGAGGCCGCTGCACCCTGGAACTCTGGCAGGGTTGGCAGACCGGCCCCCAGAGGGCGCTGAGGTGAGACGGGCACCGTGTAATGCGGTGTAAGATGCTCTAGCCCAGTAGGGGCCGCCCCCTGCAGTTGTGACCGAAACGTGTCAGGACTTCTTAACCGAGGGCCTCCCAGCCTGAAGTACGGCCCTCAGATCCGCCTTAGGCTGGGAAAACCCTGGTTCAGAGTGT
Source organism: Carassius carassius (assembly GCF_963082965.1). NCBI lineage: Eukaryota > Metazoa > Chordata > Actinopteri > Cypriniformes > Cyprinidae > Carassius > Carassius carassius. Next base: position 20,922,362 of record NC_081786.1, read on the forward strand.
TGCTTCAGCCTCCAGTCCCGACGCAGGGGGAGCGCAGGCGGCAACGCTCTGACTATAGGCTGAGAGGGCTGCTCCCGCCCAGCAGCCCCTCCAGTATATATAATTTCTCATAGTCAGATAGATACTGAATTTAATTCCTCAGAATTAATGCAGTTAACCAATCAGACGAGTAAAGACGGTCTGGTTTTGGTAAGATTCACATCAAAACTGAAAATGATGTAATACACGCGTTGCCTCGGCAACACGCGAGCCGCTTAGTCACACAAACAATATTAATCTCCTCGGAGATAAGTAGCTGCAGCTGCGAGTTCACAGAGGGGGAAGGAACCGCTGCGCGTGCTTCCGGACCTCGAGAATGAACTCTAAATCTAGGGAATATGGGTGGAGATAGGCAGAGCCGTCTTCTCCCCGTCCTTATATATGCGAGAAGCACAGTCAACCCCCTTATTTATTTATTTATTTCCGAGAGCTGAGTGCGTGAGCTGCGCTCCTCATAAATGCTGCTCGTTATACAGTTAGGCATAATATGCTTGTGAAACTGATGCTTGTGTACACTGTTTGTCTGTGCAACTGATGTTTATGCAGCTTATGTTTGTGCAACTGCGAGCTCATCGACGCCCTCCGTTTCAATCTCCTCGGGAAAAAAAAGGCGGTGCGTCACGGCCGTCACTCAGGGGGAAGGACCGCAACAGTCGGGCTTCCGAACCCGGAGACCGGGCAGATCTGGCGGGTGAGGTAGGAGATAGGGACGCGCCCATCTCCATACCCTCCAGCAGATCTTATCTGCGAACCCAGCGAGTGCAGGCGCCGCTCCGCCTCGGCAAAAGCGGGACAGACACCGCAAGGAACGCTGGCGAAGACTTCCCCTCGAGAGAGTCCTCCGGGATCGAATCGTCCACACTGGCTTGTACCAGTGCAGGCAGTCGGCTCCCTCAAGAGCCGAAACAGCGTGCCTCGATCCCAGGCAGACCGCGCACAGACCGTGTATTCCCACTCATGATGAACACACAATCTGAAACGCGATCTGGATTCGCCTTTCAGATGTCTCGTCTTAGCTTTGCTCTTTGACTATTGCTTACTCTTTGAGGAGCTTATAGTGACAAACAACAGTAAATAAGACTGAGAAGACAGAATGACATGCACACACAGAGCGCTTGCTGAAATACGCGAAGCTGAAGCCAGCTGCCCGGCTCGTGCCTTTATAGCTTCCTGGTCGCTTACGTCACCCCGCCCGTGATGTCACGCTCTTCTATAAGACAGATTGGATATGATATTCAGAGTCGCTCACGCTAAACGTTTTCGATGCAGCTTGAGTTCCTGAAGAGGAACGAAGGGTGCATACTTCTTTGGCCAAGAGTGTATTAGCATCACAGCAGAGAAAAATTTGTTTGGAAGACACAGCAGCCAATTAGAATCTGATAAAAGGCTTCAAATGAAGAGTATAATTACTGCAAAGTTTGTGGAGTGTGTGATGTGCGTCTGTGGCATTAAAGGTGTGAAATTGTCCATAATGGAGGTCAGTGGAGGTCTTTTGATTTCAGGAAGCTTTAAAGACCCCTCAGAATTGGAGTTAAAAGTGCCATATTAAAACTTTTCTACTAAAAGTTGATTGACTTTTAGAACTACGCTATAGATATATGCGTATAGATAATCTTAAAGGTACTTCACCCAAATATGATCAATTCCATCATCATGTACTCACCCACCACTTTTTCCAAACCTGAATTAGTATATTTTTTTTTCTGTTGAACCCAAAGTTAACCAAAATGTTAATGATAGCCATCTGTTTCCATAAAAGAAGGTTCAATCAGCTTTTAGCAGAAAAGTTTATAATACATATATCATGTGTGAGCAGAATACTCTTGTGTAATTCTATTGTAATTTTGTCCAAGTGTTACAATTTATACAACTATATTTCTAAAGAAACATTGAATCTGTGAAGTGGAAAATAACTAACACTTCGTCCTCGAGTGTTGATGCCATGCTTACAGCACTGAGAAAAGATGCATTCAGCAGAGTTGGAGTGTATGTGTAAATTAGTAAAAAAAAAAAATTATAATATATATTAGTACTACGGAAAAATATAGCTACTTTTGTTAGCCATTGTTTGCTTTATTTTCACACACACACATTCGCACATGTGCACTTTCATTCTCTATAAGTAGAATTCCATTTGTATATATTTATGGAAGTAAAAATATAGATTGTATTACATGTTAGAAAGCATGATCTATCAGTCCACATTACCTACAAGAAACATCTAGTCAAGAGCTGTAGGTCCAACCATACGACTTTACAAACTATCCGTGCATTCAATTCCTTTTTTTAAGTCTATGGTTGAAATTATGACATAATTTTTGTTCATGTCACTTTGGTCAGAGCAAAATGTAGCATTCAACAAAAAAATTCATAAAATTACAAAGAATCTGGTGGCACATCCATCCATCCATCTTCTTCCGCTTATCCGGGGCCGGGTCGCGGGGGCAGCAGTCTAAGCAGAGAACCCCAGACTTCCCTCTCCCTAGACACTTCCTCCAGCTCTTCTGGGGGGACACCGAGGCGTTCCCAGGCCAGCCGGGAGACATAGTCTCATAGTCTCATAGTCCTAGTCCCAGGAAGGCGTCCAGGAGGCATCCGGAACAGATGCCCGAGCCACCTCAGCTGACCCCTCTCGATGTGGAGGAGCAGCGGCTCTACTCTGAGCTCCTCCCGGGTGACTGAGCTTCTCACCCTATCTCTAAGGGATCGCCCAGCCACCCTGCGGAGAAAGCTCATTTCGGCCGCCTGTATCCGGGATCTTGTCCTTTCGGTCATGACCCAAAGCTCATGACCATAGGTGAGAGTAGGAACGTAGATTGACCGGTAAATCGAGAGCTTCGCCTTGCGGCTCAGCTCTTTCTTCACCACGACAGACCGGTACATCGACCGCATTACTGCAGAAGCTGCACTGATCCGTCTGTCAATCTCCCGTTCCATCCTTCCCTCACTCGTGAACAAGACCCCAAGATACTTAAACTCCTCCACTTGAGGCAGGAACTCTCCACCAACCTGGAGTGGGCAAGCCACCCTTTTCCGACTGAGGACCATGGCCTCGGATTTGGAGGTGCTGATTCTCATCCCAGCCGCTTCACACTCGGCTGCAAACCGTCCCAGTGCATGCTGAAGGTCCTGGCTTGATGAGGCCAACACGACAACATCATCCGCAAAGAGCAGAGACGAAATCGTGTAGTCACCAAACCTGACCCCCTCCGACCCCTGGCTGCGCCTAGAAATTCTGTCCATAAAAATCATGAACAGAACCGGCGACAAAGGGCAGCCCTGCCGGAGTCCAACACGCACCGGGAACAAGTCTGACTTACTGCTGGCAATACGAACCAAGCTCCTGCTCCGGTCGTACAGGGACCGGATAGCCCTTAGCAAAGGGCCCCGGACCCCATACTCCCGGAGCACCCTCCACAGGCCGCCGCGAGGGACACAGTCGAATGCCTTCTCCAAATCCACAAAGCACATGTGGACTGGTTGGGCAAACTCCCATGAACCCTCCAGCACCCTGTAGAGGGTATAGAGCTGGTCCAGTGTTCCACGGCCTGGACGAAAACCACACTGTTCCTCCTGAATCCGAGGTTCTACTATCGGCCGGATTCTCCTCTCCAGTACCCTGGCATAGACTTTCCCAGGGAGGCTGAGAAGTGTGATCCCCCTGTAGTTGGAACACACCCTCCGGTCCCCCTTCTTAAAAAGAGGGACCACCACCCCGGTCTGCCATTCCAGAGGCACCGTCCCCGACTGCCACGCGATGCTGCAGAGGCGTGTCAGCCAAGACAGCCCCACAACATCCAGAGACTTGAGGTACTCAGGGCGGATCTCATCCACCCCCGGTGCCTTGCCACCGAGGAGTTTCTTGACTACCTCGGTGACTTCAGCTTGGGTGATGGACGAGTCCACATCTGAGCCCTCAGCCTCTGCTTCTGGCACATCATTTTATTAAATTTATAAAAGCGGTGTAAATTGAATCATTGCATATATATATAGTCATATCGTAATTGTACAATACTATTATATTTTGTACATGCAACATGCCAGTTTTATTGTAAATAAAAAAGAGATTTCATTGATTTCAACAAATTTACCATAAATACAGATGTTAAATCTATTGCGTCCCGTAGATTTTCTCGCAAAATACTTCAACCCCAAAAAGAAAACTGCACTCTGCAATAGTGAGATGGGGAAAATAAAAGTAATTTTCCATTTCAAATGATCACTCACTCCATCAACACATCTTACTAGTTTTAAAATCAGTACTAAGTAAGTACTAAGCCTAAAAAAATGGCTCAACTACAATGCAGTTTGTAATTATGGATAAAGAGCTTCAAAACACATTAATTTGCATGCATTTTCAGCTCCAGAGATGCAGTCAGTGATGGAAAGACACAGTGGCTTAGGGACCGACGAGGCAACCATCCCGTGACTCACTGGCATCAGGCACATCCATCGTCCCCCTCTGCATCACCTGCAGCTTCACCTACTGGGCCAAGGCCCCTGTCTATCCCCCGTCCATCATATCTTCACACGCACGCACACACTCCCTCGGGGCAGTGCCACCAACGCACTCAGTCAGGGTTCACTGCATCCCTCTGACTGCACCGTCTGTCTGGCCCGGCTGGAGATACACATACACACACACTTATACACTTCAGTGCTCTTCTTTAAAATACATCATGCAGAGAGCTTTGAGCAACATACCCTCTCTTATGACCCCAGCCAGCAGGAAGAAAGAGACACACGGGAGTCAGATGGGTCTGAAAGCTCTCCATCTCTGTCTTTCACAATCTCTCGTTCACTTTCTTTTTCTATTTGTGTGCTTACATTGGAGCTACAACAAATAATCTATAATGAAGATAACTGACCGTGGATTTGATCATTGATTAATATGTCTTTGTGATGTGCAGAAAGATCTTCCTTCGGTGACTCCATTGTGATACTGTGAGAATTGTATTAATTTATTTTGCAGAACAGCACAAACTAATAGCAAGTGAGCACCGTGAGGAACATATTTATGACATGGCACATTGACCTTTTTAAAGTCAAATCAAGTCACATTTATTTATATAGCACCTCATGCAATAAAGATCGGTTCAAACAGCTTCGCATTAATAAAGAGAAACAAATTACATTTCAGTAAAGCTGTAAAGCAGCTCTGCAGAAGATAATAGTGTCATTATTCAGCTCAGTTCAATGTTGATTTAATTCAGTTCAATAACATTATTGATGGTGCAAGGATAGTGTCATTATCAGATCAATTCAATTCAAATTTGGTTCTCATCTAACCAGTGTCAGTGATGTTAAATTGATAATGATATTTGATAATATTACCAAATATAAATGGTCTTTTAAACCGAACTGAGCCAAAGGTGACATTAAAACATGAGGCAGAAATGTTTTTGTTTGTTTTTTTATTGTGTGTTATTATTAAATTATTATTCAACATTTGGTTTCAAACCTCATCTTTACTGAGTGTTGACTTATTTAGGCTAAATTTGTACATAAATTTTAAATTTGTATTCATTTTGCTTATTACATTTATTTATTTTAACTATAAATGAATGTTTAATTTCCTTTCAAATAGATGAATTAATTAAACACGTTTTGAAGACTGACATGGAAGAGAAGAAATCATTGAATAAAGTCAATATTTGTGTTCTTTGCACACAAAAAGTATTCTTTCAGCTTCATAAAATCAAGGTTGAACCACTGATGTCAAATTAACTATTTTAACTAACTTTCTGGGTCATAAACACATCAGTTGCATTACCATTTTTGCAGGTCAGAAAGCTCTTGGATTTCATCAAAAATATCTTAATTTGTGTTCCAAAGAGATGAATTAAGGTCTTGCAGGTATGGAATGACAAGAGGGTGAGTAATTAATGAGATAATTTTCATTTTTGGATGAACTATCCCTTTAAACACTTTCCAAGTCCTTTAACAAGATTGGAAAACATGGATGTATTGCGTACATTACATAAACTTGAGTGTGCACATTGAAATGCTTTGATGCAAAGCATTGGTAGTGACATGAATATCTGATTAACAAAATTAACTGACAGATTCATTGATTATCAAAATAGTAGTTACATTAGTTTCAGCGCTAGTCAACATCATCCCATCAGTGATGTGACGTCCGCACACATCTGGCTGTCGGACTTGTCAAGCCGGAAAAAAACAGAAACTTAAAAGAGAGCCAGAAGATCAAGCGTTTCAAAGGATCTTCCACTCCCTCGAGAAATGACTGATGGCATGGTGGGAGAAAAAGCAGAGATGGTTCTGAGGTAGAGCTCAAGATTCAAACCCTTCATCGGTGACACATCTTTTTTACGCTGTCTAGTGTTACCATAGCGGATGTCTGAGTCACTTACCCAGTGCATTCACTATTTTTCACATCTCCCTTAGCGGGCTACGTCAAGAGTCACACCGCTCCAAAACCTGTGTCAGCTTTCTGAAGTGCAGCTACAGTTTCTTTGACGTCGCATCCTCCGGGAGACGCGTGTTAACCTCCGCCACAGCCAACAGGATTATTTTAGGTATAGCAGCACGGGAGCCATTCACCCGAAAGTAAAGCCTTGCTCGACGTAGCGTTTAACATCTTCACAAGTAAGCCATGCGTGTGAGCTCTGTGGATAAAAGGGCACTTTGTGGAATGCTGTGAAGGAAAATACTTTTCAAAAGATTATAGGTGGGCAATCCACTCCTCAAACAATGACAGGACACATTTTCCAAATGACCTTACAGGAGATGCATTTAACAAAGCATTATACTGGCCCGAGAGAGACAAAAAAAAGGCAAGCATGCAGTGAAATTGCTTGAGACTGTAAGGAAAAAGTGAATTAAAGTCATTCCTTCTTGTAAAGCAAAGCTGTATTGATCCAGTTTCCATGCTGAGATTTATGGCACTAAAACCTTCCCGTAAAGATCAATAATCATACAACATATATGAACTGGCTGTTATACACACCAATAAAGGTTATTTTCTTCTCAACATGACACTTACATGGCAAATTTCACATGATCCTCAACCACATTTCCTGTGTTATATATCCTATTGTTTGGTTAACCGAATAGTTATCAGTTTGGGGCCAATCGAAAAAACACCATGTTCATTTAATAGAATAAAAAATTTAATAAAAATTGTTTGTTGTGTTTGGACAGATGGTACATAAATGTTTGTGATTTGTGTAAGAATGTGTTTTTTTTTCCAGCTATTTCAAAGTATTGGTTGGTTGTATTAACTATTGTGAAAACATTAGAGAGTTTTGTGCACATTGTTCTGAGAAAATTCTTTGCATGATTTTTAATGTGTATAAAATGAATGAAAACATTCAGTCGGTTTAGGAAAATTACAAAGTATTCAGATCACTGTGTTAACTGTTTTTAGAACAGTGAGCTGAGTTTGGAGAACTTTATCAAATCGATTGAAAAAAAATGTATTAGAGGTTCATACTGTTTTAAATCTCATCTCTACATACTGTTAATTTGAATTAATTAATTCTACTCATCTGTGATGCATTGCCAACAGTCAATCATGTTGCATGACAAATTAATCTTATTTTTGGTAAAAGCTCATTAAAAACAAATGGTAATCTATATATATTTATATATATATATATATATATATATATATATATATATATATATATATATATATATATATATAATTTGTCACTTTATATGTAGGTTGACCAGACTACCTGTGGGGTGAGTATATTACATTCATTTTGTCTTAAAGGGTCAGCAGTTTAATTAAATACCTGTCTGTCTTAATAATGTTAATCAAACAGCAAGATGTTAAATAAATGTATATGTTACAGTTTTTCTCGATTGCTAACACACTATAACTGATTCGTTTGGCACAATTTTCCAAACCATTCATACAGTTCCTGAAACAAAGACACGTTTCTCAAAACTTTTAACACTTTTCACCTGTTTTCACATTCGTTTTAGTTTGCTCAGTGTTTTCTGCAAAACTCTACACAAGAACGGCATCATTTTGCACAGGTTTAACCATGCTCTCATTCAGAAAACACAAACACATAATATAATGAACTCAAGCATCACAATATGAACTCAAACAGCGCACATTTATCCACGTGTGAGCATTAAGTAGCAAAACTGATGACACACCAGTCAGAATCTCAGGATAATATAAAAAAGGAGCACAGGTGATTATGTGATTTGGAAAATGAATCCTACTAGAGGAAGAGGAGGGGTAAAGAAAACTGAAGGGGATGGTGTAAAAGAACATTTATTCCTGATGAAATACACAACGCTGTAGTTGATCATGTTCTTGTGCATGAAGACAGCTGGCCAACAGGCTCATCTACAGGCTTTCAATACTACTTACAGATCAAATATAATGACAAAACAGTAGCAGAACTTCTATAGCTAGAGATAACATTTACTTTTTATATATATGTACAGTAAATACTGAAGCACAAGTTGTACACACTCAAACTCATACTGTAACTGTTGAAATGATTTGTAGTCAAGTACTTAAATTAAAATTTAATTAAAAACTTAATTTATGCATTTAGCAAGCGACTTACAGTGATTTCAGACTATCAATTTTTACCTATCATGTGTTCCCGGGGAATCAAACCCCCAAGCGCAATGCTCTACCAATTGAGCTACAGAAACACTATTACTTCTTACATGTACTGTATTTTTGCAGAACTAAGAGATGACTCTATATTCTGTTCTAGTGCTTTTCATCTACTGTACTGTAAGATCTCTTTACAGCAGTGTAATGAAAATAATATTTTCTTACTGTACAGCTTATTGTTGAATTTCACTGTATCTGCTATATTTAATGTTACATGTATCTGCTTTAATCATGTTGGATGATGTAAGAGATATTGTGCTGTAAAATGATACCTGATTGCAGAGATGTATAGTAACGAAGTAGAACTACTTCACTACTGTACTTAAGTATAAAAAGGCGGTATCTGTACTTTACTACAGTATTATTTTTTTCTCCTACTTCCACTTTTACTTCAGTACATATTTTCGATGAGCTTAATACTTTTACTCCGATATTTTTTGTATTATTAAATAATACTTTTATATACTTTTATTATATATTTATGTGCTGCATCGTTACTCATTACAATTATAAAAATGTTACGAATCATTCCATTCCAAACCCACATTACCACTGCCAGAACGGTAGATGGCAGGTTTGATGAAGCTGGCACATCATTGAGCGAATCAAGTGATTAAGAAGACTGCGCGTGCTCCCGTTCTGCCTTTTGATCAGCTAAAAAGATGGACGAACCAAAAACACCACCTTCCACCCCTTCAACTTCAAGTGATCGTGGCTGCGAGAGTGAGGAAGGAGACCATCCCTGGCCCTACTTAGAGTCCATGTTCTTATATGTCGGAGTGAAAGATAATCCATATAGAATGAAGTGCTTACCCTGCCGCCCGAAAGGTTGTGAAATAATGGCCTTCAAAAATTCACCGTCGAATCACTAATGTCAACTTTCTCTTATTTTATGACATAGCCTACTGTTGCCAAAAATAAATCATAGAGCATGTCTCCTTTGGTGCTGCTTATTCACACACCCGTTTTTATAGTGTAGTAGTGTTTTATAGGTAAATGTTAGTATAGATTGACACTGACATAAGTAATGCAGGAGTTTTCCTGCATTTAAATGTTTTTGGCGGCCGCCAAAGCCTTATTTGTTCGGTGAGTGATGTAGAATAGAATGACTGCTGCGCTTGTCAGGGCACATATAAGAACGAGCTGCGAGAGAGAGAGAGCGCGCGCATTCACCGTCATAAAACAACAGGAGCGCTTTCTTGCTCTCAAATTGCTCTATATTTGTTTACATATTTAATGTGCACTGTGAAGTAACATATACAAACAATGAACAGCTGTATTTTTATTAACTAATATTAACAAAGATTTAAAAATACAGTAACAAATGTATTGATCGTGGTTAGTTCATGTTAGTTATTAGTCTAATTGTCACGGAGACGAACCCCGTGATTCCCTCTGCTGGCCAGCAAAGAGCACCCTCACCTGAATATTGACACACACGCATCCATTCATTCACTTACACTGACGACACTACATTTCCCATAAGCCCCGTCCTTGGACTCTGATCACCTGCACAGGTGCCACTCATCAGGACTGTGCATATAAGCTGGTCTTCCACAAGAGTTTAAACGAGAAGTCTTGATTTGCTGTGTCTGTCATTTCTGAGCATTATTACCCGTGTTTGATTGCCTGTTACCGATCCTGCTTGATATCCTCTACGTACCTTTGCTGCCTACCTACCGACCCCTTGCTTGTTACTGGATTTTGATTCTCTGTTCTTCCCACGCTGTTAATATTGCTGGTTCTGACCATTGCCTGTACGACTACGAGCCTTTACAATAAAGCCTGCATTATGGATCCCATGTCGAGTTCTGGTTCATTACAGAGGCTTCGCCAACACGAGATCCAGCGGCTTTTGAAGGTCTTCATAACACCATGGCGGCTCAGGCCAGTCAGATTGCGGCCAATCAGTTCCAGCTGAATCGACTAATATCTATCATGGAAGAACTCTTCCGCAAGGGACTGAATTATGATCTGCAAACTGAACTAGCATGCAGAGACGAGGGCAGAAATCTCAACAGCTTCATTGAATTGACCATTTCCATTGATAATCTGCAACGTGCCCGGCGATCCAACTCTCGTCGCACTGATCACCCAGCATTCATGCCATTTCATGAACCTACTGAACCCATGCAAGTTAACACGTACCACCTGTCTACGGAGGAGAGAGATCGACGTTGAGTTTTGGATAAACGACAGACAAGTTAGCACCTCAGCTTTACTAGATTCCGGGGCTGCTGGCAATTTCATTTCTGAGGAATTCGCTAAGAGGTGTAACGTTCAACTGATTCCATGCTCTACTTCTCTCTCAGTGGAGACAATAGATGTTCGACCACTGGGGTCTGGATCAATTACTCACCTCATCCGCAAAATCCTTATGGCGGCTGGCTTACTTCACAAGGAGAGGATTCAATTCTACATTCTCCCCACATCTCACACACCCGTGATTCTGGGATTACCCTGGCTACGTCTGCATAACCCCCAGATTTCCTGGAGAGAGGGTCAAGTGGTGAAGTGGAGCAAGTATTGTCAACAGAACTGTCTTTCTCTGGTCAAACCTATTCCTGTCTGTTCCATGTCACTTACCCCCGCTCAAGAATTCCATTCCCGATCTGCCAGAGGAATATGCTGATCTTATGGAGGCCTTCAGTAAGGAACAAGCTAACACCTTACCTCCTCACCGCAAATATGACTGTGACATCGATATTCTGCCTGGGCATTCTCCTCCAAAGGGTCGCATCTTCCCATTGTCTCAACCTGAGTCCGACGCTATGAAAGATTATATCAAGGAGGAGCTCCAGAAGGGGTTCATCAGACCATCCACATCTCCTGCTTCATCTGGGTTCTTCTTCGTGAAAAAGAAGGATGGTGGTCTCTGCCCCTGCATCGATTATCGTGGACTAAACGAGATGACGCTGAAATTCAGATACCCACTTCCGTTGGTTCCGTCAGCCCTCGAACAATTCCGCACCGCCCAATACTACACCAAACTGGACCTGAGTTGCGCCTACAATCTCATCCGCATTAGAGAGGGGGATGAATGGAAGACCGCCTTCTCCACCACCACTGGTCACTATGAGTATCTTGTGATGCCTTTCGGACTGGTCAATAGTCCATCTTTGTTTCAGTCATTCATTAACGAGGTCTTCAGAGACATGCTGAACATATCTGTGATCGTATACATTGATGATATCCTGATCTACTTCAACACACTTCCTGAACATATACGACATGTCCGAGCAGTTCTTCAACGCCTGATCCAATACCAGTTATACGCCAAGGCTGAGAAGTGCGAATTCCATACCACCTCCACCACATTCCTAGGATACATAATCAGTCCCGCAGGGGTAGCCATGGACGAGAGGAAGGTCAACGCCGTGCTTAACTGGCCTGAACCCACAACCCTCAAGGAATTGCAACGATTTCTGTGATTCGCTAATTTCTATAGGAGATTCATTAGGAACTTCAGTACTGTGGTCGCTCCGCTTACCTCACTGGTCAAAAAAGGAACTCACCGATTACAATGGTCAGAATCCAACAACAAAGCTTTCCTAACCCTGAAACAACGATTCAGTAACGCGCCCATCCTCTGTCACCCTGACCCCTCATTACCTTTCATTGTCGAGGTGGACGCATCCAACACAGGTATTGGCGCTATCCTGTCACAATGCCCAGATCTTGCCGCTAAACTCCATCCCTGTGCCTTCTATTCCAGGAAACTCAACTCTGCAGAGCGTAACTACAGTGTCGGCGATCGGGAACTCCTTGCCATGAAGGCAGCCTTTGAGGAGTGGAGGCACTGGCTAGAGGGAGCCACACATCCGTTTACCGTACTAACAGATCACAAGAACCTGGAGTACTTTGTGGGAAGTCGTGGCCTAATGGTTAGAGAGTCGGACTCCCAATCGAAAGGTTGTGAGTTCGAGTCCCGGGCCGGCAGGAATTGTAGGTGGGGGGAGTGCATGTACAGTTCTCTCTCCACCTTCAATACCACGACTTAGGTGCCCTTGAGCAAGGCATTGAACCCCCAACTGCTCCCCGGGCGCCGCAGCATAAATGGCTGCCCACTGCTCCGGGTGTGTGCTCACAGTGTGTGTGTGTGTGTTCACTGCTCTGTGTGTGTGCATTTCGGATGGGTTAAATGCAGAGCACAAATTCTGAGTATGGGTCACCATACTTGGCTGAATGTCACTTCACTTTTTTTACACACCGCCAAACGCCTTAATCCCCGTCAAGCTAGATGGTTCCTATTCTTCACTAGATTCGACTTCTCCGTAACTTACCGACTCGGCTCCAACAACACTAAGACGGATGCTCTTTCACGTCAGTTCGAGGAGGAGAACATTCCACCTGATACAGAACCCATCCTACCATTTCAATTAGTGGTTGCTCCCATTCAATGGGATATCATGACCCTGCTCCAACAACACAGGGAGCAAAACGAGAACCCAGTGGCTTGCCCAGCCGACAGAATCTTCGTCCCTGAACATCTCCGTAACCAGGTCATCAGTCAAGTTCACTGCCATCCATCATCCGGTCACCCAGGTATCACAGCCACCATCAATCAACTGGAGAACCGCTTCTGGTGGGAATCACTGCACAAGGACACAGCTAATTACATACAACAATACATTAACTGTAGTATGAACAAGGCATCCAAGCAATCTCCCACCGGTCTCCTGCAACCACTACCCATTCCTCAACGACCCTGGTCTCACATTGCTATTGACTTTATTACGGATCTTCCCAGTTCACAGGATTATACTACCATACTCACCATCATAGACCGATTCTCCAAGGCTTGTAGACTCATTCCATTACCCAAACTAGCTACCGCTCTCCAGACGGCAGAACACCTATGCAACTGGGTCTTCCGATTGTATGGCCTACCCGAGGACATTGTGTCAGACCGAGGACCTCAATTCACCTCTCAATTATGGTCAGCCTTCCTCAAAGCCCTGAATGTTAATGTCAGCCTCACCTTTGGGTATCATCCCCAAGCAAACGGACAGGTAGAGAGACTCAATCAAGAGCTGAACCACTTCTTCAGAGCCTATTGCAACCAGAATCAGGATGATTGGGCTCGATACTTACTCTGGGCAGAATATGCACAGAACTCCCTTATTAAACCATCTACTGGTTTGACTCCCTTTAAATGTGTACTGGGGTTCCAACCAACAATGTTCCCATGGTCAGGGGATCCAACGGACCTACCAGCTGTAAACGATTGGATGGCACGCAGTGAGGAGGTGTGGAATAGGGCCCATGTTCACCTGCAACACGCTGTTAGGAGACAGAAGGAGCAAGCGGACCGCAGAAGGCGCCCAGGTCACAACTACCAGCCAGGTCAATGGGTGAGGCTATCAACATGGGATCTCCGTCTCTGGCTTCCTTGCCGCAAACTGAGTCCAAGGTACGTGGGTCCATTCCAAATCACTAGACAAATAACTCCAGTTTCCTTCCGGTTGGCACTTCCTAACACATATCATATTTCTCCTACCTTTCATGTATCCCTGCTCAAGCCCACTGCTGGTCCCAGAGACGAGGGAGAGGGGAGGTCCCGTGCACAGGCCCCTCAACCCATCACCATAGAGGGCGAGGAGGCTTACCAAGTCCAGGAATTACTCGATTCCAGACGTCGGGGAAGAATTCTACAATATCTGGTCGACTGGGAGGGGTACGGTCCAGAGGAACGCTCTTGGGTAAACTCTGAGGATATTCTAGACCCCAATCTTATCGATGAGTTTCATCGCTCACACCCTGAAAGACCGGCCCCTCGACCCCGTGGTAGACCCCGACGTCGTGTGCCTCCCCGCGCCAGGAGTCGCTCGTATGGGGGGGGGGCTCTGTCACGGAGACGAACCCCGTGATTCCCTCTGCTGATCAGCAGAGAGCACCCTCACCTGAATATTGACACACACGCATCCATTCATTCACTTACACTGACGACACTACATTTCCCATAAGCCCCGTCCTTGGACTCTGATCACCTGCACAGGTGCCACTCATCAGGACTGTGCATATAAGCTGGTCTTCCACAAGAGTTTAAACGTGAAGTCTTGATTTGCTGTGTCTGTCATTTCTGAGTGTTATTACCCGTGTTTGATTTCCTGTTACCGATCCTGCTTAATATCCTCTACGTACCTTTGCTGCCTACCTACCGACCCCTTGCTTGTTACTGGATTTTGATTCTCTGTTCTTCCCACGCTGTTGATATTGCTGGTTCTGACCATTGCCTGTACGACTACGAGCCTTTACAATAAAGCCTGCATTATGGATCCCATGTCGAGTTCTGGTTCATTACACTAATACATTAACTAATGTAATGTTAACAAATCAAACCATATTTTAAAGTGTTACAAACAAATCATTTACTCAGAACACCTCTTGAAATGAGAATATAAGTGTGCTTACCCCATTTTTTTTAGTAAGAGTGGTTAGTAAGATTTAATCTTAATGAACTACAGTATTTTCAGGTTATTTATAAGACAATGTGTAGAAAAATTATCTAAAAAATAATTTAGCCTAGTTTAGACTGGAGTAAGATTAAAACAGAAAAAAAGTGCAAAGCAAGTTGCTGTTAGCTAGCTGTTAATTTAATTCAATTGTATATGGTAGAAAATTAGACTATTAGTCAAAATAAACTTTTTGGTAATGAAATCAAAGTGCTGACAACAAACAAAGCATCTCAACTTGTCTGCATCTCAAGTGGTCTTCGCGCACTACCGTTTCTCATGATGCATGGTTGGTTGTATCAAGTTAGGCCTACAGGGTTTTGCAAGTAATTGCAGAGAAGTACTAAAGCAGAATCCATGAAGGATCTTTGATTATGGGGTTTCTTGCTTAAGTTTTTTTTATATAGAATTATGGGGGATAACTGACTTTAATTGAATTAATTTTGCTTTTATCAATAGTGTCACAGCAGTTATTACACAATACACTCACCTATAATGTTGCTCACGTTATCATTCTGTGAAGGTAAAACTATATATTTTTTTGTCTCTTTTCAGAGCAAGCATGACTGCCACTTGAGTAGATACGAGAAACTCACATCTGAAAAGCGAAAGAAGAAGACTGTGATTCCCTCCCCTTCCATCAAGCAGGCCACATTAATGGGTAGCTGGAACATGATGCCTCAGAGATCCATCGACAAGGCAATCATGAAGAATGTTGTCCGAGGACTTTCAACATTGTAGAGCAAGTAGCTTTCCACGATTTTGTGTTAGACCTGGTGCCAAATAGCAAAATAATGACAAGAATCACATTCACATCTATGATTGATGATGCTGCCAAACAGATGAAGATCAAGATTATTGAGACCATGAAAACTGTTGACCACATTGCGACAACCACTGACTGCTGTTCAGCCAGGCGGCGTAGTTTCATTGGGGTCATGGCTCACTGGCTAGACCCGGAAAGTTTAAAAAGGTGCTCAGTGGCCCTGGCCTGTAAAAGATTAAGAGGCTCTCACACTTTCGACCTTCTGGCAAATGCACTTAATGATATCCATGCTGAGTATGACATTCGGGGGAAGAACAACCACGGACAATGGCTCCAACTTCATTAAAGCCTTCACAGTCTTTGGTGAAGATGGAAATAACAATGCTGGTGCTCTAGTTCAGGAGGAAGAGGAGGAGGAAGAAGAAGCAGACAAAGATGAGGAGGAGGTAAAGTTTGTCGATGTATCTTCACTTTTGGATGAGGATGATGGATTTGAGTTCCAGCTCCCAAAGCACCAGCGTTGTGCATGCCACATTCTTAACCTAAAAGCCACTGCCGATGCCAGCAAGGCAGTGTCCAATGATGCGTACAAGAAATTATACTACTCAACATTTGGCAAGTGCAATGCACTTTGGAATAAGTGTTCAAGATCCTCAACAGCAGCTGAAACTGTGGAAGATGCTTGCTCCCTCCAGCTTGTGCGACCAAATGCAACAAGGTGGAACTCTGTTTTCATGGCTGTGGAGAGACTGCTCAGGATAGTGAAAGAAAAGGGAGAGGCAACAATGAGAGTTTTCTGCACAGATTTGAAGGTTCCAATGTAAGTTTAAAAATGTTTCATATGGTAGTTCTTCTGTTCAAGCTCAATTCTGGTCCATATTGTCTACTTGTACAACATTGAATGGAATGATTAACATTGAACGATGTACCAATTCATTGCATGATAATCATCCAATCATGTAGCAATGCTGTTTTTATATTTCAGGAATGGACTATATCAAACGAAGCATCGAAGACCCCTCGTTGCAGTCCAGTGAGGTCAACAGGTCCAGCTAATCTGATGAAGATGACTTCTTTTCTGGCATGCAGGGTTTGAAGGCACAAGACAGCGCCAAACAACTAGATGTGTACTTGTCATGTTCAGCAGATAACATGGACTTGCTCAAGTCTTTTCCAGCTGTGTGCAAGTTGTCTGTTAAGTTAAACACACCCCTTCCAGCATCAGCAGCCTGCGAGAGGCTTTTTAGTATCGCAGGATTAGTCTTTAGCCCTAGAAGAGCGAGAATGAATACGTTCAATTTTGAAAACCAACTACTTTTGAGGATAAACCAAAGATTTCTAACTTCCTAAATATGACTGCTTTATGCATACCAGTTTAAGAAGGGAATAAGCTGTGGAGAAAAAAAAAGCACAAGGAGGGAAGAGAGGGTAGAGATGCTTTAAAGGGGGAGGGGTATATTTGATCTGTTTTTGTTTACAAATATTTAAGCTCAGTGATTTTAGGTGCTCTAATCACTTTTGTTTTTACATAAGAAATACTTGAATGTGGCCTACTGGCTTTTGAGATCTTTTAGTTGCCTTAACAAGTTGAGGGTGAAAAGAAAATGTGTAACTTCCAAAAATGACTGCTTTATGCACACTAGTTTAAGAAGGTAATAAGCTGTGGAGAAAAAAAAGCATGGAAGAGAAGGGAGGGATCCTTTAAAGGGGGAAGGGACATACTTAATCTGTTTTTTGTTTACAAAAAGTTACAGTCAAAGGAATTGTGATTGTCCTTTAGGTAAATCATTTGAAATAATAAAAACAATATGTTCAAACTTTTGACTACTTTCTTTAATAACTACATAACACAATACTTGTACTTTTACTTTCAGTACTTGAGTAGTAAATTTTAAAATAGACTACTTGCAATACTTAAGTACAAAAAATGTTGAATAATTTAGTACTTCTACTTAAGTGTGGTGCTTAAAGAGCACTTCAACTTCTACTCAAGTCACTTTTTTGATAGAGCACTTGTACTTTTACTCAAGTCTGGGTCTCTAGTACTTTATACATCTCTGCCTGATTGCCAAAAGAAGGTTTTTGCAACAGTGTTATGAATTGATCTCATTAGTGTGTAAGACTATGTTGTTGTGTGTGTGTTTCTAAAGGCTTGAGTGTCATGTCTGAGAGCAAAGGGGTTTTTTTTTCAGCAAGATTGAATAGTTTTGAGTGGAGAGTGTCATTTTGACCTGAAAATATGGGGAATTGGGTGATATGTTATGGATCTGTCAGGAACCATTCGACAGAATCCAGTAGCGAGTAGTAATAAGGTTTAATGAAACAGTCAGTAGACCAAACAGAATTGCTGGCAGACAACGGGCACCAAGCAGGTCCTAGGAAACATGACAACTGCAGTGTAGACTCCAAGCAGGGCAGACGAGAAATGTGATGTGCTGCGATGATCCTCAAACATAGGCAGACCACAGTTCAAGCAGACATATAAGCTGGATCTCCGAGCAAACCAAGAGCGGGACCAGAACTGCACAGAACAGAGATCAGAACAGAGACAGCAAACCAAAGGATCTGACACTGAACCTGACTGACACAGCCCTACATATAGGTCTAATAAACGAAACACACCTGCGACTGATCTGATTGCCCGTCAGCGCAGCTGGCGCTGATAGGCAATCAGATCAGTGCAGTACACCCAAAATGAGCAAGCAAACCGTGACATTACCCCACCCCCTAGGAGCATCACCTGACGCTCTCAGAGGGTCCTACCCGGCGATTGTAAGCATCGATAAGGGAATGATCCAATATGTCCCGGGCAGGAACCCAACTCCTCTCCTCCGGACCGTAACCCTCCCAGTCCACCAAGTACTGGAATCCACGTCACCTTCGGCTTGAGTCCAGGATACGATTAACCGAATAGGCTGGTTCCCCATCTACGATTCGCGGCGGTGGGGGAACTGGGACAGGTGGATTAATAGTCGAATGAAAAACTGGCTTGATTTTAGATACGTGGAAGGCGGGGTGAATCCTCCGGTATGCCGGAGGGAGTTTGAGGCGGACCATCACCGGACTAAGGATCTTGGTGATGGTAAACGGGCCGATGAATTTAGGAGCTAATTTTCTACAAACGGAGCGGAGAGGAATATCAGCAGATGAAAGCCACACTTTTTGACCAGTGATGTAGACGGGAGGTTTCGACCAGTGGCGATCAGCCTGGCCATTCTCCAGATGTCTCTGCACCCCTGGACGAATTTGTGAGCAGAGGGGACCGCGACTTCAGATGCCAGACTAGGAAAAATTGGTGGCTGGTACCCTAAACTACACACAAACGGAGAAAGGCCCGTGGACAACACTGGTAATGAGTTATGCGCATACTCAACCCATGAGATATGCTGACTCCAAGAGGACGGATTCTGTGACGCTAAACATCGCAACCCTCGTTCCAAATCTTGGTTGGCCCGCTCCGTCTGACTGTTGCTCTGGGGATGAAACCTAGAAGAAAGACTGACATTCGCCCCAAGCAACCGACAAAACTCTCTCCAAAATTTGGATATAAACTGGGGACCCGGGAATCTGGAGTTGGCCAATTAACCACTGCCTGAATCTTGTCGGGATCCATGCGCACCCCCTCAGACGACACGATATATCCTAAAAAAGGAACAGACTGTGCATGAAAAGCGAATTTCTCCGCCTTGACAAAAAGCCCATTCTCCAACAGCCTCTGAAGCACTCGTCTGATGTGCTGAACGTGTTCCTGGAGAGACAAAGAAAAAAATCAATATGTCATCCAGGTAAACATATATGAACTGATCAACCATGTCTCTCAGCACATCGTTAACGAGTGCCTGGCAAACCGCGGGGTAGTTGGAAAGATCGAAAGGCATAAACAAGCATTCAAAGTTCCCCCTGGGGGTATTAAACGAGGTTTTCCACTCATCCCCCTTCCTGATGCGGACCAAATGATAGGCGTTACGTAGATCTTACTTGGTGAACCAAGAAGCACCCTGCAGCCTCTCGAAAGCTGAAGACATCTGCGTCAAAGGATATGTATTCTTTACCGAGATGCTGTTCAACCCTCGGTAATCAATACAAGGATGCAGGGAACCGTCCTTCTTGCCCACAAAGAAGAATCCCGCCCCTGCAGGAGAAGAGGAAGGACGGATGAGTTTGGCTGTCAGAGAATCAGAAATATATTTCTCCATGGCCTCCCTCTTCGGAGTGGAAAGGGAGTATAATCTGCCCTTAGGCGGAGACGTACCTGGCAATAAGTCTATAGCACAGTCATAAGGACGGTGCGGTTCCTCCGGAGGAAGAGAAGCAGCTTGGGACTTACTGAACACTTCCTTCAGGTCGAGGTACTCCCTGGGCACGTTAGACAGATCCGCCTGCTCATCCTGCAACACAGAACAAGACACAGAAGAACACGCAGACACCAAACAAGATGCATGACAGTTCTCACTCCAAGACATGACAGAGTTCTGACGCCAGTTTATGTGAGGGTTGTGCAGTGTGAGCCAGGGGTGTCCTAACACCACAGGAGCTAATGCAGATTCAATGAGGAGAAAGTGAATCTCAACGTGGTTACCCGACGTGATCAGACTCACTGGTCCGGTGGAGTGGGTGACCGATGACAGGAATGGTCCACCCAGTGCGTTAACTGAGATGGGGTGAATGACGGGAATTATAGGTACTCCCAGACGAAGTGCCAGGTCACGGTCCATAAAACTCTCCTCAGCACCGGAGTCCGCCAAAGCCTCACATCGATGATAAGAGGAGGCCCACTGCATTCTTACTGGAAGGAGCGTCACTTCACGAGAGGATTCATCCCAGGATATGCCACCAGTCAGTAACCTCCGTTCTACTGACTTAGACACAAAGTGACCCCCGGCTCCGCAGTATAGGCACAGTCCTTGCGCTCTTCTGTGCTCCTTCTCCTCCCGGGAGAGACGAGCTCTGCCCACCTGCATGGGTTCCGGATTGAATGAGTCACCAACCGCATCACCTGAAGGAAAGGCCGGATGCACCTCCATGTCTGGAACTCGACCTCGCTGCACCAGAAGACTTCGACGTTGTAACCTTGTGTCTACTCTGATAGCTAGATCAATCAACCCATTCAAAGTTGCAGGTAACTCCAGGGTGTATATCTCATTTTGGATGCGGTCGGCCAACCCATGCAAAAACATGTCCCACTGCGCCCCGCTGTTCCACTTACACTCTGCAGCTAGGGTCCGGACTTCAATGGAATAGTCAGTAACCGATCTGTGGTCCTGACGTAAATCTGTCAACACTCGGGCTGCTTCCCTGCCTGCAACTGCCCGATCAAAAACTTTCTTGAGCCCGGTGCTGAAAGTCTGGAAAGACTCTAAACAGTCATGTCCCTGCTCCCAAACAGTGGTTCCCCACAGCGCCGCTCTTCCAGATAGTAGGGTAATGACAAAAGCCACTTTAGATTACTCAGTGGGAAATGATGAGCGCTGTAGAGAAAAAAAAACAAAGAGCATTTTGTCAAATATGATCGACATAGATGTGGCTCACCAGCATAGGCACCAGGAGGAGGCAGACGGCCCCGTCTGGATTGTAGGCAGGACGATCCGTGGGGGGAACAGCTGCTGGTGGATTAGGTGCAGTGGGCACGTGGGCAGGCTCGACTCTAAGATGTTGTAACTGCTTGGTTAATTCAGATACCTGTACGACCAAGGCCTGTATTGCTCGACCAGAAGCCATGATCTGTTCGTCTTGTCGATCAAATCGCGCATTATTATTGTGAAGGGCTTCTCTCAGTTAGTTTACACTCGCTGGATCCATAGTGTGGTCAGATCGTTATGTCAGGAATCATACGACAGAATCCAGTAGCGAGTAGTAATAAGGTTTAATGAAACAGTTAGTAGACCAAACAGAATTGCTGGCAGACAACGGGCACCAAGCAGGTCCTAAGAAACATGACAACTGCAGTGTAGACTCCAAGCAGGGCAGACGAGAAATGTGATTTGCTGCGATGATCCTCAAACATAGGCAGCCCACAGTTCAAGCAGACATATAAGCTGGATCTCCGAGCAAACCAAGAGCGGGACCAGAACTGCACAGAACAGAGATCAGAACAGAGACAGCAAACCAAACGATCTGACACTGAACCTGACTGATACAGCCCTACATATAGGTCTAATAAACGAGACACACCTGCGACTGATCTGATTGCTCGTCAGCGCAGCTGGCGCTGATAGGCAGTCAGATCAGTGCAGTACACACAAAATGAGCAAGCAAACCTGCAAACCATGACAGGATCTGTGTTTAGAGTCACAATTTCAAGAAATGTGTTCAAGCAATCAAGAAAAACTGTAAACTTAATGTATTTTAATTTGTATCTATTGTACTGGTCTTATTGTTTGTCTTATTTGCTTCTTTGTTTTTATATATTAAAAAAGCCTGTGTGTGTGTGCACGTGCACATTTTTGTGATTTATGAGGACACAAACTTGTATAATGACATGGGTATGACATAGGTATTGCAACAAGAAGGTGATTTATGAGGACATTTTAAGTATCCTCATACAAGGCTTATAAATCATTCATAATTTATAATTTTATGTATTTTTTAATCTAAAATGCGGAAAGTTTCTTGCAAGGGGTAGGTTTAGGTTTAGGGCGATAGAAAATATGATTTGGACGCTATAAAAACCATTACAGATATGAAATGTCCCCACAATTCACAAAAAAAAAACGTGTGTGTGTGCGTGTGTGATAAATCTGGTCACCCTATTTATATGTCAGTCAAACAGACCTGAGTTATTATGCAGTTCTTAGCCAGAGTAAGCTGGACACAAAATAGACTCAAAGATACAGTTTACTGTTTGTATAAATAGTCCAAATTCTGCATAGACAATACAAATCCGCATCATCTAGTGAGCTGCCTAATGAGGCCTAATGAGGCATCATATTCACACTCCCGGCATGAAGGCTTTTCCAAAGTTAGGCATCTTAATTATGTTGTTTTCTAAGGTTCCTTATTTGGCCAAATCCTAAGGATTTTGCAGTCCATACTGTATATCCTTCAGAATGATGGCAACCCCATAATGCACTGCAACAAGCAAAATGTTACATGGCTGTGTACCTGTAACAATATTCATGATTGAAAGAACTACATTGAAGCATTGCGAATGACACACCCAATCTAAATAAAAGCAATAAATATAAAACCATTGATTTAAAGATGTTATTATATATATATATATATATATATATATATATATATATATATATATATATATATATAGTTTGGAAACATTACTATTTTTAATGTTTTTGAAAGAAGTTTCTTCTGCTCATCAAGCCTGCATTTATTTGATCAAAAATACAGAAAAAACAGTAATATTGTGAAATAGTATTACAACTTATAATAATAGTTTTCTATTTGAATATAAAAAAATAAAATTTATTTAAAAAATAATAATTTATTCCTGTGATGCAAAGCTGAATTTTCAGCATCATTACTCCAGCCTTCAGTGTCACATGTAACATCCAGTCTATCACATGATCATTTAGAAATCATTCTAATATTCTGATTTATTATGAGTGTTGGAAACAGTTCTGCTGTCTAATATATTTGATGAATAAAAGGTTAAAAAGAACTGCATTTATTCAAAATAAAAAGAAATTTTCTAATAATATATATTCTAATAATATATTTTCTTTACTATCACTTTTTATCAATTTAACACATCCTTGCCGAATAAAAGTATTGATTTTATTTTTAAAAAAAAAGAAAAAAAAATTACTGACCCCAAATTACTGACCAGTAGTGTATATTGTTATTACTAAATATTTATATTTTAAAAACATAGCTTCTTTTTTTTTTTTTTTTACTTTTTATTCATCAAAGTATCCTAAAAAGTATCACATGTTCTGAAAAAATATTAAGCAGCAGAACTGTTTCCAACTTTGATTATGAATCATCATATTAGAATGATTTCTAAAGGATCATGTGATAATGATCCTAAAAATTCAGCTTTGCATCACAGAAATAAATGATCATTTAAAGTATAATAAATTTAAAAACAATTATTTTAAATTGTAATAATATATCACAATATTAAATTTTTTTCTGTATTTTTGATCAAATAAATGCAAGCTTGATGACCAGAAGAAACTTCTTTCAAAAACATTAAACATAGTAATGTTTCCAAACTTTTGGTTTGTACTGTATATATATATATATATATGTCATGTGTATACAGTCATGTGTACAGTCATATATATATATATATATATATATATATATATATATATATATATATATATATATATATATATATATATATATACAGTTGTGCCCAAAAATATGGGCACCCTTGGTAAATATGATCAAATAAGGCTGTGAAAATTAATCTTAATTGTTAATCCTTTTGATCTTTTATTTAAAAAAAATCACAAAAATGTATCCTTTCATTGGATAATAAGAATTTAAAATGGGGGGAAATATCATTATGAAATAAAAGCTTTTCTCTAATACTCGTTGGACACAATTATTGGCACCCTTTTATTAAATTCTTTTTTAAACCTCCATTTGCCAGTTTAACAGCTCTAAATTTTCTCTTATAATGTTCTCTTTCTGTGTTGTTTTTGAGGTTTGTGTTTGGATTATTGTACGGTTGGAAGATCCAAACATGGTCCATTATACGATTTCTAACAGAGTCAGTCACTTACTGATTTTTTTTATCTGTTGGTATTTGATAGAATCCATGATGCCATGTATCTAAACAAGATGTCCAGGACCTCCAGCAGAAATATAGGCCCACAACATCAAAAATACAGCTGTATATTTCATTGTACACATGGGGTACTTTTTTTCTCTGTGTTCACCAAACCCATCTTGAGTGTTTGCTGCTAAAAAGCTAATTTTTTTGTTTCATTTGATCATAGTAGCCATTCCCATTTGAAGTTCCAGTCGTGTCTGATGACTGAATATGCTTTGGTTTGTTTTTGGATAAGCTAGTAAAATGTGGTGATGTAGGTTCTGTCTGACAATTTTTTTAAAGGTTTTCTGACCCAGAACTATTTTCTGCAATTCTCCAGCTGTGATCCTTGGAGAGTCTTTAGCTACTCAAGTACTCAAGTCATAATTTTCTGTTGGTTGGAATTAATTCTTAATTATTGCCCTGATGGTGGAAATGGGAATTTTCACTGCTCTAGCTCTTTTCTAAAAGCCACTTCACCAATTTGTGAAGTTCAATTATCTTTTGCTGCACATAAGAAATATATTCTTTGGTTTTTCCCATTGTGATGGATGATTAGGGGAATTTGGGCTTTGTTTTCCCTCCTCTTTATATTTCTGTGAAACAGAAAGCCAGAGCTGGATAATTTAATGTTTATAATCACGCTGGAGTGCTCAAAATTGTGAATATGAATAGGAATATACTTCAGAAACATAAGAATTTCTAGGGGTGCCAATAATTGTGTCCAATGATTATTTGAGAAAAACATTAATTTCATAATGATATTTCCCTTCCGTTTTAAATTCTTATTATCCAATGAAACGATACATTTTTGAGAATTTTTTAAATAAAAAATCAAAAGGATTAACAATGCAGCTTATTTGATCATATTTATGCCAATAAATATGCCAATATTTTTGGGCACAACTGTGTATAGAAATCTGCTGTTGCACATATAACATATGAAATAACCCCGATATATAGCAAAGGGAGGAAGGTGGAGGGTATTTGAATCGTGCTGCAACAGCTACAGCAAGCACTAGCCAAGTATTTGAATGTTGAGCAGCTAGCTCATTGGCTGCTGATGAGAAAGAAACCAATCAGCAGGGTCATGTGAATTATGATGCGATTATATGAGATTGAATTAGAACCTCACGGCCTACGCCATCTAGAGTTTCATGACAGAACTTTGTATTTAATTAGTTTGAGAACGCAGGGAGAGAGTGCCTCATGGGCAGTGCCTGAAGTGGAAAAAAAGAAGTGTTGGTACTATGCGTTATAGCCTCCTACTGTTCACCCATGAAAACACAGAAAGCCTGAAATTTCTGTCAATGACAGGAAAGCATTTACTCATAAATTATGGAAAATTCTGCCAGTTTTGGGGAAAGGGTTAATGGTTGACAATCAATCCCCTGATGGAAAAACATTAATGGGATTTTGGGATTGCACTCCAATAGAGCTTCACACCGTTAACTCTATTATCTCTAATGGAATCAACTGAAATGATAGTGATGAAGCAATCTTGCTCAAACAGTGTAGAGCTTCATTTGAACTATGCTGTTTTGAGTATCATACAATAAATTTAGCAACATGCTAACACCATGTGCCTCCCATGTGGAGTGTTTCTTCTGTCTATGTTGAGTATTCAACATAGTGTTTGTATAAGGATGCCTATGACAGCTCGCTAAATTCTGGAACTGAGCCATCGGCTGGTCTGACATACTGTGTAATGCTAACTTATAAGGAGAGACATTACAGCTGAGATCATTAGAGCACATCAAATTCATGTTCGTTCTCTCTTCCAGCATTTGCAATGCAGTCTTTAGGGATTTAGGAGAGATCCCACAGAGCTGGTTTGTCTGGATGCGGGGTGCATTCTTCATGCGTCCCCATGTAATGGTGCTGTAATAGAGTTGAGTCCCCGCGGGAGCTCCTGGAAGAGTGGAGCTGGAAGTTGGCTTAATCAGTTGGCATGGTGCGATGCTATCACCCCAAGTCACATGCTTTCTACAGTCCCATAAAATCCTTCGACGTTTGCACATGACAGAAGGAAACCCATTTGTGCGGCTGAAACTATTGTTTGCATTCAAAACAGATATCTTCACAAATTATGTCAAATGCATTTTCCACTTTCGTCTGTTATGTGCTATTTACGGTGGTGCTGTAGTGTTTAGAAACCTGTCTCCTGTCATTTCCACTGTGCTAACATTGATCATGCTGATGGCACGTCTACATTAAAAGAAAAAGATACTACACTTAACCCCATTAAGCCAGACACTCAATCAGCTGGGTGTCAGAAATCCCTCCTTAATAAAATTGCACTAAAGGAAATGGTCTGCAAACTCCTCTCAGAAAAAAAAAAAAAAAAAAAAAAGGAGGAGAGATGTCAGTCTGTGTTCTTAGAGGTTTATAAAAGTCAGGCTCACTTCATCTGGCTAAAGTGAGACCCAAGTTTTTCTAATACATAGAAAAAGATATCTGTTGCTCTGAGCTGAAAACAGCCTAGAGTTCTCGGTAATAAAATATATTATTTGGAAGAAGACGAGAGGAAAACTGGTAAAAATATTACTTATATATGCTGTTTGCTCCTAATTTGTAAGTCGGTTTGTATAAAAGCATCTGCTAAATTAATGTCAGCAATTTCAGGTCATAAATGTTATGAAGACTTAATCATAATTTAATAAAAAATAAGTTAATAAAAAATAGTGCTGTCAAACGATTAATCGCGATTAATAAAAGTTTTAGTTTTTCATAATATATGTGTGAACTGTGTATATTTATTACGTATATATAAAGACACACACATACATCGTATATTTTGAAAATATTTTCATGTGTTTACATGTATATATTTATAATCATAAAAATTATATCATATATAAATATATTTAATATATAAAGGTAATATATATATATATATATATATATATATATATATATATATATGAGGTACTGTATATATATATATATAGGTATATATATATATATATGACCCTGGAGCACATAAACGAAAAAAATTTGAGATTTGAATATTTTGATTTTGAGATTGCAAGCTCCCTTGAAAAAAACAAAACAAAAAAAGTCTGTCTCTCCATATTACTGTATGCTGCGTATTCTCTTCTGTATCAGCCGCACCACAAGGATTCTACTGTTTCTATGTGTATGTAGCTTTAATTTAAAAGAAAACAGTGCATCCTTGTGGCGCGGCTGATACAGAAGAGCATACGCAGCATACAGTGATATGGAGAGACACAGAGGAGATGGCTGACAAAGGAATTGTTGAATCAAGTTGTTATTTTTGTGTTCTTCATGTACAAAAATTATGCAGATGGAGTCAGGGGCGGACTGGGACCAAAAAGTGGCCCTGGACTTTCTGGCCCACAGCAGCCCACCACATCAAAACGCAAACGCCCCTGTTTTGATGTAATTTATTTATTTGATATTTAAGTATACTGTTTGGGGATTTTAACCAATAGGGCAACTGATCCTCCATTGAAAAAAAAAAAAAAAAAAAAAAGATAACCTGCGTGCTGCAGCTGTTCATTTAGCGACTCCTAGTGAGCGATACATGTTCGTCACGAGACAAACATTCTCCTAGAACTCACACTTTGCATTCAATTAACCAGTGTTGGGGAGTAACTAGTTACATGTAACTTAATTACGTAATTTAATTACAAAATAAATGTAACTATAATCAGTTACAGTTACTAAGAAAAAATGAGTAATTAAATTTTAAAGATTACAGTGGGGATTACATTTGAATATTTACACACATCCACATACAGATGTAATTGATTTCTTTCCCAAATTGAACTGACTATTCTGAGACGTACGGCCCTATAATTTCCGCGATGCAGAAACCCAGTCTGGTTAGTAGAATCCAGTCATAAAAACGGAATTGCTATTGCCTAACACGGACGGAATATGCCACATTTTGGACAAATATATCAAAAGTACACTTGAATCAAAGCATATGCAAAGTTTTAATATTTGCTATAAATTCAGAGACAAAGGTTACTGTTGTTAAACCATGCCACAAATTTACATATTTATTTATTTAAAAATAATTACAAATGGTAATCCATTTGCAATAATAATAATAAAAAAAAACATGGTTACTGTACTTTTACGTAATAAAAGCAGTTAATTTTTGTGAGGGAAAAACATGACTCATGTTCAGTATTAGGATTTTATATTGTAGTGATGCACTCAATTTGACATGTAGGCAATTTAGAAAGTATAGTTTTGTTAAATCTTGAGTGTTAAAGTCATGAGGTAGATGGATAACAGGGCAAAATAAAGAGACTGAAAAGAAAAAAGAAATGAAGTGAAGGTGAAGTTCAGGAGAGAACTTTTAATTATTTTGCATGTCCCCAAACTAAAGATTTAAACCTTTTTTTATATCAGGTCCATACAAAAAAAAGTGTTGTCCATGAATTTGTTTGTATGAGTTTGAGATTTCCCGGTCTGAAATTTTATCCCAGTCCGCCCCATGTGGAAATTAATGAAGCAGACATGCAGACATGTGTTCAAATTTGATCATCTTAATTCAAGTGATGAAGGATTGTAAAAGTCTGACAGTATTGAGCACTGCTGTAAGGTTAAACCTGAATGGTGTAAATGTTTGAAGATGATTAACAGTTGCAAATAAACATTTATTGGAGATTTTGAAAAGTAATCAAAAAGTAATCAAAAGTAATTAGTTACATTACTTTAATAAAGTAATTGAAAAAGTTACACTACTATTACATTTTAAATAGGGTAACTTGTAATCTGTAACCTATTACATTTCCAAAGTAACCTTCCCAACACTGCAATTAACAGATGCATGAATATGCGGTAATATAAATTCGTGATCCGATTCGTGAACAGATTATTCTCTTGAGTAAATCTTTTAAAATAATCATTTATTTTGTTTAACGAAAACATTGTGGAAACCAGTGGTTCACAAACTGGATAGATCTGAGGTGCAGGGCTCGCAAAATCGCTAGCCCGACGTCCAGGGGCTATTGTGTTTTGCAGTCGGGCTCCAAAATGTATCACTGCTCTTCCCGACGGGCTATCGTGAATAGTGATTTAAAATTCGCGTTGTTCACTCGCTTGGAGGGGTGAAATGTATCGTAGTTGATCGTTTTCACTTGTTTCTAAATCTTGCTGATTCAACTTTTTTAAACAATTTGCGCGCGTTCGAAGCTTGCGCGCACTCGTTCAAAGCACGCGCTGTGAGCAGCATTTCAGACAATGCGCGTTAATTCATCTTTTGGGTATCCTAACTTCTGAATGAACAAATACACACACAATTATTTCAAAATAATTGTCTCTGCAAGTATTCTCGTAAACACAGTCGGTTATGTTTTAAGTGAACGTATACAGTGGCCTGCTGCTCAGAGAAATTCGCTGTACCAGATGAATCTGTGTCTCTCTAAATTAGACGAAAACGTGCTTGTTGGCTGCGCGATCGACTCACTCATCCATTTGCGTAGAAAAGAGATGTTATATTATGATTTCCGTCAATTAAAAAAAAAAAAAAAAAAAAATATATATATATATATATATATATATATATATTTGTGTACCGGGTGGGCCGGCCCACATTGGCTAGCGGCCCACCGGGAAAAGTCCCGGTGCTCCAGATGGCCAGTCCGCCCCTGGATGGAGTATTCTGACCATGTCTTTCATACTTTTCTGGACCTTGACAGTGTAATTTACTTGGCAGTTAATGGGACAGTCACAAGCCTCCCGGTTTTCATCCAAAATATCTTAAATTGTGTTCTGAAGACGAACGGAGCTTTTACTGGTTTGGAATGACATGGGGGTAAGTGATTAATGATAGAATATTCATTTTGGGGTGGAGTAACCCTTTAAGCAACAGTTCAATAAACTATTTATATAAGACAGTCGCTTATATTTTTCCTTAATGAATCAACTATTTTAACCAAACATCAGAATAACAATTAAATTACTTATTATGGCAATGACTTCTTCTCTCCTACTTAGAATTTTTTTGCCTCATAATTTTATATTTCTATATTTAAAATGTAATATTTAAAACATTATTCTCGTAACATAATTAATGCAATTCTAACCGCCCTACTGTGTATTATTATTCCAATTGAATTTGATTGGGTTTAAGATTTTGATATAAACATTTTGATGAATCCTTTTCACAGGAGGGAGAGATTTTCAAAAGGAAAAGAAAATCTTACAGACTAATTAAAAAAACAAGTTGTGTCAGTGTGTGTTAAGATATTTTGTTGCATTGGATCCTGGATGCAAATTGTAAATTGATGGTGCAAGTTGATGATTCCAATGAGTCGATTCCATTGTTGTCTCACCTGCCATTTTCATACACATTCTTATCTTTCACTATTCTCAGGATGAGAGCGGTCGGTGCATTTAAGCTGTTTACTTCACAAGTCTTTTGGCTTTACAGATAAAGGGCTCTGTTAGAATGGACCATCTCAAAATGTGCATGGTGGATATAGTAAAGCCCCTGAAAATGTACATGTGATGTGTCTGTGGAATGCTAGAGTGGTATTCGCTGGATTGGAATGAGTACGGCTGGTCATATGGAACTGACCCTGAAGGGATGACAGGGAAATATGCAAAGCCGTCCCATGGTGAGGGTGAAGAGCGTTCCTCTTGACACTAATCCCTTAGTTTTCTATGCAAAATAAACCATGGCTGTTCGCTGCAGGATTTTACAGTTTGTCAGTCTAATCTGACCCCTGGTAACAACATGCTAACCCAGCTGCCTGTGCATTTAACCACACGTTGATTGTGCATATTGCAATCACTATTGGTTTTAAGGTGATTGTTAGAAGATGTCAGTTCTTCTTGAGTTCACACAGGTGTCCAACAGAGTCACTACAGGTTACTCTGCTCGAACACTTGTCTACAAATAACAACATCTACAAAAAATGTCCAAAAGAAGATATTCAAAAGATATTCATTTTTACACTATTATCGGAAACGTCACGTCATTTTTCAAAACTCTTGACAATTAATTCACAAATGATTATCAAAATGCACTGAACACTTAACACTTTTTCCAAATGCTTGGATACAATAGACATAAACCAAAGATCTTTTGGTCATTGAACTAAAATGACCAGTTCAAAATTACACAACGTAACATCAAAGTATTGCGGTTTTAAAATGCAACTCACAGGACTGATTATGAGGACTTTATATGATCACTTGTAGGGAGAAAAAAAAATGATTGTAAAAAAACTCTATTAGCAAATTAGCATTTGTCTGGACTTTTTATTACAGTTTTTTTCGATTGCTAACACACGACTCAAGAAACTTCACCATTTTCTCACAACTATAAACACACTTTTAAAACTACACACCAACTTGTGCACACTTTAAACGTCCAGGTCAAAATCCAAAACTTTAGTCAAAAACATGTTCTCCTTTGTCAGGCCTCAGATGACACACAAACCTGTCGAATACACAGACTACATCACTGCCTAGAGAACACTAGTGAGATCAATTCAAAACACTGTAACAAAACCTCCCTTTGGGAAACGGGAATCCTTTTGCTGGCCATTGACTTTTACAGTATACAACATAAATAGAGGGGTGAAGATACAGTTAAATTCTAATAAACATTTACTGTCATTACACTACTGTAAAGAGATCTTAAAGTAAAAAGCAATAAAAGGGGGAAAAAACAACTGATTAAACACACAATGGAATATACTGTCAGTTACTTTACAGAAATGAATGAATGAATACATACATAATTAAATTCATTCATTCATTCATTCATTCATTTGTTCATTCACTCATCCTCTGCCAATCTGCATTACTGGTAGTATCCTTATTTGTTATAGCAATTTCTAAGTCTACTGACAAAAGATTTCTCTGTCTTCCCTAGACAGTTGTCTCTCGGTTCTGCACAAATACAGTACAGATCAATTCAACAGTAATGAGTTTGAGGGTTTACAACATTTACTACAGTATTTACTGTACATACAATAATGAAAGTTCTCTCATCTGAAGTGCTGCTACAATGTATAGTAATTATATTGAATGTATGAGTAATATTGAAACCTTGTAGATGAGCCTGTAGGCCAACTTCCCTCGTATACAGTCCATGCAGAAGAGCATGCTCAACTATAGTGCTTTGTATTTCATCAGGAACAAATGGCCTGTGACCTCATCCCCTTCATTTTTACCCCCCTTCCTCTTTGTTTCCCACTACCAGGATTCATTTTCCAAAACACACAATCACTTGCACTCCTGTGCATATCATCCTGAGATTGTGACTGGCCTGTCATCAGTTTTGCTACTGAATGTTCACAAATGGGTAAATGTATTTTTGATACTAAAGTTGAGTTCATTATATTGTGTGTTTGTGTTTTCTGAATGAGAGCATGGTTAAACCTGTGCAAAATGATGCCGTTTTTGTGTAGAGTTTTGCAGAAAACACTGAGCAAATTGGAACGTGTGCAAACATGTGAAATGTGTTAAAAGTTTTGAGAAACAAGTCTCTGAAAATTGGGCCAAATGAATCAGTTATAGTGTGTTAGCAATCGAGAAATACTGTAAAACAGCATTTTTTCAATACAGCACTTATATATACAGTACAGTTCAAAAGTTTGGAAACATTACTATTTGTAAAACAGTAATATTGTGAAATATTATTACAACTTAAAATAATAGTTTTCTATTTGTTATTTGTAATATACTTAAAAAAAAATATTCCTGTGATGCAAAGCTGAATTTTCAGCATCATTACTCCAGCCTTCAGTGTCACATGTAACATCCAGGGCCCGGTTCTCCGATAACGTTCACTCTTAGCGCGCTAAGAAGACATCAAAAGATATATCTTACCAAAGTTGTTGATGTTTCTAAGTGTGTTCCCCGAAGTGTCCCTTAGGAAGCTTCTTAGCACGCTGCCTCTTACGTCCGACGTTACAAGAGCGCTGTCCCGAGTGAGGGTGCTGAATTAGTTGGCATCGATTGCTCATGAATCGATTTTCCACTTTACGCGAAGGTGCAATACAGCGTTAAGAAAGACAACACGTTCTATGCAAATGAAACATTCCTCAAATAATTACAGTAACATTTATTTTAACATAGTTTAAGTTATCAGTAAAATATAGACTATAAATTAAATTATCAAAGGGTCAGTAATGTTCACACGATATGTTGTGACGGTAAGACAAACCGGGTATCCCTCGCTAATCATCCAGCCTGTTGTGCCACTTGTGCCGCTTCTTGACATGGGTTTAACGACTTATAAAAATTATATAATACACTTTTATATTAATGGCAAGGTACTTTACAATTAGAATTGATTGGCAAGCAGCTGCAGTTACTTCTGTTTAATGCGGTATTGATTGCAATTGGTTTATGTTTTTAATAAAAAGCAACTTATCTACAATGAACAGAGAGAGAGAGAGGGAGAGAGAGAGAGAGAGTTAGATACAAAATATGCTGGGGAAGCAACGTAAAAAAGGGCACCAAGCCTCTCGTCAGAGGAACTTGAAGTGTTGCTGGACCTTGCCACCAGGTCAGATATCACACCTATGGTCCACTATAACCTGCACATTTATGGCCGCGTCTTCCTTTCGCGATAAGTAGCCTACGCCTGATCATTCACTGATGGATTGGCGATAGGGATGAGTGCCATCCACCAGGATGTAATCCCCGGCATGACGCAGAAGGGCGTTGGTGACAGTGTGGACGCACCTCCACACAGAGGTCTTGATTAGGCTGTAGCCCTCTCCCACGACCTCGATGAATCTCTCTGTAGCAAAAAAAAAAAGAAAAAAAAAAAAGAAAAAGTAGCGCTGGGCTTCATGGCTTTAAGCAGGATTCCGCTGCGTTAGCCTGGCCAGCGCAGGTCTGGGAAGGTCCAGCTGCTCCACAATGAGTTGTCTTGGGAGGGGATTTTTTTTAATATAGCCACGTCAGGCAAAATGTCAAAAGGGCTTAAGTTTTGCCGAATGTGTTCTGTAACCACATAAAGTCAACTTCATAAATAGGCCTGTATCCATTGCGAACATAATTTATTATGAGTCTTAAAGAATAACAGAAAATCATTGTTGAGCCACAAAATTGTCAACATACCATAGTTTGACTTGTACTTCACTGCACTGGTTTCTAAAGACTGCTGTACAGTAGCGTCATGAGCTCAAATAACGCTAAGAGAGAGCTACGAATGGTCCAGACCAACCTTACGAAAGTGTGACTTACAGAAGATATACTTAGCGTACGAACGTGTCGGGAACCATGCCATAAGGTTAAGAGAGAGGTTAAGGAATAGGTTAAGAACTACTTAGCGATAAGAACGTTTTAGGGAACCGGGCCCTGTCTATCACATGATCATTTAGAAATCATTCTAATATTCTGATTTATTATGAGTGTTGGAAACAGTTCTGTTTTCTAATATATTTGATGAATAAAAGGTTAAAAAGAATTGCATTTATTCAAAATAAAAAAAAATTCTAATAATATATATTCTAATAATATATTTTCTTTACTATCACTTTTTATCAATTTAACACATGCTTGCTGAATAAAAGCATTGATTTTATTTAAAAAAAAAGAAAAAAAAAAACAAATTACTGACCAGTAGTGTATATTGTTATTGCAAAATATTTTTTTTTTTACTTTTTATTCATCAAAGTATCCTAAAAAAGTATCACATGTTCTGAAAAAATATTAAGCAGCAGAACTGTTTCCAACTTTGATAATGAATCATCATATTAGAATGATTTCTAAAGGATCATGTGATAATGATCCTAAAAATTCAGCTTTGCATCAAATAAATAAATGATAATTTAAAGTATAATAAATTTAAAAACAATTATTTTAAATTGTAATAATATTTCACAATATTACATTTTTTTCTGTATTTTTGATCAAATAAATGCAGGCTTGATGAGCAGAAGAAACTTATTTCAAAAACATTAAAAATAGTAATGTTTCCAAACTTTTGGTCTGTACTGTATATATATATATATATATACCAGTATATATAAAATCAAATATTTGTAGCATAATAAAAACATATTTTACATTGTAAATAATATGTCATTATTTTTTTTATTCAATGAAAGTAATGTAAATTTGTTGAGGATGCAACCAGAAAGGTCTTCTTTACATCTACATAACACACATCCTTCCTAATCCTATACACTGAATCTCACACAAACACACTGAATCACACCCTCTCCATTTGAATCATCTGCTCAGCCTCCCCTGATTTTAGACAGAGCTTTTAGATTGTCTCTGAGGGAATGACACGCTTCCTCAGCCAACTTGATATTGAAAGCTCAACCATCCCTGCAGGCATGTATCCAGAGAGAAACCCCACTGTGGCAGAGCTGTTTGTTGTCCCTGGCATGTGCTTCTCTCACGACACACATCTTCAAGTCCTCCCCTGCCCTCACCAATACAGCCCCTCACTTGTTGAGAACATATGTCTCTGTTTCCCGCTTTCAATTATCACCGAATTGTGAGAGATCTTAGCTAAATGAAACCTTTCAGTTTGTATCTAATGCAACGTTATTAAATTAAGCAAATTTTCACCTCATTTTAAAGTAAAAAAAACATTCTCATTACTGTAATGTAAAAGATTTATGGCATATTATTTAAACTGTAAATGGTAGCATTCCTTGTATTGCCATATGCTGATTTGAATAGAATCAAATTATTCTGAAATTAATGCAGTCACAATTCAATCAAAATCTGCTTAATTGCCATTACAATAATGATGCAAACACACACACACACACATGTTGGGTTTCCATGTTATACCCCAGAAAAAATAAATATATATAGATTTTTTTTCCATATGGAGACCAAATATGCCCCCACAAGTACAAGTATTTTGGATATTGCATCCCCGTAGGGTTTACCAGGACCACACACACACATATGCAAAAATGTTTTAGGATTTGTAATATTATTATAATTGTTTTGAAAGAATTATATTGTGCTCATTAAGACTGCATTTATTTGATTAAAACACCGTAAAAACAGAAATGATGTGAAATATTAGCTCAATTTCAAATAGCTGTGTTATATCGGAATATATTTGTAAATGTAATTTATTTCTGATAATAAAACATGTTTTAGCAAATTTGTGCTCTAGAAACATTTATTATTATTAATACTGAAAACTGTTGTGCAGAAAAGAGAAAAGTAGACTTAAGAATTTAACCAGCTGAAC
Source organism: Carassius carassius (assembly GCF_963082965.1). NCBI lineage: Eukaryota > Metazoa > Chordata > Actinopteri > Cypriniformes > Cyprinidae > Carassius > Carassius carassius. The sequence continues at coordinate 20,959,130 of NC_081786.1, forward strand.
ATCTGTACATCAGCTGAAATATATTTCACGACTCAAACTGTTTTATGGAGTTCTTTTCTACTGAACGTTTTCTCTCTCTCTCTCTCTCTCTCTCTCTCTCTCTCTCTCTCTCTCTTTTCTCTCCCTCTCTCTTGCTGAAAGACGTTTATTCAGCTGAATAATTGGCATTTTGGTAAACAATAGTACAAAGCTGTGTTTCTGTCCTTAAAAGCCTTGCTATCATTCTTGTTAAAAATGAAATATTCTGCAACCCTGACGATGGTTTATAGCAGAGAAACCTTCAAGGTGGAAATGAACATTGCACCTAGCTCAAGTTTTTCAGTCTCCAGGTTAAAGACACTCTCAATCTCTCTTTCATTCTTGAAATGGCATTTTCAAATGAACAAGACGAATAAAATGCATGAATACAATACCAGTGCACCTTGGCTTTTTTGTTGGAAGCGTTTCTTAAGCACACAACAGTGAGGCTGTCAGTTGTCCTTTGTGATAATTGTGTTCCAGCCCAATGCTTCTGTGCCTCCGCATATGAGCCCTGGAGACGATGCTTTGATCTTTTCATGTTGTGCCTGGTACACATGGGAGCATACCTGTATTTCATCACTTAAGCTGAGCAGTGATGACTGAATCTTTTCTGTGAGGAGTGACAGAAAGAAAATAAGGTATCAGCAATACAAAAGAACTTGGACCTGAATGCCAATCTGATGAACGCTGCATTTCTGGGTTGTGTTATCATCGCTTCCTCATCATATTCCTGGGTGCTTTTCTGTATCACTACATGACTTGAAGAGAAATGAAGTAGTGACTGTTTTTAGGGAGCGTGCATGTTCCAGCAGAAGTTTAAAGGGGTCAAATACTTGTTTCTTCTGTGATTTACTTGTACTGTTAATAAAGTTCATCATATTAACTATTTAGCATTTTGGCAAATTGATGGTCAATTATAAATATAAATTTCATTTGTATGCTTTCATAAGATCTAATTACAGCCAGCTGAAGGTTATTTAGAGGTGAAGCTTCATGCTGAGTTCATAATAAATTGAAATCATAATTAAAATCTCTTTTAAGATTGGTTTTGGGTCACATTGATTCTGTCAAAAATAGGATTTAAAAAGATTTTAAAAAGCATTTTTCACCAAGTGTTTAACCCATTAGCACTGGCTGTAGTTCTCTGTAACCAGTTCATATTCTACCATGGCTGATTCGTTTTGAAAGGCTTTTTAAAGATTCCAAAACAATATGCAAAATTTATAAGAGTATTCAAATAATTCACACTTTATAAGTGTATTCAAATAATTCAAGGTTTAATCATGTTTGCGCTCATCAAATTATTGATATTTGCACCATTAATTAATGTATGTCTCTTATTGCAAAGAAAATGCTGCTATTTTTACATAGTGTAAAAAGGATTGTTATTTGCTTTGTGTAAATATAACTGTAACTTAGTGTAAAATAGCATCTGTTGCTAAGAATATAGGCTATTTTTGCTTATTTTAAACATCTATCCCTATTTGCACTTAGAGCAAATAGCCGCCGTCTTTCAATTAACTTTTTGAGAGAGCCGTTGAGGACACTTTGAGCTCTGAAAGTTACAATATGTTTTCATAGCGCGTCAAGTTCTTTTATCTCAAAAGATCAAGGAAGATTAGATTTCTCATATAACCCCTTTAACCACAGGAGAGGAAGGAGAGTTGTTTCATTAAGCAGGTTAATTCAAAGTATGTTCAGGCTCTGATGACTGAATCCTAAATCAACTGTAGAAACTAGAAAAAGGCTGAAGAGAAAATAGCTGCCCATCTCAGCATGAAAACTCTCTATCTGTCTTTCACTAACACTTCCTCTCTACCTTTATCCACTTCTCCTTAACTTCACCTTTATTCGCTCTTGTGTTATCAATCTGTCTGACATGATCGACAGCCGGTTCTGGGGGCGGAGCTTGGGGATGCTGATTATGTAGGTTGAGCTGGGACAGTAGAGAAAAAGTGCTATGGCAGTGAAACTGTCTGCTTCATTCAACCAGAACCAAAAAAGTGGCTTATTACATAAGACTGATTGAGGATAGAGCGTTCAGGAGACCTTGAGGACCTGCAATGAAGGTAATAGGACTTCATGCAGAGTCAAGCATCCTCATAGAACGATCTCTTAATCGAAGAAACTCAATGCAAGGTTCGGATATAACTGAAAAAAAATTATAATAAAAATGACTTGCATGACTCACTTCTTTCAAATGAGGAACAAAAATAAAGTGATTTAGAACAAATGTTAATTGCACGCTGTCATACAAATCTCACAAACCTAAAATAATCATCACAGTAACAGTTCCCGGGTCATTTTTAAATGTTGAAAAATGACACTCACATGACTCTCTTTCATCATTCCTTCTCAGTAACAGCTCTGAACGTGGCACTGACTGAGTGAGTCTGAAACTGCAAATGTACAAACAAGTGTGAGAACAATTTGTGAATCATTTGAAATAACTCATGAGAGATTTAAATGAACTAATGGCACCACACACACAAGATGATATCTGACAAAACCCGCATTTAGTTTCTGAGTTTATATATTTTTTTTCTCACTGGTTTTGTTTAGTATGGAAAAGGTTATTTTTTTTTTTTTTAAGTCAACATTTTGGCTCTGATAGCTTTGTTTGAAGAACAGGCTGAAATGTATGGATGTCCCTTTATTTATTTAAAAATAAATGAATAAAAAATATGCTTTGGAATATCTAAATTATTACATAAAAATGTAAAATTATGAGAAGCTACATCATAATTATAATTTAAAAGTGTAAATAATGGAATTAAATGGTCGAAATTATTCAAATAAAATAATCAAATTTTTACATTTGACATTTTTTGTCATAATTGTGACACTGGACCACAAAACCAGCCTTAATATTTATCTGAAAGCTGAATAAATTAGCTTTCCATTGATGTATTTATTAGGATTGGACAATATTTGGGCGAGATACAACTATTTGAAAATCTGGAATCTGAGGGTGCAAAAAAATCTAAATACTGAGAGAATCCCCTTTAAAGTGGTTCAAATGAGTTCTTAGCAATGCATGTTACTAATCAAAAATTACGTTTTTATATATTTACAGTAGGAAATTTACAAAATGTCTTAATGAAACATGATCTTTACTTAATATCTTAATGATTTTTGGCATATATATATATGACACATACAAGGTTTTTTTTTTGTCACAGTTATGACTTATAATTTTACCTCATGACACAAAGTCATATCATAATTTCAACTTTTTATCTTACAATTGACTTAGAATGTCATAATATTTACTTCAATTATTTTTGACTAATTATCTCATAATTCAGACTTTTTTTAGTTGTAATTTGGACCATGTGTGTCATAATTATGATATAGCAAAGCTTGACTTTTCTCTCATATGGTAAAAATTAGAAATGCCTTGATGTACTGTAGCACTGGTTCTAAATAACATTGAATATGACGTGGCACACCAAGGTTGAAATGTGCAAACATGAATGAAATTACAGATTTTTTTTTTATTGTTGTTTCATGAATTATTCATAAAAAAGACATTGTGACAAGAATGTGCAGTTTAAATGCAGTGCATTTTTTAGAAGAAAGAGGCTATTCGTGCTTATACTAGAATTTATGAAAACTCACAAAGCAACATTGTTTGCATCATATGTCCCTGGTTCAGAAAAATAACTTAATCTTCCTAAATATTCATCTATAATGTACTGCAATCTTCAAACCAAATTAGTCCTGTGAGAATGCTGTGCCATTGCGGATCCCCCAGCAGGTTTAGCGGTTGGCGACAGATGTGAACCGACAGCATTCTTGGGCTGTCCTCAAACATAAACCCTTCATGGTGGAGAAAAGATGACACATCACACCATACTGGGCAATGTGATTTTGTTCTTTGGATTTGAATGTAAGCAATTTGCCGAATGGCAGCCCTGCCACAAATTCCCCAGCTCCATGAAGTTGACAGTGACAGTTTGAGATTTGGATGAGTTTCACGATTCTGTCAATCTGAAAGCATCTGAAAACTTCAAGCAATGGAATACAACATCAAATGTAAGGTGTGATAAAATTTTGACCTGCATTCTTTCTTTATTATTTAATTTGTTCATTTTTGCATGTTCTTTATTTCACGTGCTGTTTTGTAGCTGATGAACTTACAATTTTAGCATCACCTTTTTACCTCGGTTCCTTCATGTGGTTTTGAAAACTCGCATGTCACAGTGTTAATTGTCACACCTCTTCTGTTGCTCACATACACTAATTGGCAATCACTGTGACTGAACTTTGTTTGCCAGGTTAAAGGTATCAAATCTCTGAAATATATTCAGAGTTTTGTTGCAGCAAGTAAACTAGATATTCATAAGCAGATCTCTGTATTCCACTTTTTTATGTTGTCTGTGAAACAATCAGTATTAGGCAACTTTTAGATGGACACAAATTACTGATTACAAAATCTACATATATTGTCCGGTATTTTTTTATGTGTTCTCTACAGATATTTGTGGGTGTGAATAATTATACATCAAGTAGTAATACATTAAAGAAATCTCATATGTGCAATCATGATGTTTGCTTAATATCAGAAAGGCTATGCTTACCTGCAGCATGGAGCTTTTATACAACAATTCTGCAAATAAGAAGTTAACACTGAGTAACTTACATTTTAAACCCAATAGTGCCAGTACATTAAATTTTTGTGATAATAACAAATACAATACCAAAGCTTATGGATGGGTCAATTCAAGGTCAAATTTGGGTCAGAATAGCGAGCGATTAAATTAGTTTCTTTCATTGACTATGTTTACATGCACACAAAAAAGTGATTATTTCCAATAATCAGAGTAAGGACTTAATCACATTATAATGTTTACATGTCAAGAGCAAAGCTTTTCACTCCCATAATTTTCATTATTTTTGTTATTCGCTAAGAATTCAGGTTATTATTTTACTGCCATTATCAACATCCACTGCACAGCACAAATGACGGACACAGAAAGAGCAGGTGTGTTACTGGCTGCTGTTTTAATTAATTTGCGTCTAATTCAAAACACTTTTGAATAGCTGTATTCAATGTTTTTTCAATGCATAGAACCGTGATGGCAATTTGTTTGCCTACACTTCTGCTGTGTTCTACTCGCTGTATCTGGATGAGGTTTAGGAACAGAGACTGGTGGCAGCGAGTTGTGTTTTCCCCAGTAATGCGATGCATTCTGCCCCACCATCATTTCTAATCTGCATATTATTGCAGGATTGTGTGACATCATTCAAGTATGTCATAAGAACATGCACATTTTGATTAAAATCGGACACCTATATTCCATTGTGAAAAAGGCCCATCAGAGGCTGTACTTCCTTCGCCAGCTGAGGAAGTTTAGCCTCCCACAGGAGCTGCTGAAACAGTTCTACTCCACCATCACTGAATCCATCCTCTGCACTTCAGTAACTGTCTGGTTCAGCTCAGCTTCTAAATCTGACCTCAGAAGACTACAGAGGGTAGTCCGGACTGCTGAGCAAATCATCGGTACAACCCTCCCTTCTATTCAAGAACTGTACTTATCCAGAGTGGGAAAAAGGGCTGGCAAAATCACTCTGGACCCCTCACATCCAGCACTCCCTCTTTGAACTGTTGCCATCTGGTCGACGCTACAGAGCACTGAGCACCAGAACGACCAGACACAGGAACAGTTTCTACCCTCAGGCAATCCATCTAATGAACACTTGGTAATAACTGTGGAACACACTACACTATTTATATTTATATACACATAAACTTATTTATCTAACACACATACTTAGTGTACACTTAAATTTTGCACATAATATACATGTACATACATAACTGCTTTTTGTAATATAACTGTCATACAATTGTCAATTTGTATATTGTCATTTCTTACCTACTTATTTGTAATTTTTTTTTTATTCTTTTATTCTTTTATAACCATATTTTTCGGACTATAAGTCGCACCTAAGTATAAGTCGCATCAGTCCAAAAATACGTCATGACAAGGAAAAAAACATAAATAAGTCGCACTGGACTATAAGTCGCATTTATTTAGAACCAAGAACCAAGAAAAAATATTACCGTCTACAGCCGCGAGAGGGCACTCTATGTTTTCAGTGGTAGACTACAGGAGCACTGAGCAGCATAGAGCGCCCTCTGGCGGCTGGAGATGGTAATGTTTTCTCTTGGTTCATTTCCCTCGGTTCATGTCAAATTAATTTTGATAAATAAGTCGCACCTGACTATAAGTCGCAGGACCAGCCAAACTATGAAAAAAGTGTGACTTATAGTCCGGAAACTACGGTATGTGTTTTTTGTTCTGTGCTGCAATAAAGCTCATTCTGATTCTGATGATTATGCTTGCTGTGATTATGATCTTAATCAATTATTTAGATCGAAGTATTGTGTTTTCATGAGGTAAAGATTAATCACAATATTGTCAAAATGGTATTATAATTGCATTAAGAGAGTGCATATAAACGTACTCATTGATTAATTAATCAGTTTTTTGAATAAATCAGTTGAATGAATGATTCACTGACTCACTCATAAAAAGAGTTATTTGATTAATTAATTAAAGAATCAGAATCGGTTGAATGAATAATTCAATGGCTAACTCGTAAAAAATTGTAGTTTTTCCATTGATGAATGAATCTGTCAGACTCTGTTCCATGTTTTGTGTGTGTTCCTGTCCCCATTGTGTTCTTTCCAGGTGTTCCCCATATTCAGTTAATTTGTCCCAAATGTCTTATGTAAGTTCCTGTGGTTTCCCCATCTTTGAATTAAAATTCCATGTTTAAGATATCTGCTGCATCTCCCTGCTCCTCGCCCCGTGTAGCGTGACAGAATCAGTGTTTTAGTTTGTTTCATTGATGAATGAATCAGTGTTTTGAACGCATTGGTTTAGCGAGTGAATAAATGACTCACTCATAAATTTGTTCGTTTCATTGATGAAGGAATCATTATTTTTTAACAAATGGGTTGAGTGGATGATTCAATGGTTCACTCATAAAAACAGTAGTTTGTTTTATTGATGAATCTGTTTTGAACTAATCAGTCGAGTGAGTGCTTCAATGGCTCACACATAAAAATGGAAGCTTGTTTCATTGATGATTGAATTAGTGTTTTTGAACTAGTTGGTTGAGTGAGTGATTCAATGATTCACTCATAAAAACAGTATCTTGTGAATAATGCTTCACTTTGAAAGACAAAGTTATTTGGCCCCACCTTCTGCCATATTAATGTTACCTCCAGAAAAATACAGTCTATCTGAAAACAACCAGTTAAGTAGAGTGAAAGAAACATTGAGAAGTCCCTCAGCTGTCTGCTGATTGTGACTGCTAATTCTGAAAGGAGAAAAGTGCTGCCTGAAAGAGTGACATTAGTGTAATGATGTTGGTATGCTAATTTTTCTGGGTTCTGGGCTTTAACAAAGAGGTTATAAGTTCAGCCCCAAATTGGTGTGAACCCGGGACTGAAGTTAATGAGATACCAATCCTTCTCCATCACCACTGTGCCCTTCGCACTCATTTAACCCTAGGTTACTCCAAGAAGTCTGCCAGTGCAATCAGTATATTGTCATTTTCATTGGATTAATTAATAGCTAATAGCAATTAGCTGAATGCATGGTAGATAAGAGAATAAATGATACTGTAACTACACTGATTAAGGCAAAAGATAATGGTAATCTATCTTTTATTTAGTTAGAACAGATAGTTGAGGCATTCAACAAAACAGACTACTGTCTTCTGCTTCTTTCATTTCCACACCACCTATTCTCATTATATGTCAACACTGCCAGAAATAGAACAGTAGATAGATACACATTTGTGAATCAAAAACTTACTAAAGATATCAACAAATTCAAACTTTGGTGAAGAATGTATTGAGAATATACATGTTCACAATTGCTCCAGCTAATGAAGAAAAGCTACCAACAAACTTTAAAAGCAGCAGTAGCACTCTACTAAGTCTAGGCTCAGAACAGCTCTTGGATCCAGCTTTGATTTAAATGAATTTTGCAAATATAAGCTGCTCCATTTTTCTTTGTGGATGTTTCCCACCTCCTTTTACCCTTTCTGGTGCATGATGAAGATTAAGTTAGACAGCGGAAAAAGAAAATGGCAAATTATTGCTGCAGAGTAACTGATGAAAATGGGTCTGCTGTTATCCTACTGGAGAAATAAATACAACCAAACACTGTTAATGGGAGAATTACAAGCGTGCCAACAGCCAAGTCATTTAATGATATACACAACAGTAAAATATTTAAAATTAGACCCTAGAGAGTTGCTTATATTTATGGTTACCTTGCATGAAAATCGCAGACATACAGAGATCACATAAACCTAAAAATACTCAAGACATTATACACTGTGGCATCTGAAGAGTTGCACAAGCAAAGGTGACAGACAGCTTAATTAAATTGTATTTTTCATACTCAACACAGAGACAGCCAAAGTGTAACAGATCAGTCTTGCATGTTACTAAAAAGTTTGTGTGGCTGAACAAATATTCTGTTGAGGCTAATGAGAGTAAAAAAAAAAAAAAAGAGAATCAGCAGTTTTTATTAGTTGTTTCACGAGTTCACATTTACTTATAATTAAATAAAGGTTAAGCGTATTTGCCGTGCTGTCCGGGGAGAGAGCTCCGAGCCCGGCAAGACCCCTGAGCCTGGGGCAGTGAGGAAATATGTAAAGGCTCCTGCAGGAGCTGATGCTGCTGCGGCAGTGAGGAAATACGTAAAGGCTCCTGCGGGAGCTGACACTGCTGTAGCAGTGGGGGAGAGATATCATGGCTCCTGAAGGAGCGGAGTGCTGTTGGAATGGGAAATGGAGATGGCTAGGGAAAAAACTGGTGGCTGATGAGGTTTTGGTGGCCTTTCTTGAGATTTAAGCGGTCTGATCGGATGTAGCTCTTAAAAGCTTCTGATGACCAGCGACCGAGTGTTTGGATCTGATGTTGGGAAAGGCCATTTTGAGCCGCTGTGGTGGCTACACCTATTCTGAAGGAATGGCTGGAGAAATCGTCAGCTGAGATGCCGGACAGACGTAAGACAGATTTTAAGTGTTTTTGGAACCAAAAATGGGAGACCGGGCAGCTACAGTCATCTGTGAAAAGAGGGTCGGAAAGGGATTTAGCTTGGGCTTTCCTGAGCTGGAGGAAGGCTAGGAGAGTTTGGTATTGGAGAATAGGTGATTGGAGGTTAAAAATATAAATAAAGTGGCCCTTCATGGTCTGATCTGTTTTACTTCGCTTTATATGAAATGACATGGCTTCATCGTCCAGGACTGCTAGATCAGAAATGGTGGGGTGGATATTCGGTTTAAAGCTGGAAGTGGTAGTGAGCTCTGTGGGGTTGGCTCTTTGAATGCCTTTGATGAGAAGGGAGGTCTGTGAATTGGCTATTTGGGGTGAGGGTGAACCAAATATGAGTTTCTGGAAAAATTGGATTCCACTTAGATAGCTTTTAATGGAGCTGACTTGGAGGGTTTTGTTAATGTTGAGGTGCGATATAAATGAGGTGATGGAGAGCAGGGAAAAATCAGGGAACGGTAGATTATAGGCGGATTGGAATGCTTTAAAGCATTTCCATGCTGTGAAGTATGACTGCAGGGTACTGGGGGAAATGGCTTGGAGAATATAATTTTTTGAAGTTTCAAGAAGGGGTCTCAGAGGATGATTCAGAGGAATATTAGCTCTGAATAGCTCTGAACCTTCCCAACCCCAGAGGCACTGGGGTTGGGAATGGTTCCGCCTGTGGTGCCAACAGCCTGAATTTCTGAAAGACAAAATGAGAGAAGTGAGAAGTGACGTGACATTCAGCCAAGTATGGTGACCCATACTCAGAATTTGTGCTCTGCATTTAACCTGTCCGAAGTACACACACACAGAGCAGTGAACACACACCCAGAGCAGTGGGCAACCATTTATGCTGCGGTGCCCAGGGAGGTTCAGTGCCTTGCTCAAGGGGACCTAAGTCGTGGTATTGAAGGTGGAGATAGAACTATACATGCACTCCCCCCACCTACAATTCCTGCCGGTCCGAGATTCGAACTCACAACCTTTCAATTGCAAGTCCGACTCTCTAACCATTAGGCCATGACTTCCCTTAAAGAGAGAGAGTTATTTGGTTCTTTTTCCCCCGGGAATGTGTTTTGCGGTTATGATGAACTGATCGCAAGGTGAGATCCAGATTAGACATCTTAGTAAGGGCATTAAGGTGGGGGAATGAGAACGGCCGTTATTAATGCAATGTACAGTAGCCTCGTTATCGCAGTGAATAACGATGCTGGTGGTGGACCACTCTTTTCCCCATAGAAAGGCTCCATTGATTAAGGAAGGATATCCACAAACTGAGCTCGTCTCGGCATGGATTGGTTATGAATAATTGGTCCTCTAGCTCGTGAACGGAGGACGCGAGATAGAGGAGGTGAGAGACGAAGGGGCGGCCTTGAGGGATTATGTGCATCGCGAAATTTAGATGACCGAGAACGGATAGCACCTCACGTTTGGAGCAATTTGGATTTGCTAAGAGAGTGGAAGCCACCAGAATAGTTCTGTCAATTTTTTCCTGGGGTAGAGAAGCTTGAAACTTTTGTGAATCTAGGTTGATTCCCAAAAATTCGATGGAAGTGCTTGGACCTGAAATTTTTTCCTGAGCAAGGGGAATCCCGAGCTCTGAGAAAACCTTTTGAGTTGTCATGAGGTTTGCTGCTGGGATGGAGTCAGACGGTGATATGATTAAGAAATCGTCTTAAGAGGTGAATTAGGTAGGGTACAGCGTAATTGTTGGAAAGGATCCAGCAAATTGCTTCTGACAACATGTCAAAAATCTTTGGGCTGCTTCTGCAGCCGAACGTGAGGCGGACGGAAAAATTTATTTCTCCAGCAGACGCCGAATAAGTGCCAAAAATCTGGGTGGATGGGCATCACTTTAAATGCAGAGGTGATGTCGACTTTAGCCATCCAAGCGCCGCGTTCTTTGTCTTTGATAATAGTGATGGCTTGGTCGATGTCGTGGTAGTGAAGAGAAAATTCATCGAGTGGGATGAGGCTGTTAATGCTCGGGAGCGGAGAATTATGCGGGGAAGAAAGATCGATTATGAGGCGTTTTTTACCAGAAACTTTTCTAGTTGCTACACCTATGGGGCTGATGCGGAAGATGTTGAAGGGGGGAACGGAAAAAGGGCCGATCATGAAATCTGCGTCTATTTCTTTCTTAATTAAAAGATCAACTGTTTCGGGTTCAGTGAGAGCGGACTGAAGGTTGGGGCATATGAGGCTTTGGGAGGGGAGATTTTCGACCCCAGGATGAAAACCGTGTGAGAGACCCGACAGTAGATAGTTAGAAAAATCTAGGTTGGGGTGATGGAGCAATTCTGAGCTTAGCTGAGGACAGGGAGAAGGATGAACGGGCATGAGAGACAGAGGAAGGAGTAGCTGACGGAACCACCTGCGGAGGCTGGCTCGCTCTTGGAACAGTTGCGGGAGCTGTACAGGATGAGAGAGCAGGAAAGAGTGGGGGAATAACGGGTACCGGTGTCTGTGCCATAAGTGGAGGTGGCCTTATGCTGTGGTCAGCTCCGGTGGCGAGGAATATGTTAGAAAAAAGGGAGGGAATGGTGGATGTCGGGACTTTTGCCGTTAGCTGAGGCGGCCTCGCCCTAGAGCAGGATGGCGGGGATGGGGGCCATGGGTAGGGGAGAGGGTTGAGGGTGGGAAAACATTGGGACTGGGAGTGAGACTGCCCTGATAGCGGAGGCGGCTTGTGCAGGCGTGCGCTTGTGTGTCATCTGGAGGGTCTGCTGGCCGACGTTCGGAGGATCGAAAGTCTTTTTATGCTGGATCGCTGTTTTGTGCTGACGCTTGGCCCCGGCTTGCCGGAGGCCTTTTGTTTCGGCCTGATGAACGGGACTCCGTCCTTGAAGGTGTTGTGGTTGGATCGGGCCGGGAATAAGGAACATAACGCCCCTGATTTGCTTTGTCTTTAGCTTTGGATGGAGGAGTGGATATTGGCGGTGGTGCCCTCGCCTGGAGGGAGACGAAGAGGGCTTGTTGCTCCGCCTTGTTTAGCCGGCGAGGAACGGCGATGCCGGCGTTTGAGAGTGCTTGGCGTAGACTTGTCAATGTCCATTTCTCCGAGGCTGGAGCGGATGAGAGAGCTGAGGCATGGGAGGATGCTGGTGACGGTGGCTTACACTTGGAAGGTGAAGGAGAATCCCTGCATCTGGAGGTATGAGCGGTGGTAATGCGGGAAGACCTGCAACCCCGCGGTGCAGCCGCGGGCTCAGTAGAAGTGTCTTGCGGGGCGTTAGTGTCCCGAACTTCGGCTGTGGACGCATGCGGAGCTGCGTTGTGAAAGGTGTCGTCATCAGAGGACGATTCAATCTCAGACATGCTGCAGTGATTGGATGTGTCAATTCTGGAAATCGAGAGATAGCGAAGGAAGGACTTACTTGATTATTTATAGGCGTTTTCCTCTTGAGCTGATTGGTAAACTGTGTAATCACTAATGATGAAATGGCCGTGTTAATTATCCTTGCATGTTCCTCCTGAAATTTGTTTGAGAAACTTCCCATAAATACAAAGACAATAAAGCATCTGAAAAAATTGCATTTAACAATGTGGTAAATTAATCATGTATCTTCAGCATTCATCCAACAACATTAAAGAAAATAATATGTTGTATGGACAACAGCACAGTTTTGGCTGAGGATCTTCAGCTCTGACTAATTTTGAACTACGCAAAGGAAAACTGTATTTCTTAGACTTTGCTCTTAAGTAGCTTGGGAGAAGTAATACAATCCCAATTAAGTGTCTTCAAAGTATCGACTTTGTCTGAGATGTTACTGCTAAAATACCTTTGGAGAAATAAAAATAGACTCAAATGAGATGATTGTTGACATACAGTAAAACTATAGAGTTGATTAAGCATCAGAGGAATCTGATGAGAAATGTAGCAGCTTTTGATAGCAGTCTCAGTATATCGGCAAATCTGAACAGAGTGTGAAACAATATTGATCTTCTCTCTTACTCTAAAGCTGAGTCTTTTTCTCAGGAGAAAAGTGTGAGAGGCAGATTTACGCAAATCATTTGTTCCTCCATTTAATCTTACTGCTGGCACAATAGAGATATAAGAGATTTCGTTGGTGGTTTTTCTTCACTAAGAGTATAGCTGACCAAATCATTTAAAATGAGTGAATCTTTTGTATATCTGTCAATTGTGCAATTGAATGCAATTGAATTGAATTGCTACTTTCCTCTACCTACATCACAATGAAATGCATATAAGAAGCCATTCACACAGAGTGCATATTTGCATTTAAGAACAGAAAAAAAGCTGTGTCGTGCAAAACCCTCAAAAAGACACAAGATGTGAATGCATTGGTCAAAGATGAGTGTATTGCGCTGGTTTGCAGAGAAAAACAATAATGCACTGAAATAAAAAAATGCAAAAATGTCAATAAACATTGAAAAGTTTAAAATTCCCAACATACATAAGAGTTTGAGACAAAGGAGGTCTAACACATGAAGAAAGGTAGGCTATTACTTAGAATTCATCTCCCATTCATGTCAATGTCACAATGGCAGTTGCTTGGCTTAATCAATGGAGTTAATCGGTAAAGGCAGCTGCCAATCAGTTAGTGCCTGTGTGAACAAACAGACAGTGCAAACTTCTTGGCACAATAAATAATTCTATCTTTTTTATTTTTACCCCAAATACAGTGATTATAGCCTGCTAACAGAGCCACAAACGGTACACACGGGCAATATTTACTACTAACCAAACGCTTTTCAACTGTATCAACATCTCTCACTGTTTACACTCAGACTGATGCAAGTGAGTAAACCGATGTTGTTTACAAGCATATTCCCGCAAATATCCAGCACCATGTAAAACGGAAGTACGTCTACACTTCTTTGCAGAAAGGCGGAGGTTCTATGACGTCACTGTGAAAATGGCCTATTTCATGCATTGTAAACAGTAATGGTGCTTTGAATACACCTGGCATCCTAGTTTTCCTCATCTACATTGTATTTTGTGATAAAAAAAGAAGAATTGTTATGCCATTGATGAACTTGTGGTGGTTTTAATGATGGGGAACAAATGTAAGCTATTCATAAGATTAGTATTGAACGGGGTCAAATGTGGATCAACTTACTTTGTTGTGTATTTTCAACAGTTTCAATATGAAAACTTTTTTTTTTTTTGAGGGGGGGTGGGGGTATCAGTTTTTAAAATCTGAATCTGGATTAGAATGTTTAATGTTATTATAACCTAAAGATACTATGTGAATGTTTGAAACAGAAAATAGTGTTTTTCATCTTGCCACATTCTTAGTAAAGAAAACACATTTTTACTCAAATGAATCAACATGGATTTATAATAGATGATGAGAAATTACTTAAGTATAAATAAATAAATATTTCTACATTTGTTTATTTATATAATTCTGCACTTACACATTAATAATTAATTAATTTATTTATTAATTAATTAATTTATTTATTTATTTATACTTTAGTCATTTCTTGACCTCCATAATATCGTTTTAGAACCAAACTTTTCAAATACCATGTGACTAATCACTTAGACTGGTGATGTCATGACAAATCTGATTGGCTGATGGCACCACAAGTCCCATGTTTCTTCAATAGCAACATTACTGATCTGTGATGTGAAAAATACCAATTTTATACAATGTCCTTCAATATTAAAAAGCCCCCAGAATGATTATAAAATATTTGCAATATGATGCTCGTGATATATATATTCAGATAGACTGTTTTTTTTTTTTGTCCCCATAATAGTGTATTTATCAGCACAGGCTGACTGATGCTAACCATCCAAATCTAGCCCATGAATGAATACTGAAATGTAATATCATGATTTAAAATGTCAATCTCCTCACTAAACAGTAGATGTAACAGTGAACAGGAGAAAGTCTCACTCTGTACCAAGATAAGTTGAGAGATCTTTTAAGCAACTGACTTCTGAAATCCAGAGCTCATGTGATAGGCCTATTGCCAGGGCTTGGGCTGCATTTTTGTGTTAAACCCTGCTGTAGGCGACTGTACAAACTCAATGTGAGTCTCTTAACACCTCGCTGTCAGGCAGAATTTAAGTTTAAAACCTGTATCCGAGCCAAATAAAGGTCATGTAACCTGTAAAGTCAATTTTACTTTGCTTGAAATTGGATTACTGCAGCTCAGATTGATAGTTTAAGAACACAAAAATATGTTTTTTTTTAGGCCAATTAGTAATGTTTCCGGAGTTATATTTTACATTCTCACCTATAGATTTGTAGGAGTTTTAGGTATTTGTTTTGTGTGTGTGTGTGTGTACACATATCTTTCAAGCGATGCTGAAAAAGTACAGCGAAAACCAACTGCCATACAACCAAAAGCCACACACCGCCATCTGCTGTTCATGTTTGAGGATTTCAAGTAGATCTGATAAAACAAGACTGAAACCTTGTTCAATCTTTCTAAAAAAAAAGTGAAAACCTGAAAGTGAACAAGTGCATTAATGTCTTCGAGTGACTCTATTATTACCAGATGAGAAAATGACAAAGGGTAGCTGACAAAGCAATTTTTCTCTTCTTTCACATGTACCTCCCATCTGAATGAGATGACAAGACAATTACGGTCCCAAGATTGATCTTTCAAAAGGCTCTTCACTTCTTCGGTAATTACATACTTGATATGAGGTCTAATGAAGATGTTGTCAAGTTTGCAATGTAGTTAACATGGAAAAGGAAGGAAGAAAGCAGCTCTTCCCACTTTTTCTTTTTCTTTCTCACTTCTAAAATGCTTTTTTTATATTATTATGGAGTAATCAATACAACATATCAAAAGACAGATTACTTTTAAATAATACATTTACACAATAAATAACATTTTGGAAAAGAAATAAGGAAAGCAAATATATTTTAATTTTTCTTAAAAGCAAATTCAAAAATCATAGTAAGATAATTAGGGATTACCAAAGAAATAACATTGAAAATATTTTTTCACCCTTGTTGTTGTTGTTGTGAATAATTATCACTAAGGACTCTTTCAGTTACTCCATTTCTAGTAAATATCTAAAATTGTGTTATGCAGTTAGCAAACTGATCATTTGAACATATAAATTTCTTCTGTTAAACACAAAATAAGATATTCTGAAGAATGTTGGTACAGTTGACTGACTTCTATACTATGGAAAAAAATATTGTCAACTGTTTGGTACCCACATTCCTTCCTGCAGAAAAACAAAAGACAAAAAACAACAGCAACAACATATCTATAAAGAATATCAGGTTTTAGGCCTTTATCATAGCACAGAAACTGCACTTGTTAAAATTACAAATTACTTGCTTGTTGCGTCAAACCAAGGCTGCATCTCATAGCTAGTTTTACTTGATCTTAGTGCTGCCTTCGAGACCATAGATCATGACATACTCATAGATCGATTACAAAAACAGGTATTCAAGGGCAGGCTTTGGTGGTTTAGATCCTACCTGTCCGATCCTTATCACTTTTTAAACAAGGTATCATCTCAATTAACGCCAGTAAAGTATGCCACAAGGATCTGTTCTAGGCTCTCTGCTATTTTCAATAAACATGTTGCACCTTGGCAATATTATTAGAAAATACAGCATTAGTAGTAGTAGTAGTAGCCCTTTATTGTTTCCATTGTTATTTTGTTGATACTCAAGTAGGCTATATATTTCATATATAGCAGTATTCCTTCTGAAATACAGTGATAAAAAAAACACCCGCTCTGGTTTTTGAAACCCTGCCATGTAGTAATTTTAAACCATAAAAAAAGCAACCCAGCAGGCTGGGTTAAACATAATAACCCAACTGGTTGGGTTAAATTAACCCAGCGTTGGGATTCGTCCCTTTTTGACCCAGCGCTGGGTTGCCAAAATAACCCAAATTGGGTTGTTTTCAACCCAGCCGTTTTTAGAGTGTATATTAGACAGCAACTTGTCTTTTAAAAGTCATATCTCATGTTACAAAAACAGCATTATTCCATCTTAGAAACATTATCAAGCTATGGAGCATGTTACTTGTTTCTGATGCAGAAAAGCTAGTTCATGCATTCATGACCTCTAGACTAGACTATTGTAATGCACTGCTAGGTGGTTTTCCTGCATCTTCAATAAAATGCAGCTGCTAGAGTCCTTACCAGGTCAAGAAAATATTATCATATTTCTCTGGAATAGGCTTTCTGATAATGTTTGGGGTTCAGACATACTCTCTCTGTTTAGATGAAAGAATCTCTTTAGCCAAGCATTCGCATAATGTATCTCATAACCTTCAGTTATATCTGATCAAATATACATTATCATTCTTTTGCTTGGTTGGAACAGCAGCTACAGTATGCAAATTTTGTCTCTTTTTGCTTTTCTGTTTCTGCCACAAGATTGGCATCCTGAGGCAACAAGGAATTACACAAGCTTCAGTCCCTTACAAAGATCTGAGATGACCGAACACATCATTGCTGTTAAAAGTGTTCACCTTCTATTTGATTATATGTCATTAACTAACTACATGATTTTTACTTTAAATTTCTGCCATATGGACATAGTCACCACTGAAAAGCTACTAAATATAAGTTAGAAACTTAAATTTTCTGTAAAGCTACTTTGCAATGATTTGTATTGTGAAAAACACTATACAAATAAACTTGAATTGAAAAGAATTGAAATGAATGAAGAATCTTTTGTGCAAAGGAAATGTTCCTTGATTGTTAAAGGTTCTTCATGAAACCACTGATGATGATTAAGAACCTAATTTTTATGCATGTGCGGTACATTTGTCCGTGAATAAGACGCTTCGGTCTTGAAGCTATTAGCTTTGCATTCATTACGCAGTAGTCTTGTGCAATTCAGAGGGGATTTTTTCCTCTCTACCGCTTCTGTGATTTCACATATGGAATCGTTCAGGAGATTAATAAGCTTACACTGGCTTTATGTGTGAAAATGTCAGCTGCGACTGCAGACCTGACTGAAAAAACAAGTCACATTTCCATATTTCATCAGTCTGGTGTAGCCTACTGCCATGACATCAGACATTATTGGGATTTTGTGTCTCTGGCTTTTGGAAAAAAAAAAAATCTGATGCTGCATATCACCGCCAGAGTCTCATTAGGAGTCAATGCAAATGCGCTTCCAACCTGTTAGAGCTTTGATGTTGGGAGTAAAGCATGTGCTGGATGGGCTCTAATGAAGTAAAGAGTAGGAGAGACACTTTCATT
Source organism: Carassius carassius (assembly GCF_963082965.1). Lineage (NCBI taxonomy): Eukaryota > Metazoa > Chordata > Actinopteri > Cypriniformes > Cyprinidae > Carassius > Carassius carassius. The sequence goes on from NC_081786.1 coordinate 20,977,390, forward strand.
GATGGAACTGACTTACCCACTTGCGTAAAGAGCACTTTATGTCTTTATCTGATTAATCTTCAACCGAAAACAATGGGAAAATAACATCAGTTTCCCACAGAAGTACTCAGACAAATCCGTCATGATGGACATGAGAAGTATGAGAGCTGGTCTGAGGAGTTATTGCACTGTCAAGTAGATTAATGACCACGGATGAAAACAAATCAGGTAGTTATCAGCTGGATAGAGGTTCAGCATCATGGCGTGCTGTTTTCTGACAGCTGTACCTAAGCTAAGCTCAGAGTCATTATGTCTTCATAGTTATTAAGGTAAAATCAATACAGCTAGGCTGAAAACAAAAGTAACCGGAAAACAATAAAGTTGCAGAGATTGAATGGTTTTTGGTAAACCATATTGAATCTTGAATGAATGAATGAATGAATGAGGCATTTATATCGCACTTTATAGTGTATTGCTGTACACCCAAAAATAGAACCAATTCAATGGATGGGAATTATTAAGAGGTCATGATTGACATGGGCCAGTGGAGTGAATTTGAGCAGGACACTGGGGTTACACCCCTACTCCTTTACAAGAAGTGCCATGGGATTTTTAATGACCACAGAGAGACAGGATCTTGGTTTAATGTCTCATCTGAAGTCAGTGCTTTTTGTCAGTATAGTGTCCCCAACACTATGCTGCGGCGCTGGGACCCACACAGTGAGCACCCCCTGCTGGTCTCACTAACACATCTTCTAGCAGTTTACCCAGGAGGTCTCTCATCCAGGTACTGACCAGGCTCAGCCCTGCTTAGCTTCAGTGGGCAACCAGTCTTGGGCTGCAGGGTGATACTGCTGTGATTTATTTTTTACGTTGCATATTATATATGAAAAAAAAAAAAAACAACGAAAACTCCCAGAATATATTTTAGAGCCTCTAAATTATTATCATCATGGTCAAAGCTTTCTTGAAAAACCTGTTGTACGCTACACAGTTTACATTCCTTCAGTCATCTGACTGATTTTTAGCACTTAAAGGGCCATTTCGAATAATTCTAAAAATATTGTTCAGGAAGTATAAATAACTTTTATACCGACTTTTATTGATTTATTTACTTAATTATATGACTTTTATATTTATATTTTCAGTATTTCAAGATTAACTGGACTGTAGCAAAGTTACGTTTACCTGATCTATACTTTTTCATTCTAAAATGTAAGTTAGACGTATCAAATATGATAAGATATTTATTTGATCTTACAATAATACCTATACTTACTACATTAGATATATATATATATATATACACACACACACACACACACACACACACACACACACAGTGACAGTATACACAGTATACTGTACAGGTATATATACTTTATTGTCGCCTTAAAATCGATCAATGTGTTTTGAAGGCTTATAGCGCCTCCCTTAGGAAGCATATTGATTTACATGTTTATTTTGCTGAATTAGGCGAGTTAGGCTTCATACAGGAAAATTCTCATGAATGCAAATTTGTTTTTCTCACAATTGTAACCATTTATATAGTATTTCTATTCATTTTAACTTAATTTAATAGAAAAAAAATACAAACCTGAATTACAAAAAAAGATCATTCAGTGACATTGCGTATGTCCCATGTAGTAAAAGCGAAAGGTGTCTGGAAAGTTTTACAGAACGTTACCCTATAATTTTAATATTGTACCTTATGCTTTCCGGTTTCAAAGGAATGGGACACTCAGTAACACAGTAGCAGAGTATAATGTCCGGAACCATAGTTCCGGGGTTCAGTGTTTCCCGGATCATTCTCGCGCTGGGCTCTCACAGCAGGCGGAGCTCAGCAGCTTTGTGGCTTGCGAAGTAGTTTGATGCTGAAAGTGTGATAGGGCCATTCCGAGCAGACCAGGAGGAACGACATGGCGCTAAACTTAACTATCAACAGCAGCAACCCACCTCTAGGTAAGTACACCTGAGATGGGTTTAATAAACTCTAAACTACAATGCATTTTGCAGCAGCGCTCGCGCATCGGCTCAATCGACTGACATGCAGACTGTCCTCGTGCCATCGTGGCACATCTAAAATTACCTCTGTCCCTCTCCCACCATTTAATTGACTTCAGCTGCTTTAATTGTGAATAGATTAAAAACTAGAGCGATGGCAGTAGTAGTAGTTTGGTAATGCTTTAGTTAAAGTGATTCAGAAGTATAATTTGTGCGGGTTTTCGTGATTCTGACGGCGTTTTGAAGGTTTGCAGACACAAACAGGGAAAAAACGAAGAATTAGTTTGAGCTTCTTTGATTCATGTTGATTTCAGATGCGTTTCATCATGTATTTAAGATCGAAAATTGCTAATAAAGCTGTTGAATGACCTTTATTGTTGGCCAGATGAATTGTAGTGCGCCATCCAGTGCTGGAGAGCAGTGTCACTGGCTGATGCAAGTCATCTGAAAGATCTGAGTCTGTTTACCACGCACCTGTCTTCATGAAGCATGATTATGACACTCTTTTGGCAGACATATTTGTTTGTATATGTGTGTAATCGTTATTTTGGGCTCATATGATGGAATAAAATCTGAAATTAAATGGCCTTGTTTTCTAATATTTGTGCAAAACCAGTGGGAACAAGGCAAACCGAGATCAAAATGGGTGTGTCTGGTATCATGCTCTAATTGTGTGTCTCAAAGATGTGTGGTCAGATGTTAATTGTCAAACCTGTTTTTCATCATAAATGAAATTCTCAGACCTTGCATTTATGCATAAAGCAGAAAATGGGAATGTATGTAAGAGCTGTATGGAGGTTTCTCAGTACACTCTCAATTTGAATAAATCTATATATTAATAAGTTCTGTCGGCAGTGCTTATACGATCCAATGCGGCTAAATGTTTGTCATTTGACTTAATAGTGCGATATTAAAAATTCCTTCATGTTAATCCACTTCATTTTCAGCGTTTATTTGCGCATCTTCTCAGTTAACAACGGCTCTGTATAGTAACAGCTGCTCTATGTGAAATCACGCACCTGAGGGAATTCACCGCTGATCAGAGAACCGGCTTTACTGACGAGATGCTCATAACGATCGGCCGATCGTGATCGGAGCAGCCCTAAATTTAACTTCTATACATTAAGCAATTGCTCTACACTAAAAAATCACATGTAGAGAATCTAGATTGTCCTGTTTGAGCAGTTTATTTTGATTTAATGTGATCTTATAATGAAAGCACTGCATCTGTTTTTGTTTCGTTTTAGGTTGGGCTCTTTATTTTTGTTTTTGACCTCACCCTGTTTTCACAATTAAAAAAAAAGTTTGGTTGCTGCAGTTTTAGGAGTATTAAGCGTCATGCTTTTTATTGATCCAATGCATTAGGCAATATTGTACACTTACGAGTATAGTTGTTTTTATTGTTTGTTTTTTTGAAGTAGTATATTTTGCATGTATGTACAGTATACAATTAAGGGTTTGGAAATTGTCAAATGCTGGAGCATGTCGTTTTCATTTTAGAGTTGTTTGCATGACTTTGCATACAGCAGGTACAGTATTAGATCTGCATCGACGGTTTTCACTGTAATTGACCTCTCTGCCTGCAGGGGCGCTGTTGACTGCTGAACATGTGAAGGGCAGTGTCAATCTCTCTGTGAAGGAGGGCAAAGACACCATGCTCCATGTCTCTGAGTAAGTATATGGCCTTGGATACATACATAAATGCATATAAATTTTGTCTTATTTCCCATTGCTGCTATTCTGTGTCTCTTTCAGTCAGGTGCAGTTCAGTGACGTCAACTCCATCACGCGTTATCTTGCACGAGTGGCTCCGGCGTTGGGGCTCTATGGCTCTAACATGATGGAGCAAACTGAGGTTAGATTTGAGAATCATGTACTGTGTTTTCACTGGCTGTCCATAACAACTGACAAATATTTAATTGGTTTATGTTGACTTGCAGGTGGATCACTGGCTGGAGTTCAGTGCCCGTCGTCTCGGTGCTCAGTCAGATCTCTCTTCTGCTCTGGGGGATCTGGATAAAGCTCTGGCACTGAGAACCTTCCTGGTGGGTCACAGTGTGACCCTGGCTGACCTCTGCGTCTGGGCTGCTCTTAAAGGTCAGTCATTTGGGTTTAAGATAAATTAGAAGTTTTATAAATAAATAATTCCCTAAAGTCAGTTTGCTGCTTCATACACAGGAAATGGTGAGTCCCAGGCCAAGCCAAGCTCCTACCCTCATCTGTGCCGCTGGTTTAAGTTCCTGAGCTCTCAGGTGCCATTCAGTTCAGTGGGCAGTAAATGGGCTAGCAAAATCTCTGCCATCAAAGCCACTGTGAGTATATTACCCACTGTAAATATGTTTGACAGGCCTTTGCGGTTTTATGTGTTCTGTTGGGGGAAAAAAATGTGAAATATTAATTTTACAGTTAAAAATGAAAGTCAATCTGGCAAAGATGTTGAACATTGAACATACCTTATGTTAATGAAGTTGTTAATTAGTCCCAAACTATATTTTTAGCCTGTGGAGAAGGATAAAAAGCAGGATTTGGGAAAGTTTGTGGAGCTCCCTGGTGCTGAGATGGGAAAAGTAGTGGTACGTTTCCCTCCTGAGGCTAGTGGGTAAGTAGATTTCTCTATACAATGAAGGTCAGTCACAATATACATAGTCTACTATGTTCACCAAGGCTGCATTTAATTTATCTTTACAACTCCTCAGATACCTGCACATCGGTCATGCCAAGGCAGCTCTACTCAACCAGCACTACCAGCTCAATTTCAAGGGCAAACTCATCATGCGCTTTGATGATACCAATCCTGAGAAGGAGAAAGAGGACTTTGAGAAGGTATGATATTTTGCCCCCTTTTTGTACAGAATTATTGGATTTGTCCTCTATAAGTGACCCATTATATAAAAAAAATTAAAAAAGCTAGGGGTTTCCTTTTGCTAATTGTGACAGAAAACCATATTTGAACCATCATCTCTGGGATAAGCACCAATCCTCAATGCACGCCTACAACATGCACAGTATCCAAATATCCTTTGGCTAAGCTAACACCTTTTGCTACAGGTCATTTTGGAGGACGTGGCCATGCTGCAGATTAAACCGGACCAGTTCACCTACACAAGCGATCACTTTCCCACAATCCTGCGCATGGGAGAGAAACTTCTAAAGGAGAGCAAGGCCTACATAGATGACACTCCTCCAGATGTCATGAAACAAGAAAGAGAGCAAAGGGTCGAGTCTCGCAACCGCAACAACTGTGAGCATCACCAGTACAGATCTTATTATTTGTCTTCAGCACAGGAAATGTGATGTGTGCTGAACATGTTGTCTGTCTTAACAGCTGTGGAGAAGAACATGCAGATGTGGGAGGAGATGAAGAAAGGCACAGAGTTTGGCCAATCCTGCTGCATGAGAGCAAAGATCGACATGAATTCCAACAACGGCTGCCTGCGTGACCCCACACTCTTCCGCTGCAAGAACGCTCCTCATCCTCGCACCGGCAATACTTACAAGTGAGTGAACATCACACATGTGGCATGCTACTGAATGTTGCCAATGATGGCTTTCTCTGACTGATGGTCCTCTTCTTCTTCACTTCCTCCATCCAGAGTGTACCCCACATATGATTTTGCGTGCCCCATTGTGGACAGTGTTGAGGGGGTGACACACGCCTTGCGTACCACTGAGTACCACGACAGAGACGAGCAGTTCTACTGGGTAATAGATGCCCTTGGTTTGCGTAAACCATATATTTGGGAGTACGCCCGACTCAATCTTAACAACACTGTGCTCTCCAAGAGGAAGCTCACTTGGTTTGTCGACCAGGGCTATGTGGAAGGCTGGTTTGTATCCCCTTCGCTCTATTGACTTTATAGAAGATAGCTTTTTTGGATTATATGGTTAAAGTTGTCTCTCCTTATCTTTCCTTCGTGCAGGGATGACCCTCGTTTCCCAACAGTCAGAGGTGTGCTGCGTAGAGGAATGACTGTCGAGGGACTCAAACAATTCATTGCTGCTCAGGTATGAGGTTTTTTTTTTTTTTTTTTTTTTTCATAAATAGAATGGCTTTTTAGAAAATTAAAAATCTTTATGCAACAAGGTTGTGTTACACATTGATTTTACTGTAGTAAGTGCTGTTCTTTGGCAGGGTGCTAGTGAATCCACTGTAAATCACACAATTTTATTAACGGTACTGACAGCAATAAACAGTTATGTTTAACCATTTTAATTAACTAATTATTATTATTTTAAAAAATGCAACCGTCTTTTAATATGTAATTACATATTTTTTAATATATACATTTATAATTTTATCCACTTGCAGTCTTTACACTTCAGGTTTGTTTATTTAATCAAACTCATTTTGATTCACATTCTTTTTTTGTTTTCGGCCCATTCCTCTCTGTCACAGGGAGGCTCGAGATCTGTAGTCAATATGGAGTGGGACAAGATCTGGGCATTCAACAAGAAGGTACATTTAAAAAACCTTGCCAGGGCTCATCATGGCTGCACCTGATCTCCAGCTGCTCCTTGTCATCCCATTCATTCACTAGTTTAAAAACCTTAAACTGAACAGCTGGGGCTAACATCTCTGCACTTCGCCAGTGATATTCTGTCGGGCAAAACTGTGTTTTGAAATTAATTTTCAAAACTTAAACCTCTAAGCTCAGCAGCCTCTCAGAGCGCTCACCTTTTTTGCTCTACTCTGTCTTTCCCTTTTACATTTGCACGTCTCCCTCTGTCCCATTTTTCTCAATCTCTGTGACTAACTTACTAAATGCACCTACATTTGATTGTTTTTAAAGTCAGAATTTATATTATTTTCTTAAAATTAATTGAACAGGAACCACTGTTTCTGTGTTGCTTTTTATTTTGCTTTTGTCTTTATTCAAGTCATATAACCATCATCTTTCAAAAGCTGCACACGTTTGTAATGACACTGATCATCTGCACTTCATTTCTTGCGTCAGGCATGTCCGGAGCTCTTTAACACTCTGCTCATTACGGCAAGCTTCAGCCTTCTCTTCTTTTCTTGCTTTGGCACCATTTATTGTCTCAAATTTTCTTTAATGAAAGAGTTCTAAAAAAAAAAAAAAAGAAAAGAAAAATTCTCATCATTTACATACATTATCATTTGTTGGTAAGTGATTCCTTAGAGGGATTTTTCACCCAAAATTGCTAATACAAAAGTGTCTTTCTGAACCTAACCTCAATACTTTTTCATCATCTTCTATGAAACTTGAGAGATTTCTTTCCCAACACTTAAAGCACAGGCCACTTCTATGTTTAAGAAGGTCATGAAGATCATGTAAATATAATCCATATGAATCAAGCAGTTTAATCGAGACTGCTCACTTTGTCATAAATAGATTTCATTTTATTCACATAGACATTGATCAACACGCAAACACACTTCACAGAAACTCAAGCATGCTTGTTTGACATGCAAGAACTGAGTTTTTCATGTTTTTTTTTTTTACTTGTCATACAAGTACGGTACATCTTCTGTTGACCATATTTGGTGTATGTATGCGCATAATTTTTGAAGCTTGAAAGTTGGGGTGGAATGGACTTCCAGTTTAGGTTCAGAAGAAAAAGGAGTTTTATTTCTATATCACCTTTCCATAGCTCACAATCACTTTACATGGTGCTATACAAAACATTTGCACAAACACATAATGCCACATATTCAGGAATGAGGCTTCATTATTTTAAAGATTAACAAAATCTTGCGGGTTTGGAATGACATGAAGGTTAGTAAATGATAACACTTCTCATTTTTGGTTGAACTTTCCATTAAGCACCATCAACCCTTTGTACAAATTTGTCTAAGAGCAGGAATGTTGTTGTTTTTGTAGCCAGGATCTATAAAGCCCAAGAAATTTGTTCAGAGACATTATAGCCATTGGTTTAAGGTTTCTCTAATAGAGTTGTCTTATGATCAGAGTGGCCTGATTTAGATGATTGCGTTATCACATTGAAACACTTTGCGTTCTGTCTGTCTCTAAGCTCTGTGTCCCTTGCTCTACATTAAAGTGCATCTCACTCTTCTGTTTACAAGCTGCCAGTTAGCTGTAAAAAGGTACTCCTACTCCTCTTCCTAAAGTTTCCCCTGCCCCCTGCATTGTCTGTTCCTCTTTTCCTCTAACTTTCTATTCCCTGATCTATGGCTTTCACAAAAATCCAGATTAAACATCTGGCATAAATTAAATGCAAATTTTTTTATCCCAACATGGATTCTCCACTCAAAAAAAAAGAAAAATATCTTTCAAATCTTAGAAAAAAAAAAAAACTAAAGTTTGACCTTACAGAAAAAAGCACACAGTAATGTGGTAGGTCTGTCTGCACTGATAATCATAATTCATTAAATAAAGACCAGGTTTCAAGTTAATTTTACACAATGAATATGACACAGCATAGCTTGAAATCCAGGATTTCAAGTTTGTGGCTCATGGATGTCCTGTTGGACAGCCTGGTCCATAATCATGCGCCTTGAAATCATCCAGACACAGATTTCTTTTTCTTTTTTTTTCTTTCCCTTCTGACTTCCTCACCTATGCAGCTTGTTTGTGCTATCGCTCATTTCCTCCGCTCATACAGCTTCTGGCAGATTCTATAGAAAGTGAAAGTACATTTAGAACAATTAATGTTGTTCAATAAAACTTAAATTAGAATTAGCACTCCCCACTGATAAGTTTCAAACCTTTTGCTTTTGATTTCTTTCTGAAACCTTGTTAATGGTTATCAATCATTCATGTCCCACTAAATACTTAAGCTCTTGCTGTTGTAAACCTTCCTTAATAAGTGTTCCAAGCAGTTATGGGCATCAGTTCTGCACCTCTGTGGCTGTAACGGTCTGTTGGGTGCAGTGTTTGGCTTTCTCTGCTCATCATTTCACTCTTCTCTACCTGTCCTCACTCATCCGGTTTCATCTGTCGATCCATACAGAGCAGTGTGAGAGCAAAGAAGCTTTAGTGGTTTTATGTGAGCTGTTAGCTAAAGAATTATTTTCTCCCCTCTCTCTCGCCCTCCCTGTATAGGTCATTGACCCAATAGCCCCAAGATACACTGCCCTACTAAGCTCGCAGGTCATTCCAGTCTGCATTTCTGAGGCCAAGGAGGAGATGAAAGAGGTCGCCAAACATCCCAAGGTAATAAAATCGGCAATCACAAACATCTAAAAACCTTGACTGAGCCATGAAAAATATCTTTAATAACTATCACATCATTGAGAGAAATATTAAGTGATTCACATCCTATCTCCAGAATGCAGATGTTGGAATGAAGCCAGTGTGGTACGGGCCAAAGGTCTTTATTGAGGGTGCGGACGCAGAAACTTTCACAGAGGGCGAGATGGTCACCTTCATCAACTGGGGAAACATCATCATCACCAAAATTCACAGGTAAAACGCTAAAAATTTTTTTACAGCAGACAAGCAAAGCTATTAATGTGAATTATTAGGGTGAATGAAAAACAAGCAAAATGTTATTTCCGAACACATTTCCAAAAATATACATTTCCCCTTACTTTTTGTGCTCTGGCATCAACACTTTTAAAATGTAAAATGACTTATTTTAATATGTATTTTAAAAATGTTATTTATTCCTGTGATTGCAAAGAATAATTTTTAGCAGCCGTTAAGAAAATGGTTTACATTTTATTGTGTCATTGCTTTATAAATACTGATCCCAAACTGAATGATTTTTGTCTTGGTGTCTGCAGAGATACGAGTGGAGTGATCACATCTCTAGATGGTCGTCTGAACCTGGAGAACACCGATTATAAGAAGACCACTAAGATCACCTGGCTCGCTGAGTCAAGCCGTACTCCATTTGTGCCTACTGTCTGCGTCAACTACCAGCACCTCATTACCAAACCGGTTTTGGGCAAGGATGATGATTTCAAGGCTTACATCAACAAGAACAGCAAGGTGTGGTAATCAAGTCTGTTGGGGTGTTGACTGTTTCTGTGGTAATGCATGCATCACAGTTGAGCAGATATTTAGTGCTGTGAAGTAGGGCTGCACGATATTGGGAAAAAATGACATTGCGATTTATCATTTTATTTTTCTGCGACATATTGCGATATGAATTATGGCTCATAAGAGCTAGCTCTCTCTCTCTCTCTGCCCTGTTAAACTGACAGGACTTAAAAACACATGCAAATGATAAACTTTCACTATGATGATTAAGCTGTGCAATTAATCCGCAAATCACATTTGTCAAGGGCCGGGGAGCAGCTGGCCCGTACATTTAATCAATAACGGATCAACTACAACAGCCTACATCGCACATCCTGCGATGTGACTATTGTGGATTCGTACATTGCGATATTGATGCTTAAACGACACATCGTGCAGCCCTACTGTGAAGAAAAAAAAAATCACATTCTTCACTCTCAGTTCTGGTTTGGGCTCCTTTCTTTTGAGATTAATCTATAATACATAAATACTAGGGGTGTAACGATTCACTCGTTTTCTCGATGCATCGATTACAAACCCTGAAGATGCATATGCATCGATCTTGAAATAGGGCTGTGCGATATGGACAAAAAAACCTATCGAGATTCTTTGATCAATTTTGCGATTTAGATTTTAAATACGTTTTTGATACACAATGACATGCTTAACAGTCATAAATGCATTCAGTGTAAATTTGAAACCTATTTCCAAAAGAATACCAATTAGAGCTTCAGTGTCCCCATGGAATTATAATGTTCTATCTGCATTCCGAGTAGTTTGGAGATATTGAGCTTCAAAGGTTTTGTGTTCCATTCGACTCTGTAGATAGAACCTTATTGTTTTTTAAATAAAAAGTCCCATAATGTACACAACATTAAAAAAATCTATCACATAATGTAAATACGTTGACACAGAATAAGATTATCAGAATAACTCTATTTTGACAAAAAATGTCAGATAGAACCTTATAATTCCAAGTGGACAAAGAAGTTGTAACATGTCTCTAGAACAGACATAAGTCAAAATAATCACTAAGTTAAGGTGTGACAATGTCTAGACATAAGACAAAAAAAAAAAAATCCCATGTCCAGAATTTATTTTTTTGCCATGCATTGGCATCACTCCTGAAGTATGGCATTATTTTTAATGTCGAGAGCGCATTATTGTAGTGCGAAAGCACATTAATATAATGCGCGAGCACAAATCTCTCCACTGAGTGATTGAGAGCGGTGAGAGTGCGCGCACATAAAACATGTCTCCCCTCTCGCTCAAACTGTCCTGTGCACTCTCGCTATGCTCATGCGCTAGATATTCTTTCTCACCTTTCTATTTCTATTTTCTCTTCACATCTTTTGCATCTTTTACCACGTGCAGTTTGAACGCTTTGATCCGTTAACATGAGCATGGAAAAAATACGCATGACAGACAGAGTGAACCTGGTGTTACGTATGCCCGGTCTGTTCTGTTCTTGTGCTCCATTTAGGCAGGCTGCAATCTCATTGGTTTGGATATCATACTGTGGGAGGTCGGGGCCATGGAAAATTGTGCTATAATGCGATTTAGAAATCGCACATGTTCAAAACGTGATTTTTATGACGACTTCGATTAACCGCGCAGCCCTATCTTGAAACATGGATTTTTGTGAATAGTGAATCATCGATTTTGGACAGTAATTGGTTTAAAACGCTAAGAATCTATAGCAATGATAACCATATCATTAACAACAACCTTAAAATAAGAACGCGAGGTTTGAATGGAGAGGAAAAGTTCAATACTAGCATTTTATTTTATGAAAATGAGATAAAGAAGTTTTTGCAATGAAAGAAAAGCGATCTTGCACTTCTACAGTTTATCTGCAGCTAATCTGAATAAAAAGCAGAATAAACTGAAGAAAGTTTCAATGTAAAAAAAAAAAGTTAATTTTGGTGATTGTGATTATGTAGTTGTGAATTTACAAAAATTAGCATATCGTGACATCACTGACTGGGTCTTCAACCCGTGCATTCGGGCGCATAATTGCAAACCTCATTTTGATGCAGGCTATATAGACCGCAAACAAATTTAAATCTTTGTCAAAAACATGTTTATTGCATAAAGACCAATATTTCTGATGATTTATTGGCGTGAAGTTACGTGCACAATGACACACAGGAGTGCAACATTCTCGAAAAACAATAAACAGAGTGGACTGTCATAACAATGCAAAACATTTACTGCAGGCTTCAACGTGGCTGTGTTTATGATTAGAAATTTCAACAACAAAAAAATCGCATATGGCGATTCTAGCCCGTATCTGTATCAGTGCCGGTTTCTCCATTAGGGCGATTGGGCAACGCACCACCAAAGTGCGAAAGGGAGGGATTTTTTTTTTCTTTCACATTCAACCACAGTATCATGCTAGCTTTCACTATTCTAGACTGTTTTTTCTGCCTCTAAATAGTCCTATCAGCGTTGAGTTGCATTTTGTGTAGTACCGCCCCTTTTTGGGCGATTTCTGTCAAACTGAGAATCGCCCCGAGTGCTCTCATAGACTTCCATTCAAAGATCTTTTTTTTTCAAACTGCAGGCACTGCAATGCAATCTCAATGAGTTCCGGGAGGGCTAGCCCTAATGTGCTTTCGTTTCGTGCGTAACCTTAACTTGTGCAACAACTGGTGGGAACAGTGACATCCAATAATATTTAAAAAACTATTTTTAATTTTAACAACAAGAAAAAATTAAAAACTTCTTTAATATCTTTATCAAATGTGAAAAAAAAAAACTCAGAGAGACGGCTATGCAAATTTAGTTGTCAGCTGAACTTGATCGATATCACGGCAAACGTTACCTCAGCGCAGATTAATTCTATCGTGTCATTGAAAGAAAGACCATTCATTCATCGTAGCAATAAGGATAAATTGGCAATTAAAGAATTAAGACCACCAAAACCAAATTTAAACATCAAAAAAGAATCTACAAAGGGAGGGAAGTTCTATAAACGAGGATTTTCGAGGATTTGGTATCAGCGGAGAAAAAGGCTAGCCGGCTGCGAAGTTACCGCTGCATTTTGTTCCATCGCGAGAGCTTAACGGACATCGCATGGACAACTACAGGCATCACCGAGATGCATCATCTCCCGGAGAAGGTGAAAAAACACGAAAGAGCAAAGATGCATATGGATAGTAGGGAGCAGTGTAATGTAAGGGAGAAAAGTAATATAAGTGAGTAATGTAAGTAAGCAGTGATATAAGTGAGCAGTGTAATACAAATGAGCAGTGTTCTATAAGTGAGTTGCGTAAACAGTGATTTATGTGACTTCAATTATTTCTTATTAAACTGAAATCGAAGTAAAGTTTTTTTGGAAAAACCACATCCTGGCATCAGTCTTAATTTGCTGCTGAATTGTTAACACGCATATGGAAACGTAAGGAGAGCAAATGTCAGTTTCTTTTTAATTAATACTATAGTAGTTCAGTTCCCTTTACATCTTTAAGTAGCCGTTAATTTATCAATTGAAAGTGTGACTTATCCTCATTAATCATGCAAACATTTGCCCCCCCCCCTGAGAGAATTGGCAGGAGCCGCCACTGATCTGTATGCATGACACTGTCTGAATGTCGGCAGAATTCCCATTTCTGTTGTAAAAAGAGAAACATTGTGCAGAAGTATTATTTGCTGTTATGTGTGTGTCCGAAGCTGCAGTTGCTGTGTGACGCGCTCCAAAAAAAAAAAAAAAAACCTGGACGCGGTCCCAGAGAAGGTCGTTAAAAGCAATTTCCTATTTTCGTTTTCGAAACTTGTGTTGGTTGGTCCAATTGATTCGTGCAATAGATTTTCGAACATAAAGTGACAGTCGACATGGTCACGGTTTTAGACTAGACGGGAGAAGGGATGGGAAAAGATCTGGGCACAGTTTTTCCAGAACTCCGTGCCAAGTTAAAGCGGTGTCGAGCTAATGACGTTTTAATGAATTTTATAGATGTATTATGGTGCCCGAACCCATATTGCTTTGAACAGTGACCGTGAACATTTTGTTTACTGCAGCCGCAGCCATCATTACCAAGTGCGAACCGTTGACTCTGACAGTGAATGAGAATATGAAACTAAGCGAACGCACAGGCCATAGTGTGACATCCGTGTAAACACAGATGACATCATGGGTTTTTTTTTTTTTAAATAAAGAACGTAGTCTTCGTTTGTATGTAGGCCTAGGCAATTTATATATTTACAATACTTAAATATAATATAATTTTATTGCTTTTGTATTAGTTGTTTGAAGAGTTAAAAAAAGGGGGGTCTGTCTACAACCGGCAAGTCTTTCGGACTAAAAGCAAAAAAAAAGAAAAAAAATTTAGTCGGTCCTAAATTGACAGGGTCGGTCGGGTTACGGCAAACAAGAATATTTTTAAGGATAGCCTAAACACAATAAATAAAATGTATAGACGGTGCAGTGCTAATTGACATTTATTACAATACAAAAACTTTAAAGTATATTTTCTTATTCTGTGCGGAAAATTGAAACTATTATCTGTAGTATATAAAACAATCATAAAATTGCCATTAGAAAAAAATTATAGATTACAAATGATTTATTATTGCCCAGCAGTGTATTTGATTTTCTTATGGCAAATTCAAAGTAAGAGATAAGAAAATAATTCCTTGTAAAATTAAATAAATAATAAAAATGTTATTACATAGGCTACATACATAAAATATTGTACATATTGTATTTGACATTTCGGTCACTTCTGAAATTATGGCTACACCCCTGGTGTGACAAAATGTTAGCCTATACATAATATTTTTAAACCATTCTTATATGCTGATTTGGTGCTCAAGATAATTTATTATAATCAATGTTAAAAACAGTTGTGATGCTTGATATTTTTGTGGAAACCATAATACATTTTTAGGATTCTTCGAGTAGAAGAACAATGAAAAACAAGAAGTATTAAGTTTTGAGCACTATTGTTTTAATGTTGATGTGTATTAAAGTGAATATTTTGTTTCCAGATAGAGGAGAAAATGTTAGGAGACCCTTGCCTGAAAGACTTGAAGAAAGGTGACCTCATACAGCTGCAGAGACGGGGTTTCTATATCTGTGATCAGCCTTATGAGCCAATCAGGTTACACCTCTTATCCATTTACCACAACGTCTTATGAAAAATAAAAATTAACTGTCTGTTTTGTGTTTAGTTTATAATTAAACCTCTTTGTTTAGCCCCCACAGCTGCAAGGAGAGTCCTTGTGTCCTATTCTACATCCCAGATGGACACACAAAAGAGATGCCCACTGCTGGCTCCAAGGACAAGAGCAAGAGCCAGACAGCTGCTAAACCTGTGAGCACAAATTGGATCATCCATTCGTTTTCTTAATTCCTTTGTTTTCAAAGGTTGAAGAAAATGATCACTCTATTCCTATTATTCAGGTGAAGGCAGAGTCTGCTCCTCTGAGCAAAGCCAAACAGGCCCCTGTCTCCAGCCCAGCGCCGGCAGCACCAGGAGACTCTTCTGCTCTATTCTCCAGCATTGCGGCTCAGGGAGACCTCGTCAGACAGCTCAAGACAGACAAGGCCCCTAAAGAACAAGTGGACGCTGCTGTAAAGCAGCTCTTGGCTTTAAAATCTGAGTTTAAACAACTGACCGGACAGGAGTACAAACCTGGCATGGCTCCACCTCCATCTGCCCCAGCACCGAAGACCTCCGCCCCCACCTCTGCAGCAGGAAGTCCAAGCCCTGCCTCCAGCAGCTGTCCATTCACTCGTGTTTCTGAGCAGGGTGAGGTGGTCAGAAAACTGAAGGCTGAAAAGGCACCCAAGGTCTGTTTCCCTCGCTGTTGCAAGCTGTCTACCCAGACTGCATTTTCTAGCTACACATCTGCATTTTAAGCATTTTCAGTAGCTTTTAAGGGTCCGCTTCATTGGGATGCTATCTTAAGCCCCTTTCACACTGCCATTCTGGCAAATACACAGGTAAAATGTTTTGGCAATTGTTCCCGGGTTGCTAGATTTTGCACTTTCACACTGCCAGTGATTACCCAGGATATGTGCGTGCTTTCACACACAACCCGTTAAGATCCCGTAACGACATGTGACATCAGGGCGTGACGTGTAATGTACGAGTCGAAAACGTTAGGCACGTTATACTTTCACTGAAGCAAGCGAACAATCTCGGTGTCAGCGCGGAAAGTGAGGAACTAACTGATCTTTGCTTCATTACAGTTTGCACATATTTTTTCGTCGCGAACGTTGATCTTCCTTCAAAACAGCCGGTAAAAGAGTCGCGCGATAACGCGCGTCATCACTTTGACACGGCATTAGATCTGGCTTTTGTTCACACAGCGCTCGTCCCGGGATTGAACCTGGCAATGTTACTAGGTCCCCAACCCGGGTTCAGTGCCGGAATCAATCCCGGGACGTGTTTGCTTTCACACAGAAGGCGACCCGGCAATGTTCCGGCAATTTGCCAGGTCCGACGTGTAGTGTGAAAGGGGCTTTAAGGTGTGGACACATTGTCAAAATGATGCAGGCAAGAAAAAAAACTTAAGTTGCTCCAATTCTGTTCAGTTTCTTTCTTCTGTAGAACACAAAATATTTGAAAGAATTAGAGATGTTCCGATACCCTTTTTCTCTTCCCGATACCGATTCCTGGGCTCAGGGTATCGGCCGATACCGAGTACTGATCCGATACCTGGGTGTGTATCTGTATATACAGCTGTATATACTACTAGCCCTGTGTAAATTTCTAGAATTATTTTATGGTGTGCTCCAGACTTATCCCTTGATAAAACATGAACAAATACATGGTTAACTACTGTATTTATTACAGTATTTTTATTATCTGACATGAATTTGACAGTAATATTATTTAATTTCTTAAGCGAAAAAGAACTTCAAATGCAGCCAAAAATCTAACACCGCAAACTAAAAAAGGTATTTTAGTATTTTAGTTTTACAATATTAGTGTATAAAAAACTGCAACAAATAAGTCTAGGAATATAAAAAATTCTATATTAATCAGATAATCTCTTTACAACAAAACAAGTAAAAAACAAGCAACCGTCTAGGCATAATAATTATTATTAATAGAGACGTATTATTACTACATAGAGACGTAGCTAAATCTACTGTAGGCTACAACAGTAGCTTAATATATTGTCAATTTACTCGCCATGAAGATCTTTGAGTGTCTGTGTTTATGATATGACAGTTTTCTCAAATGAAACGTTAAATTCTCATGAAGTGACGGTTTATGCGTTCATGTCCTCATATAGTGACACACGGCAGAGGCCACAAAACAGCGAGCTCCCGTGCATCTGCGCCCGTCTCCCACAGAGATGTAGACTTTGCAGGAGTAATATTTAAATAGTATTTTGCAGTTTAATATTCACAGACACTAGTATATATATTCGGCTACAGTCTGGAGCCCTGCGCTTAGACTAACACTGAAGCGACTGAACGCCGCCGCGGGTAACGAATATACTCAAACTTACTACCGGTTCTACAGAGACGCTGGTATCATCACATTTTAAAATTTTCAGCACCGTCTTGGTCCCTAGTCGCCGTTTTACTGTCTGGTTGCTCCAGTCTGAAATACTGCTAAACAGCGGACATACTGCTAACCACTGATCTGTAATATAGAAGCGACTTCACTGTCTGTTGGCAGTTTAGAACGCGATGAGCGATCCAGTCATATATAGATCAGTGCTGCTAACGCGTTTTCATTTCTTCTTCGCTGCTCTACATAGGGGTTGCTTGTGGCATTACAGCACAACGTCCTGTGTTTGCAATGCATTCTGATCAGCGAAGAAGAACCGTGCAGCGGTTAGGCAAAGCTAGCGTTCATAACTAGGTCTTGAAAATGGTATCGGATCGGTATATGGGTTCATGTACTCGCCGATGCCGATGCCAGAATTTGTTGTGGTATCGGAGATATTTCCGATACTAGTATCGGAATCGGAACAACTCTAGAAAGAATGTTGGTAAACAAATAGTTGTTGGGCCCCACTGATAGTTTGGGGAGAAAAAACACTATAGAAGTCAGGGGGAACCAACAACTGTTTGCTTACCAATATTTTTTTAAATATTTTAATTTTAGTTCAGGAGAAGAGAGAAACTCATACAGCTTTGGAACAACAGAGCGTTACTTTTTGGTGGGCTGTCCCTTTAAAATTTTGGCATCATCTTAGCAGTGTCACACAGAAGTAACTTTCATAGCAAGCTGCTTTCTCTCGATCGGGAATGTTGTTGACAAACTTGAACACAAGTGAAAACTGTGATGGGAACTTTTTCCCCATCACACAAAAAATTAGATTGCACGGTTTTAAGTGATGGATTTTGCCACGCTATTTTCAGAGCAGCTGTAAATGTGTCTGCACCTTTAAAATGTATAAGTAGTTTATACCATGGCATCGTGACATGTCCGTTAGTAGTTTAGACCTGTCTATAACTGTGGTGAATAGCGAAATTAAATATGTCTTCTAGGGCTGGGTTTCGATTCAAATTTCAAGAATAGATTCGATTCCGATTCTCAAGATCTTGAATCGATTATCATTATTCGATCTGATCCGATCTTCGAGATTTAGATAAGTGATTTTGAAAAAAGCATTTTTTTCCAGCTGATTTACAGGACTGTAGTTATGCAACATATTGATACTATTATTATAGACATTCAACTGCAAATAAGTGGAGTATTGATGGTTGTAAAGAACAATCCCCCTTCCAGAGTGTTGACACAACTGCTTTCTTCTTGCACTGGTGTAGACGACAGAGGACGCAGAGGTATATCAGCAACGCGAACCTGATGTATTATTAAAAATTACATTAAGATGCAAATGCACCTTTATTTTTTTTTATTTTAATGATCAACATTTAGAACACATTTGGTTACTCGCTTCACCTTTAGAAAACACAATAATAGAAAGGTAGTAAAAAGTTTTTAAGGAGGTTTTATTGTTAGTTTGAAAAAGAAAGAGGATTTTGTCCAAAATTGTATGTATTTTTTTAAATATGACCAAAGTACATAAAAGTGCCCATAGTCTAAGAATCACCCATATATATGTATATATATATGTGTGTATATATATATATATATATATATATATATGTATATGTACAGTAAAATAGTCTCATATCTCTCTCTCACACACTCACACACACACACACACACACACACACAGAGGCCTACCTTGTGCTTAAGTTTTTCTTGATCTCATCCTTCGTGTCCTTAACAACTCTGGAGTTTTCTGGGAGACTTGTCATCTCTTTCAGCAGCAGAGCATCGCAGAGGTGCTATCACTGAGAGAGTTGGGCACTTTTCTTCTGACATCACTTGAGTGGCTGTCTTCATTGGCTTTAGAGCTCTGACCACATCTTCTGCATCTGTTATGTCCTCTTCCTTCAGGCTGCAAAGATCCTTTTCATTTCTCCGCACATCAGGTGAAAGCAGAGCAGCAGAGATCGCGGGTTGCTGCTCTAAAAAGCGCTCAAGCATTTCTAGTGCACTGTTCCAACGAGTCACCACATCAATTTTGAGCTTGTGTGCATTCATTTGAGGATACGGGTGGCCGTTGTACTGCGATGAAAGAACTTTGCGATGTGCCTTGCTCTTCCAAGAAGGTGTGCAACATTCGGCAGTTTGAGACCGGCTTGCGAGGCCAGGTTGATTATGTGCGCGAAGCAGCCGAAGTGGGTTAGCTTACACAATACACCATCTTTTACTGTCTGGTACATGTTGGGGATCACTTCTTCAAACAGACGTTTGCGAGACACAATGACATAATTTGGTTCCATTACCTTCATTAGCCGCCTGAATCCCACATTCTTAACATCAGAATACGGGCGCATATCTTTGCAAATGAAGCCCGCAATCGCCTCCGTTATTTTGACAGAGCGTGCAGAATTAGTTGGCAGTTGTAGAGTTTGTTTCAGTGTCATCTGTTGTGGTCCGGTGGCGAGCTTGGATATGATGTCTTGATGATGTCGCATCATGTGGTTCCTGAGATTAGTAGTATTTCCACAATACTTCACCTCCATTTGGCAGGCTTTGCAAATTGCCTTTGATTTTGTCAAGCTCGTTCTCTTTATTGCTTCTGAACCCGAAATGGTGCCAGATCGCAGCTTTTAGCGTTTCTGGAGTTTTCAAAGCTGCCATGTTCGTTGTTTTAATGTCCTTCCACCTCGCGCGCATGCGTGAATTCAATGACGCGGCAAATTAAAATTCACGGGGAAAATGTAGGCCTATTATTAAATCGATCCTCTGAGTTACGGATCGATCTTTAGAAATTAATATGAAAATCGATTCAGAATTGGTGAATCGATTTTTTTCAACACAGCCCTAATGTCTTCCTCATTTTACAGGAGCAAGTAGATGCTGCAGTAAAACAGCTCTTGGCTGTCAAAGCTGAGTTTAAACAGCTCACTGGTCAAGACTACAAACCAGGCATGGCTCCTCCCACAGCATCTCCCCCAAAATCCGCCCCTTCATCTGACTCCTCCCCTGCTGCCATATATGGGCGTGTGACTGATCAAGGGGAGCTGGTCAGAAAGCTGAAAGCTGAGAAAGCACCAAAAGTGAGACCATAGTTGCATTTAGTTTCTATTGACATAAAAAAATTCTTAAAATATATCTTTAATATTCCATATGATGACTGTTGTTAATAACGAAAACAGATTTTGCTGTGGTGATTTCAGGAAACACAGTGTAATTGTTTGTAAAGCAGCATGATTTTTTTTTCTTTCCTCCCCAGGACCAGATTGATGCAGCAGTAAAGCAGCTTTTGGCTCTGAAGGCAGAATATAAGCAGGTAACAGGGCAGGAATACAAACCTGGAGTTCCCCCCGCTGGTGCTTCTCCATCAGCTCAGCCTGCTGCCACCACCCCTGCTGTGTCCGACTCCTCTGACAGCTGTCCTAAGGCTATTTACGATCGGGTCTCTCAACAAGGAGACCTTGTGAGGAAATTGAAGACAGAAAAGGCACCCAAGGTTTTAAACTTATTTCACTTTTGCTTAGAATTTAAGTATCTGATGTTCAATCAATCATAAGTAGTGTTTTACAAATTGCTCATGTTTTTACAGGATCAGATAGATGCTGCAGTGAAGGAGTTGCTGAGTGTTAAAGCCAAGTACAAGAAGCAGACTGGACAGGAATACAAACCAGGCGTGCCTCCATCTTCAGGCCACGCCCCTGTACAATCCAGCCCTGCCCCACTCCAGTCTAGCTCCTCCCAGCCTCAGTCCAGCTCCTCCCCTCAGGCTCAAGCGCTGTTTGCAGACATAGCCCAGCAAGGGGAGCAAGTGAGACGGCTTAAAGCAGAGAAAGCACCCAAGGTTGGTTTGCATTTGTTTGCAAAATGTAATTTTTAATGTGGCTTTGTTTTTGTGCTCCTGTGATTCTAATCTGTTTTCAGGAGCAAGTTGATAAAGCAGTGAAGACTCTGCTTGAACTGAAGGGTCAGTATAAAGCCCTCACTGGAGAGGAGTACAAGCCTGTGACCACTCCAGGAACTTCAGGGAACACGGGAGGAGAAGACAAGAGCCGTAAGGAGCGGGAGAACAAGTCTGAGAAGCAGGGGGGAGGAGGAGGAGGACGTAAACAGCAGAAAGGAGGAGAGAAGCCTCAACAAGGACAGGACTCTGGAGCAGGTGGAGCAGGAGACGGCCAGGGGCCAAAGAAACAGACACGGTGAGAGACAAAATCACAACGCTTGCTGTGAGATATATGTTGATAACTTTTTGAAGGGAGACTTGAGAAAGTTTTGCAGTTGTTTTAGTACTGCCACAACTGGTTTTGTTCTCCAAGACTAAACCCTAAACGCAGTCTGTAGTGTCTGAATGTCTTTTTCAGACTTTAAGCTGTGTTTATGAACAATTCACTGAAAGATTCAGTTTTGTATTAAGGAAATGTGGCATTTGCAATCAGGGACAGTAGATTCACTCAATTATTTTGTGTTTCTCAATATAGGCTGGGACTAGAAGCAAAGAAAGAGGAAAACCTGGCTGATTGGTACTCGCAGGTACACTTTGTTCACATATTTTGGTAAACCATTTTTTTTCTTTCTTTTACAAAATTCTTCATTTTTTGCTGTTTTCAGGTGATCACCAAGGCTGAGATGATCGAGTATTACGACGTCAGTGGCTGTTACGTGTTGAGGCCCTGGTCGTACTCTATCTGGGATGCCATCAAGGAATTCTTTGACCGGGAGATCAAGAAGCTGGGTGTGGAGAACTGCTACTTCCCCATGTTTGTCTCTCAGGCTGCCCTGGAGAAAGAGAAAACCCACATAGCAGATTTTGCTCCGGAGGTGAGATGGAGGAAATAAAGGAATGAAAGGCAATAAGCAACACAATGCTATGGATGCTTCCGATATTTCTATTTTCTTTATTAATATTATTCACTGAGGATGCAATTAATTGATTAAACCTTACAGCAAAGATATTTATAATGGAAAAGGATCACATTTTCACAAAAAAATAAGCAGCACAGCGCTTTTCAACACTGATGATAAAAAAAATTATATTTGATTGAAATCCCAAATCAGGATATTAGAATGATTTCTGAAGGATCTTGTGACACTAAAGTAATGATGCTGAAAGACATCATTTTTTTAATCGTGATACTATTTCACGGTATTATTGTTTTTACTGCAAGTTTTAATAAATGCATTTTTTTATAATGGATTATTGGAATGAGATGTAATATTTGTGGTTAACAGTGTGTGGAACTTAAACCCAGATCTGTGTGTTTTATCTTCAAATGTCTGTAGGTTGCTTGGGTGACTAGATCCGGAAAGACCGAGCTGGCGGAGCCCATCGCTGTGCGCCCCACTAGTGAGACAGGTGAACTACTGCAGCTGTATCTTACATTGACTGGTTTATCATCTTTTTATTATCTATTTAATAAATACAATCCCTTCTTTCTTTGATGCAGTCATGTATCCTGCCTATGCCAAGTGGGTCCAGTCGCACAGAGATCTGCCAATCAAACTCAACCAGTGGTGCAATGTCGTGGTCCGTTTAAGCCTCAGTCATACACTTTTGCAAACACATCTAAATTAAGGGCCTGTGTCTTCACTATGCTTTTTGCTTTTCTCAGCGTTGGGAGTTCAAACACCCCCAGCCCTTCCTGAGGACCAGAGAGTTTCTTTGGCAAGAAGGACACACAGCGTTCGCCACCAAAGAGGAAGCCGTAGAGGAGGTACGATGTGATCGATCACACTGCACTCTCATAGCTTACTATTTACATACAGATTTAGAAGTAACTTGTACTGTTATTCAGATCCTTCTACTCTTTTATCCGTCATGTGTGCAGGTTCTGCAGATTCTGGACCTGTATGCTCGAGTGTACGAGGAGCTGATGGCCATCCCTGTGGTCAAGGGCAGGAAAACGGAGAAGGAGAAGTTTGCAGGAGGAGACTACACCACCACTGTTGAGGCTTACATCTCAGCAAGCGGCAGAGCTATTCAGGTTAGCCTTTAATTTAAAAAACCTCTAGATACTCCTAATTTCAAGGGGTAGTTCACGCATAAATGGGTTATTGCTACCCTCATGTTGTTCCAAACCCGTAAGACCTTCGTTGTTCTTCAGAACACAAATGAAGATTTTTTTAATTAAATCTGAGAGCTTTCTGACCCTGCATAGACAGCAACATAGCTGACAAGTTCAAGGCCTAGAAAGGTAGAGAGGACATTGTTAAAGTAGTCAATAGTCCATGTAACATCAGTGGTTCGACCGTAATTTTATAAAGCTACGAGAATACTTTTTGTGCGCAAAGAAAACCAAAATAACGATTTTATTCAACAATTTCTTCCGTGTCAATCAGGAGTGTGTAATTAAACACAGGATTGAAATTTTTGGGTGAACTATCCATTTACCGTATTTTCCGGACTATAAGTCACACTTTTTTTCATAGTTTGGCTGGTCCTGCGACTTATAGTCAGGTGCGACTTATTTATCTAAATTAATTTGCCATGAATCAAGAGAAATGAACTAAGAGAAAACATTACCGTCTACAGCCGTCTACAGCAGCGCTCTATGCTGCTCAGTGCTCCTGTAGTCTACACTGAAAATATAGAGCGCCCTCTCGCGGCTGGAGATGGTAATGTTTTCTCTTGGTTCATGGTTCTAAATAAATGCGACTTATAGTCAGAAAAATACGGTAAATATGCATTTAGAATAATAAAAAAAAGAATAAGAATAAAATCTTCCAATTTGATATTATTATTATTGATATTTTTTTCCTGACATTTCAATATCATTTAACACATTTAATATTTTATACATTGTCTATTGATGTCCTGAATGTTGACTTTTTTTTTTTACAACTTTAAATATGTTGTTTTTATAAATATTACATAAATAAAATTATATAATATATGTAAATAAATAATAAAAATAAAATAATTAAAATAATTCATATAATTAACTTGTGTTTTTTTAAATTGGTAAAATATATATATATATATAAATGGTAAATAAAGTAAAAACATTCTCATCTATTCACTAAACCCTTAAGAAAAAAACAGATGTTTACATAAGTTGCGCATCATACAAACATTTTAGATATTTTTTTTTTATTTCGTAAAGGACAATATAAAGCATGTGTCTTGAGCCGGGCTTCTTTTAACTGGATATGGCATCTTAAAAACACCTGAGACACAAACACAATGGTCAAAGTTATCCATCAAGCACATGTACAAAAACAATGAGAAACATCTTCAAGTTAGACCATACCTCTACTGCTGCAGAGAGATGGTTACTTTTTCTTGTAGCAGTCATTTTATCATTACCTTAGCATTTAGGATTTGTTGTAGCTGCATCAAAGTACTGGAGTAAGATCTGAAACGCTCCTCGTCACTCTCACAGGGTGCCACATCTCATCACCTGGGCCAGAACTTCTCCAGGATGTTTGAGATCGTCTTTGAGGACCCTAAGAAACCAGGTGAGAAGCAGCTGGCCTACCAGAACTCATGGGGCATCACCACACGAACCATCGGAGTCTTGACAATGGTTCACGGAGACAACATGGGCCTGGTGCTGCCACCCAGAGTAGCATGTCTACAGGTACGCTGGAGATCCATCATTTCTTCTCTCTGTTTATAATGGATCATAGCACTGTATTCAAACTTACACTGATTCACAGGTCATCATCATTCCTTGTGGCATCACAGTCACTCTCCCAGAAACGGAGAAAGAGCTTCTGTTAGCCCAATGCTCCAAATATCTCTCTAAACTACAGAAGGCCGACATCAGAGTCAAGGCAGACCTGCGTGATAATTACTCACCTGGCTGGAAGTTCAATCATTGGGAGCTGAAGGTATGGAGGTTCTCTCTTGCTGCATTATCACAACAAAAACACAATGGCTTTATGTCTGACTTCCTGTTTTCTGAATGCAGGGTGTGCCCATAAGGTTGGAGGTGGGGCCAAAGGACTTAAAACAGGGTCAGTTTGTAGCAGTAAGAAGAGACACCGGAGAAAAGCTCACTGTGCCAGAGGCCGACACTGAGAAGAAAATCCTAAACCTTCTGGAAGAGATCCAGAACAACCTCTTTAAACGGTACAAACACCCGCTGAGCTGGTATCACCACATTAAAGCTCTGTCAATTCCATCAGACGCAGAATGACTTGAGATTTGTTAACTTGTCACAGGGCCTCTGATGATTTGCACAAACACATGGTTGTGGCTGATACGATGGAGCAATTCCAGAAAGATCTGGACCAGGGAAGAGTAAGTAAACATTTTGGCTTTATGGTCACTTCCTTTTTTCTGTCAAAACCATAATTTTGACTTATTCATGTGATTTCTCGCAGATTGTGCAGATACCCTTCTGTGGAGGCATTGAGTGTGAAGACTGGATTAAGAAGACCACAGCCAAGTAAGAGATTTGTCCATTTCTCCATGCTTTTGGGTTGTTATTCCTAGATGACCAGTATGTTGTCACCTACAACATTTTAGTGTCAAGGACCATCGGGACATAATAAAAACATAATTTCCAGGTCTTAAAATATGGAAAATAAAACCTCAGTTGAACAACAGCACATGACGCATTGCACCGTGAATGGAGCTAAAATGGAAAAGCCATGGATGACAAAATTAGGACACCCTTACTGTTAACATAAGAATTAAGAGGGTAAAAGTAGCAGTCAGGCACTGCTAATCAAAAGCCTTTGATTAACTGATCATCAGCAAGTGTGAGCACCTGTTTTAGCTGTTTGCTGGTCTGGAGCCTTCAGGTGTGTGTTAACACAATGCCAAGGAGGTGAGACATCAGCTATGATCTTAGAGAAGCAATTGTTGCTGCCATTAATCTGAGAAGAGTTAATATGGTAATAAGTTAGCTGCTTCTATCTAAAAAAAAAAAAAAAAAAAAGCATGGAAGACTTCTAGAACAATGACCTCTGAACAGATGATAATGGCCATAATGCACAGCAAACACCTCATACCATCCTGGTGCAAGACTTGTTTTGTAGACACAGGACCTGGGCACCTCACAGTCATTGAGTCGACCATTTACTTCCTCTGTACCAAAGTATTCTAGAGTCAAATGTGAGGACATCCGTCCAACAGCTAAAGAGTGGCTAAGATTTGGTGATGCAACAGGACAATGATCCCAAACACCCCAGCAAATCTACAACAGAACAGCTGAAAAGAAAAGAATCCAGGTTCTGCAATAGCCCAGTCCACATCCTGACTGAAATCATGTGGTGAGAGCAGTCTATAAACAAATGCCCACAAACCTCAATAAATGGGAGCAGCGTTGTAAAGAAGACTGAGCCAAAATTCTTCCAGAACGAAGAGTGACTGCTCAAGTCATACAGAAAATTACTTGCTCTAAGTTATTGCTGCTAAAAGTGGATCTGCAGGCAGCTGAATCATAGGGTGTCCTAACTTTGGCACTTTTTGTTAATCAGAAGATGGCACGGTGTGATATGTCATGTGATATTGTTCATAAATGTTTCCAAATTTTAATAGTTTCCAAGGACCAGATAATTTGTTATTATCTCCTGATCCAGAAAACCATGGAATTCAATAAGTTGTCCTAACTTTTTCAAATGACTATATATATATATATATATATCACACACACACACACAATGTAAGTAAATGTTTGGGATTTTTTGGAATTATATTTATTAATTCCATTTTTATGGGAGATGTGGTTACCATTAGCACTCTTTCCTGTGTCCTCAGGG
Organism: Carassius carassius; assembly: GCF_963082965.1. Taxonomy (NCBI): domain Eukaryota; kingdom Metazoa; phylum Chordata; class Actinopteri; order Cypriniformes; family Cyprinidae; genus Carassius; species Carassius carassius. The sequence continues at coordinate 21,004,490 of NC_081786.1, forward strand.
ATCAAGACCTGGAGCCTGGTGCACCGTCAATGGGAGCCAAGAGTCTGTGTATCCCCTTCGAGCCCTTGAAGACCCTGCAGGCCGGTCAGATGTGCGTCAGCGGCAAAGAGCCTGCACAGTTCTACACGCTGTTTGGTCGCAGTTACTGAGACAGTTTTTCATCCCTAAAATAATGACTCCCCTTCTTGTCAAATGTACTTGCAGAATAACGAAGACATCCGTCACCTCCACTAACCACTCAAAATACTGCTTTTTACTATATTTTAGAGGAATCCCCTCTATTTTTCTGGTCACAGGTTTACTAGCTGACAGGCAGTGTGTTTTAGGCTGAGATTAGATGTTCTATGCGGCCATATCTAAACCTTTGCACATCTTTGTCCTAAATACATGTCTGACAATTGTAATGAACTAAACGTTATCTGTAACATTATCTGTAATAAAGGGATTCTTAATTTATATAATTTTTTGTGCTTGTCATGATTGTTGTGTCTGGTTTGGAGATTGTGTTTTCTAAAATCATGTAACACTCCACAATCCAAGGCATTTTACTGGATTTGTATTTCATAATGCAATGCTGATTAACAATATACCAATATTCTGAACTTTTTTTTTTTTTAACATCTCAATGTTTTTGACCTTTTGAGTTTAAGCTATTTTTCCGAACGTAAATGTGTGTGTGTATATATATATATATATATATATATATATATAAATACTGTATAAACTAACATATATGCACATTAGTTTAATTATACTTGATGCAGATTAAAAGTAAAATAAGAGAAAAACGTACTAGATTAAGTATGTGTATATATATGTGTGTGTGTGTGTATATATATCATAGACTGTATAAAAACATGGACGTAGTGTCCGTGACGTCACCCGTAGACTCCTGAAGTGTGTTTTTGAAGCCTAAAGTGTGTAGAGCGAGCCGTCGCCATCTTAGCAGCGCGTCACCGCGCGGCTCTCCCGGACAATCAAAAATGGGCAAAAAGGCGGGAGCTACTTGCTGAAGCCACGCCCACCTAGCACGACGGCAGTGTCAGCAGCTGCAATCCACCTGTCACTCAAGTGGCTACGCCCTTAATTATGCAGAACATTAAGTCTTAATATAATTTAAACGAATAAGTTATAAAAAAAATTCACCCCCCTCACAGTTGTCATGAAGGGCAAAATTTGCTATTTAGACCAAAATCATTTTTTGAACCAGGCTGTAAACATGTTTTTTCCTGCTGTAAAGTTGGGCATTTTAACATGGGGAGTCTACGGGACTGACTCCCTTTTGCAGCCAGCCTCAAGCGGCCAGTCGATGAATTACAGTTTTAGTCACTTCCTTATTGGCCTCACGAGAGAGAGCGGGAGGTTTCATTACGCCTGTTACGATTTCTTTATGACGGTAAGTGGTAAGATATTGTATTTTTATTGTCTAACACGACGTTATATGACGTAAAAATAATTGTTTATTTAACGTTACATAAAACGCTCTATGACCTCTGTTGAAAAGCCAAAGCAACCTAGATTTCACGATTTTCCCCCGATTCTGAACTAAACAAAATAATCTTTGACAAAATATTATTGGTGCAGTCTATTTAAAAGTGTTTAATTAATTAGAATGAATTCTTAAACATTTTAATATAAACTACCAGTTCAAAAGTTTTTGAACCGTAAGATGTATGTTTTTTTTTAAAGAATTATTTTCTGCTCACCAAGCTTACATTTATTTGGTTCAAAATATAGCAAAAGTAGTAATATATATATATATATATATATATATATATATATATATATATATATATATATATATATATATATATATATACACACATTAAAATGTTTCTTCTTTCTTTTGGAATATATTTTAAACTGAAATGTATTCCTGTGATCAAAACTGGATTTTCAGCATCATTACTCCAGTCTTCAGTTACATGTTCCTTCAGAAATCATTATAATATGCTGATTTGCTGTATATAGAAACATTATTATTATCATTATCATCATTTAAAACGTTTTTTTTTTTGTGCAGGATTCTGTGATGAATAGAAAGCTCAGCATTTATCTGAAATACGATTTTGTAACATTATACACTGAGTATACCATTCAAAAGCGTATATATAATATAGTAGGTCTATAATTGTAAAAAAATGGAAACAGCCTTTTGTAATCTTTTTTTTTTCTTTTTAAAGTGTTCTCAGTCTTCACAGACACAGGGACCCATATCTATATAAAAAAATATATAGATTTATAGGAACTATAATTGCATCATGCTTTGCATGTTTTAACTGATTATATTAATAATTTAATGTAACAACTTGGCTTTTTTTTTTTTACAGAAAATAATTAATGCTATGAAAGATTGGTAATGTAAAATTGACAAATTAGAAAATACATTCGTTTAAATATTTTAAGAAGGTGTAGATCGCGTGAAATAAAACTGTAAATTCAAACAACAGTTTGCATATCTAAATAGTTCTGTTTTTTTTTGTATTTATTTATTCGTTCATTCATAGATAGATAGATAGTGTCTAAATAAAATACAAACTTCATGTTATTTAAATTTTTTTACATTTGCTTCTCCCTCCCAGATTCCTCTTCCTGGTAATCGAAGCAAAGCTACTGAGGATATGTCTTTTGTGGGATGCATGTATATCTTCCTCTGAAACACAATGAGAACCCACTGCCTCCTGTGGGACACAGAGAACAAATTGCTCACCGCCAAAAGTGTAGCTAAGTACAGACAGCAACAACAGAATTTAGGTCAATAGGGATAAAGGCATCCTGCTGATCCTGCTATAGCTCGATAGAACCAGTAGATGAAGACAGAACTGTAGTAGACTCTCAGGTTATGGTGAAGATGGTTTTCAGAGTTGTGAAGGCTTTGAGGATTGGTCCATGTTCAGCTCTGCATACTGGACAGAACCCCAGCAGGATGGCAGTGGGTTTTCAGACTGGGGTGCATTCCAGGACAAAACCAGAAAAGGGGGGGGGGGGGGGGGGGGGGGTTGGCGAGAAAGACCCTGTTATGATGGAAATCCCTACATTGTCTGTGCTACATCAGAGCACATTACACAAGCCCTCTCGGTCTGCAGCGATATCAAGGTACTAGTCTATGGCTCTTCTTACTGTTCACTATGAAATAATGAACGCAGTTGTAATGAGATGCATTACATATAGCCAGTATATTTCTTAGATGGTTCACTGAGCAGCCATCTTGGTAATGACTGTTTCTCAATCTATTAATTTTTTCATCAAATTAATTATGAATGCAATTCATACATATAGTAACTAATAAATATTCCTTTTCCATGACTTGCTCTAATGTTTTATTGTTTTATGATTATTTCTTAAAAGAAGAAAGGTGAAGTAGTTTTGTTAAAGCATTATGAATGTTGGACATTATTTTTTGTAAATACTGATTAGTAATTGTTTATTATTAGTAGTCAAATTACAGATGCATACACACAAGGTGATGTATTTAAGGTGTATAAAAAATTTACGGAAAATGAAAACAATAAAATTTAATTATAAATAAAATAAAAAACTTGTAAAAGTACATTATATGACACAAAAAACAGTATTATTTACAAAATTATAGTGGACTTGGGTGTCTACCATGTCACTTGCTGTGAGAAAATTTTCAAGCGGAGTAATACAAACAAACTTTTATTGAAAACAATATGAATACACAGATAAATTTCTAAAAACACAAGATTAGATATAAACCAATAGGTATTCCCTTCGCTTTTTATAGACTTATTCACTCTTATTCATCATTGACTCTGTAACAGTGTAAGATCAGAGTTTCTAGTATGTGTACATTGTCAATTTTTTCCCCTGATTGAAGTGTGCTCAAGTTTGCACCGTAAAATGTTGTGGTTTATAATTCAATCTCCGCGCACGAGTCTGTTTTAAGACTAAAAGACTAAAAGTATTTCGCACTCTCTCTTTTTCCATCAGTGAAGCTGCAAATTTCTGGTGTCATCTACAGTCTGGGTCTAAATTTCTCCGGCCTCACCTCAGCGACAGGCACTAGCCAAACGAGCGCACAAACGGTAAAGATGACGAGGAGCTTCAGTAGAACAACAGAGAGCTGTGGTCAGATGAGATGTTGAGAGTAAAAACTAATTTTCCTGTCCTGTCAGGTGTTATACTGTGTGCGCGCTGTAGCTTGTATCATTTCATTATAAAGCGCTAATGAAACTACGAGCATGCATGTAAGATCCGCATCGCATCACATTCAGGAGCGGCAGATGTTAAAGTAATAGCAGCAAAATAACAAACCAGCTGCTGGGATATCTGTTAATCAAAGAACAAAAGAAAATAAGAGGAAGTCAATAACTTAACTATTAACTGTTTGACCTTTGAAAAATGTCAATCTGGTTGGAGTCAGCTCTTTTAAGAGTTTTGAATGATACTATGCTAATTACTGACTCTGGGCAGTCTATGGCTCTGGTTCTGTTAGACCTCAGTTCTGCCTTTGATTTAGTTTATCATAATACACTTATATCACATCTTGAAACATGTGTTGTTCAAGGCACAGTGTTGAAGTGGTTTCGTTTACGTCTCACTTATAGGAGGTATGTTGTTAGTATTGGAAACCAATCCTCATCTGAGATATATTTAAAGTCTGGTGTCCCTCAGGGCTCAATTCTTGGTCCGGTACTGTTGTCTCTTTATATGCTTTCTCTAGGATCTATTTAAAAAAAATATGGGGTCTCTTTTCATCTGCATGCCAACGACACACAAATCTACATCCCTTTGAAGCTCGATAACAAACAGGCTATAAAGCCTATTTTAGTCTGGAAAAACTAAAACTTTGGCTTACAAGTAATTTCCTAAGCCTCAATGAAAGTAAAACTGAATTTATTTTATTTGGCTGGAATGAACACTGTGTACATGATTTTGAATCTGAATCTTAAATTTGATAAAAAGATAAGTGCGGTGGTCAAGTCCTGTTTTGATCATCTTCATCTTCTGACAAAGGTGAACCAATTTTATTTTCTCTAAATAGGTTTGAAATGGTTATGCATGCTTTTGTAACATCTCAATTGGATTACTGCAACTCAGTTATGTGTTTCTCGTCTGCAGTTGGTTCAGAATGCAGCAGCTCGGCTTCTTTATGGGAAGTGCAAACATGAGTCTATCACACCAGTTTTGATTTCATTGCATTGGCTGCCAGTCAAACATAGAATTGATTTTAAAATGTTACTGTTTGTCTATAAATCTCTCCATAATCAGTCTCCACAGTTCCTACAGTATCTGATTTGTTACATCCATACACTCAGTCAAGAGCACCCAGATCTGCTGATTCTGGTTTATTGCAAGTCCCCAGGGCACGTCTCAAAAACAGAGGTGATCGTGCTTGTTCTGTTGTTGGCCCAAAGTTGTCCTACTTCATATCAGAACTGCCTCGACTCTATCTATTTTTAAGTCTGCTCTAAAACTTATTTCTTCTCCTTGGCATTTATTTTTTTGACTTGCTGTGCAATGATACTTTATTTTAGTGAACCTCATCCATTTCACAGTGTGTGTGTTTTATAGTTTGAGTTTTATTGTTTTTTAACTTGTTGACTTGTTTTGCATTCTCTGTACAGCACTTTGGTTGACTTTGGTTGTTTTAAATGTGCTATATAAATAAACATTGTAATGCATTGTAACTTTTGTAGCTGTAAGGATTCATCTATATTTAATTTAGAATTTAGTATTTGATAACTTTATTCAATTTCTGTATATTTCCTTCTTGCTGAAGGGCACAGGCAAATATGATATTTATCATAATGAGTTCATATGAAGATTAAGTTCACTTAATTTAAAAGTTATTTTTTAAAAGTCTAATTAATGTTCAAATTTATAGCTCTCAATTATACAGTAATGTTGAATGGCTATAGTCAATTATTAAATATTAGGGGGGAAAAAATTCCTAGAGACATCAGTAATATCCGTGATACTCGCCTTCAGTCATAAAACAGATGCCATTAAATAGATATAAAAAAAATGCTGTCTTTATGTTGTCATTTGAAGATTAAATATGAAATTATTCCAGTCTCTTTTCTTGTTTGTTTGTTTACTTTTTTTTAGTTTTTATTGATGTAACTAACAAATGAACAAACTCATAACAGTGTTTCTGTTGTTGTAGCTGATGCCATCATCACAATGTCCGAAAACACACCAGGATTCTTTTATCAGATCTCACACCGGTGGCTCAGCCAGTACAACATGAGCCTCCTGCCCTTCCAGAACAAGAAAGATCCTCTGCAATAATCAGCATCACATGCACAAGACACTCACACACACTCTCTTACAGTTGCACTGACACACACTACTTCAGAAAACTGAACCTTTGCACAACGTACGCACTACTGCCTGCATTCATTAATGTGAACGGAAACAAGCACAGGTAAAGTTCTCCAAGCACTTTTTATAAATAAATCCAAGCCTGTTAAAGTGTGCTTGACAAAAGTACTACTACTGAACTAACAAGTGTGTAAAAAGAAGGAAATCAACGTAAACCTCAAGTACAGGAAGTTAATGCAGCCATTTACTTACTTATATATCCCACTGCCTGCTGCTGCTGCCTAAGCTTATCTGGTGTCCACTTCAAAGCAGTTTGTCTTTAAGTAATAAAAAGAGAGCTCTACAACAGCATATTTTGTTTTATTTGTTTGTCCCGTATGGCTTCTGTGGTATATCAGTTTATATATAATTTGTCAAACACAATTTTTTTATGAAGATAGAATCTAACTTTAATTTCATACCAAGACCATTTAAATACATACATTAAATTTTTAGCATCATTTTACCATCATACACCTTTCCCTTTTTGGTACATGTAGCTTTGTGTGGCAGTCCTGGTTTATGATTCTGTCAAACTTCCTGTCATTCAGTGCGTTCGCCTCAAAACAAAACAAACGAACTAAACAGAACTGCTCTACCTTTTATTACAACCTAGCAGGTGGCAAGTTCACAAACAGTTCAAGGTCAAGGAAGGTACAAGTTATAAACATATTTGAGCATCCGTTCTCATGCTCAGTCATCACCACAACAAAACATTTCATGCATCAAGTCCTGATTCTTCACACTTAGCTTTAAATCAGTACCAAAAAAATAAGCCATTCTCAAGCCCATGTGTGTAACTACGTGTCATAATGCAGGCACACAGTCCATAAATGTCTAGACTGTCTCCTTCAAACAGAAAGACATCCTCTTGTTCTGCACATCAGCACCTTAACCTCTAACCATTTCCTCGTTACGTGTCTGTGGCTTCATACCAAACTCAAAAACATCTATTTCACACTTGGACTTTACTTTGATCTATACGATAACAAACTGATGAAAAGTACTGATGAAAAAAAAAAAAAATCCAATTATTGGAGAAATCTGCCATGTGTCACCAGAGAAAAGTTGTTGATGAAAAATAAAATACAAAATACATAGCGAACACACAGATGAATCATCCACAATAAGGTCAATAGCATTTCATTTTAATGAAAAGGATAGCAGAAACATAACATATTTATATTCAAAACATTGAAATGTTGTACAGGCTACAAAATCTCAGCTATGGAAACTAAATAAATCATGTAAAAGAAGAAGATCTTGAGCTGCTACGTAACCCTTGTAGGCCTTTGCGGATCTTCTTATGAACACTGTTGCTGCTAAGCACATAGAAAACAGGGTTTATGGCACTGTTGATGGTAGACAGACCCAGAGAGATCGTATAGGGTGTATAGACACTTCTCTCAAAGTCACATTTCTCATTGGAGAAGTGGAAATTGATGGCACGTAGCAAAAGGATCACATGGTACGGTGTGAAGCAGACTAAGAAGAACAAGATGACGGCTAAGGCCAGGTTACGAATTCTGACCTTGGCCTTTGGCTTCAAACCAGTGCTAGCTCGAACTTTAGTAATGATGGCCAAGTTGGTGACTATTAAAATGCACAGCGGGATGAAGAAACCGATGAAGAAGCGGGAATAGTTGAGTCCCGTCACTACGACAGAGGGGTCACTTGGTTCGAAGCACCGCTTATCCGTCATTTTCTCAGAGTCGCCCTCTGTCATGGTGAAAACCGGCATGTGTCCCACAGCAACGACCAACACAATCACAACGCTGATGATCACGGCATGCCTCATCCTTCTCAGACCTCGAGACTCCATAGCGTAGACCACCGCTACGAAGCGGTCCACGGAAATGCAGCACATCAAGAAGATACTGATGTACATGTTGTTGAAGAACACATAGCCGGTGAACTTACAGGTCAAAGAGCCCCACTCCCAGTGATGACCTTTGTTGATGTAAATGGCCCAGAGTGGAAGTGTACCTAGATACATCAGGTCACACACTGACAGGCTGAAGAGGTAGACTCCTAGGATGTTCTTCCGGCACACTTCGAGGAACGTGAGGAAGACTGTGATCAGGTTAGCAGGCAGGCCTAATGTGAGGACTGTGCTGTAGAGAACCACAAGTGGAATTGGGTTTTCTTCCCCGTAAGATGGTTTACAGCTGTTTGTGTGGTTTGTTGGACCAGTTATGTTCATGGTCACTGGAAAGCTGAGAGTGGGATCCAAAATGATGGGGGACAAAAACATAATTTCATTAAAAAAGCATGGAGAGGACCATGAAAAACAAAGGTAATGTCAACAGTAATGATGGGAAACAATCCCCACGTGCTACTTTAAATACATTTATAGAAGAATTTTGTTCTCGTTTTCCACTCAGATTACTTCCCAAACTTAAGTCAAATATTATAAAACACGTTGTGGGTGTTTTCATATTATCACATATCCTAGTCTTGCTATGTTGGATACATGGAATAAATAAAAACAATTTTTGATGGAAATTTTAAGATTACATTTTAGTGAACATTGGGATTTATTTTATATATTTAATTTTAAATGTAATTTTATAGCTCACTTATAAATAAGACGACCACCACATGAGGCGAACTCACAGCATGGTAAATAAAACCACTTTTATTAATCCGCTGATGTGACTGCAAACTGGCGAGTGTACAGTATTTGCATGTTTTTGTCAAAATGTAATCTTTACATTTAGAAAATCACACACATCTGGACATTCAAGAAAACATTATACACTTGCATACATTTTTTGTAGGAATATCTGTCATATTTTACAGTATTTTGTGTATTAATAGTTAACATGAACCAACAATAAAATACTTCTAATAATGTTAATGCATTAACTAACATTAACTAACGGGATCTTATTGTAAATTGTTACCATATCAGTATAACATTATATTTTTCATATAATTGTAATACTGATAGACCTGCTCGCTTAGGTTACTACAGGTTTCCCTTTCAAAAATTAACCATGGTTTTACTACAAATAAAAAAAAAATAAAAAAAAAACATGGTTAATATAGTTAAACCATAGTAACCACAAATTTATAATGGTTTTGCTACACTAACCAACCTTGGTATTTGTAGTAAAACTCTGGTTATAGGCTACAAATGGTGTTCATACACTTTTACAGTTAAAATAATAATAATAATAAAATAAATAAACAATGGGACAATTTTCTTAAGGGCTTGACTTTATACAACGCAGCAACTTGTCGTTTCCCTCTAAGTTTTGATTCCTTAATGTAACTTTACATAATAAAACGAATAAAAGAGTTACCTAATATTCCAGATGCTCGCGGAATCTCTACTCAGTGTAACTGTTCATGTCATCAGTCTCCGTATCTATTTGTCAAATCAGCCACAAATCTCTTTTTCATGCTCGCGAGCTCGCTGATAAACGCTCAGCTGCACGTGAAGGAAGTGATAATGTGAGTGAGATGCTGTCTGCCACTGACTTTGATACAGACTCAGAGGAAACAGCAGTTACGTATAGCAAGCCATTTTTGAATAACGTTACCATTTAAAGAGCGATGGAACGTTGGTTTCACTTTTGCTTGGGGTGACGTCATTTGTGACTATTATTTTAATCTTTAGAGTTTGGGTAAACATATTAAACTCTCCCTTAGGCTACTGTAAATACTGCTGTCAGAGGCAGTTTTATTTATTTATTTGTTTGTTTGTTTGACCTTGGACCATCATGAAAAAGTGAGTTTCAGAGGGCGCTGCAGGACAAAAAAAAAAAAAAAATCATAATATTCATAATTCACTGAGAAGCGGTAAGTTACGGCGTCCCTATTATTTTCTTTAACCACAAACCAACTCCAAATCACAACATTGTCTAGATTATAAGATTATAAATTACTTTCCATGTTCACTGTTAATCTTCAGGAATATGAATTTATTCAGGAATAAGTGGGGGGGGGGGGGTTGCTCACGTCTCATGCCGTGTTTAGTAATCAGTTGTTAATTAATTATAATGTCTCCTATTATTTTATTATTTGTGTTATGTAATGTATATGTCTATGCACATGCTTTTATAATTTACCTACAATCTGTATAATATACTGAATTGCTTGTTATGATGTTGAATCCAATCCACCCAAAAGACTTTTAAATTGTTGCAAATCCGTCCTAGTTGTGTTGCTTTGGTGACGCTTTACGGCATTTTGATCATGGCGGAGTCGCTGAACGGTTTACAGTTGAGCACGGTAAATACTTAGCTTTAAATCATTTAAGACATAAATTCAGTCGCATGTCATGCGTTTTGCTATATATTATGATCTCGGCAGGGAAATATACATGCTGAGTATGCGTGGTAAACCCATAGATTCTGTTTTATCTACGATTTGATGATGAACATATTGGTCAGATACTGCATTTTGTTTACAGGGTTGTTGATCATGATCCAGCACGCAGACACGACCAGATTCAACACCCGCTTTCACTGCGTTTTCTTCTTGTTTTATTCGCAACACGAGCTCTTATTGTTTAGTGTTAACCTGAATAGTTTCTTGTAAAGTCCTGCAGGCAAAACGAGCAGTTTTGAATGTGAATATACGAGGTGGTGCTTTAGTAAGTTGGGTTTGTTTACTAAACTATAAAATCTTTCATTATCATTTTTATGTAGATTGTGTTGAATACGACACCATTTCACTAGCTGTTTTCACCTTTTCATGCAGCCCCTTCTATAATCAGAATAGACTGTTTTTATTTGTTTGTTTAATTATTATTATTTATTTATATTTGCTAAATTGCTGCTACAGAATGTAGACTTACGCAATATAACCAAAATTAGTGTTTAACCATTAAGTGTTAATGCTTCTTTCATTTTTTTTTTCTTAAATAACTTTGTTTAAATTTGTAAGATGAGTAATTTGAAACGCTAGTTTTCAGGATGTTCAGGATGTAGATGTTCCACTTTTTTTTTTTTGACAGAAACAGAAGGAGACAGAACATAAATCGACTTTCGTAATGTATCATAATGCAGTTCTGCCAGAGTTTCCTGTTTAATATTGCATTGCTTAGTACAGCCTTATTTGTTAGACAGTTGACATGGGAAATAACCAGCGGCACTGACTCTTGGTCCTTCTTTGACAGATCTTGCTGCAGACAATGAGGTTAATTCATTCAGACAGGAGTAGAATTTATTTAAAACATTCAGTTTTATTGGCATGGATAGGTATGCACCACAGTTTTGATTATGATGGCTAGGGGTCAAAGGGCATTTATGATCGGTTTATCTGTGCATTAAGAAGCTCTGAAACGTCTTTGTTTGATTGATGCATATTATTACAATGCACTTAGTGTTCTTTTTTTTTAAATTGATAAACTAATAGTTTCATTAATAGCTAACTGCAATATCTTTAAGGCATTGTAAAGATTCTGAATCCTGACAGAAATAGCATGCTGTTCATGTGATGTGGTGTTTGCATATGAGTATATTTAACCACCAAAATTTACATGCATAATAGCTACCCACTTATTTATTCATTTATTTAAAAAAAATAATGTATAAAAAAATACTACAACTATAGTTCTAAAATGTTATATTAATATTATTTTATAAATATACAATTATAATTAAATATGTATTTAAATATAATATTATAATAAAGAAAATCTTCAGACTGTATTCAGGAGTTTATTTCCTCTTTTCAATTTTTATTTGCTTTGTGGAAAACAAAAGGATATATCTTTAGTTTACTTGTTGCTCTTTTCCATGCAATTGCAGTGAACTGAAGCTTTTCAATATTTGGCCGAGATACAACTATTTTAAAATCTGGAATCTGAAGGTGCACAAAAAAAGTCATAATATTGAGAAAAATTCAAAGTGCCTCTAAGTTATTAGCAATGATTATTACAAATCAAAAAGTTTTGCAATATTTACAGTAGGTAATGTAGTAAATATCTTCATGGAACATGATTTTTACTTAATATCCTAATGATTTTTGGCATAAAAGAAAAAGCTATCATTTTGACCCGTGTAGTTTTTTATATTTTTGGCTATTGCTAAAAGTAAACCTGTGCTACTTATGGTTTACTGGTTTTGTGCTCCAGGGTCACATATGACACTTTAATGTATTTAGTTAGTTTGTTATATAATCAGTGCTCTTTCTCTTTTGCCATCAGAAATGGCAGGAAGCTTCAAACAGAGGGGCTGCCATACTCTGCTATTTAGGGGAGCAAGTCCCTCTAATTTACTGTCTGGAGACAGAGCCACAACAAGGGGAGGAGGAGCGAAAGGTTGAGCAATGCCTCTTGTATCCTCTGGAGTGCTTCCTTTTTGGAGAAGAACCCTGTGTTGGCCTGCAGAAGCTACAGCAATACAACAGCAGCTCATCAGCTCTGCAGTGTGGACGTGTGTTTAAAGAGGGCGAGACCGTCTACTCCTGCAGGTTAGACCAGAGCCCCTTTGATAATATATACAGTCATCGACTCCTATAGGAGAACATCAGCAAGACTTTCAGCTTGTGCACGGTCCAAACTTAACTGTTATTATAAATGGCAGAAAATAGTAATAATAAAGAATGTGTAAGTGTTTCCAAATCTTGTTTTTATATATGTATTTGTTTATTTATTTTTGCCTGGAAGTATATATCAACACAAGACCAGTCCCCATACTTCTCTGAAGTTGTTAGGCTGAACTCTTTTATGTATGTCCCAGGGATTGTGCAATAGATCCCACCTGTGTGCTCTGCATTGAATGCTTCCAGAAGAGTGTGCACAAAAGTCATCGCTACAAGGTACATGCACTTATTACTTCTAATTAGTTTTCTTCCTAAATAATTTGTTTTTCCTTTCCCAAAATCCCAAAATTTATTTTACCATTACCTGAAGTATTATTATGTTTATGACCGTATATTGTTTATTTATTTGTATTCTTCATTCGCATTGCTGGCACAGATGCATGCCTCAGCAGGAGGAGGTTTCTGTGACTGTGGAGATTTGGAGGCTTGGAAGAGCGGACCCTGCTGCTCCCAACATGACCCTGGCACCTCAGTTTCTATGGAAATGGTACCGTTTATTTTCTCTTATCGATGCTAAGATTTTTTTTTCCATGAACACTATTGTTGAGCTAACTTCCTGCCTCGAGGTCAGAGGAGCTGTTCTGTCCGTGCGTTTGTTAAACCCTTCCCTCCCTCTGTGGGAAAAACACAAAGTGTGTGGGAAAGGGGCCTGTGATGCAAAACCATCTGGACTGCAGGAGTAGAAAAAAAAGTAGATTCTTTAGTAAGAGGGTTTGTTGTACAAGGAAATGAATGTACAAAATACTTAGAAAGAATGAAAGACTATCATTAGTAGATTTTGGGTGTTGAAGCGTATATTAATTCATCTAAAGAGCGAGGGTGTTCTGATATCGGCTGGTTTCTTGCTGTGTGCCTGGATTTTGGGCTGGAAAGCAGATGGTCTGCTTCAGTGTTCTGATAACTCAATAGATCCATCGTGATAAGATCAGGCTCCAGATCCACACTCACTCATGGCCACCTTTGTCGGAAAACAGCAGGTGCCTTTTTGTGTTTGACAGTTTCTGGCAAGATCTAAACATACACATAATAAACATGTATCAGCAAACATCATATCCTGCGCAAAGGGCCTGTCGTGCTTTATCATCTTTTGAAAGTGATGAAAGTGACAGTGACATACAGCCAAGTATGCTATGGTGACCCATACTCAGAATTCGTGCTCTGCTTTTAACCCATCCAAAGTGCACACACACAGCAGTAAACACACACACACACTGTGAACACAAACTCTGAGCAGTGGGCAGCCATTTATGCTGCGGCTCCGGGGGAGCAGTTGGGGATTCAGTGCCTTGCTCAAGGGCATCTAAGTCGTGGTATTGAAGGTGGAGAGAGCACTGTTCATGCACTCCCCCCACCCACAATTCCTGCCGGCCCGAGGCTCAGCTCACAACCCTTCGATTGCCATTAGGCCACGACTTCCCTTTTTGCTGCTTGTCCAGTCAAATTAAGCTCTTTTGGTAGCTAGTCACTATTTTTGGTGTTTTAGGAGATGTTCGAGATTGTGCTCTTCTAGTGAAGTTGAGGAAACCGAGGACATTTAGTTACGCAGTAGACCTTTGGGAGCTTGCTTTCTGCCAAATAACAAACAAAACATGCATGTGAGAATAAACAGCAGTGAGTTCTTGTGAGGATGTTTTTGTGCTCATCTCTATGCAAGCCTACTTTCCCTAAAATAATAATCATAAAGCCATTTGAAAGAATTATAAAAAAATTATTTGTTCCCAACTCTTAAAATTCTCAAATCATTGTAGCACTGTCAAATGATTAATCGCGATTAATCGCATCCAAAATAAAAGTTTTTGTTTACATAATATATGTGTGTGTATCGTGTATATTTATTATGTTTATATATAAATATATTTACATGTATATATGTATATATTTATAATCATATAATATATACATGCATGTGTATTTATATACTTTTTTAACTCCAGAATATACTAATGTTTAAAAGTATGGTTTTAGTAAAAAAAAATATAGAAATTGATCAAGTGACATTTAAAGACGTTTATAATGTTACAAAAGATTAATATTTTAAATAAATGATGTTCTCAGAACTTTCTATTCATCAGAAATTGTGAAAAATACATTTCAGCTTGTGCAAAAATATTATGCCGCACAATTGTTTTCAACATAGATGAAATTGAAATGAATAATAAATTAAATGAAATTAGTCATTGAAATCATCATTGATGTCAAACCTAAAGATTAATCTTGATGATTTGTCACTTTTTTGTTAATATCATCATCATCATCATCATCATCATCAGTTTTGGAGCTCAGCAGTTCCCGTCCTTTCCTTATTTACTTTTATCACATGAAAATGAGCAGCTGGGACATTTCACTAAATATCTATTTTTGGGTGAATTAATATGTAGATGTTGGTATGTGAGCACAAATCAAGTAAAATCAATCTGTGAACAACTAAAGATGAGCTGACTCTCAGTGACAGCTGCTGTTATGTGTGTCACAGGATGAGTGTGTGATGGATCCAGGCCTTCGAGAAAGGGCTCAGATGCTGTTCCACCTGCTGCTGCGGTACACGACAGACATGCTGGTTTGGGAAGAAACCTATGAGCTATCAGAGGAGCTGAAGCCAAAGTGAGATATACAGAAGATGGAAAGTCCAAAACAGGCTCCACCTTCATGTAAAAAAGTTAACGTTGTTTAATATTGTGCTCAGAGTGAAAGAAGACACCTACTTCTGTGTGCTCTACAACGATGAACATCACTCATATGATCACGTCATCTACACACTTCAGCGCGCGATTGCCTGTGATCAGAATCAGGCCCAGATCTACACTGCACTTATTGACAAGGAAGTGAGTATTCCACATAGTCTTACATGGTCAGTGTATAGACTCTTCATA
This sequence comes from Carassius carassius, assembly GCF_963082965.1. NCBI lineage: Eukaryota > Metazoa > Chordata > Actinopteri > Cypriniformes > Cyprinidae > Carassius > Carassius carassius. Next base: position 21,020,248 of record NC_081786.1, read on the forward strand.
CTTCATGTTATCATGATTTCAGGGGCGGAAAGCTGTGAAGAGAGGTACTCTCAGATCCTGTCAACAAGCCAAGGAAAATATCAGGGTAAACAAACTGGCTACACTCTTAAATCACACACATTTTGTATGCCTTTTGGTGGGCATATATAGATGTCTTAAGCATCTTTACATTTCCTCTGCAGCGTAACTCGGAGCACATTATCCAGATACCTTTGCGTGTGGAGATCCTTCACACTGCTGTAATGGCTCATCAGACCTTCGCCCTCAGACTTGGCGCATGGTTCCAGAAGATCATTGGCTACTTAGGTAGATGATTAGGAGCAGAAAAGTGAAGCGAGAACTGTTTTTTAATTTATAATAGTTCAGTTTTTAAAACAATATAGTATAGAATTATTAGTATTTTAATCATTAGCAGTAATACTGGCAGTAATAAAAAAAAAAATCCAAGAACAATAATTTAAATCTGATCTCATTTTTAAACTCCTAAAGTTATATTTAAAAAAAATAAATAAAAAATATATATATGTATGTATGTATGTATATATATATGTGTGTGTGTGTGTACTATTATTTATTGCAAAAAGATTTTGCTGCTTAATGTTTTTGTAGAAACTTTTTTTTTTTTTTTTACAGAAGTACCTTAATGAATTGAAATATAAATATTTTGTAACTTTATAAATATCTTTAATGTAACCGTTGATTAATTTTATGTCAAAAGGCACCACGCGAGTGTGAACATCACTACAACTAGGAAAAAAACGATTGTAATTCAAATGCAGCTCCCGTCGGCATTTAAACAGACCTTTGCTCTTAATTCCAATCGGTCCAACGCAATAATGAAATCTGAGCAGGTCTAAAAACTGAAACTGTTCATGCTGCACTTTGGAAAAGTTATATATATATTTTAAATATGAGCAGGCCTACAAGCTGGGATTGGTAATGCTGCACTGTAATCATAGTTATTTATTTATATTTTTCATTATATTTTATTATATGATATTGGTTTGAGACTGAGAGTATTTTATTTAGTGGAGAACTTTGCAACAGTATTTTATTTCTTATTCTTTTTTTATTTTATATATATATTATTAAAAAGTAAACAAATTGTTAAAAAAAAAGTTTATAGTGATAAATAACCTGCAGGTTAATGTTTGCATTTCTTTCCCTCACTGTACCGAAAATTAACCAAACCGTGACTTTAAAACCGAGGTCCGTGATTTTTGCGTACCGTTACACCCCTAATATATATATATATATATATATATAATGTATATGTATCTGTGTGTGTGTGTGTGTGTGTGTATATATGTATATGTATGTATGTGTATATATATGTATGTATGTATATGTGTATATATATATATATTATATGTATATGTATGTATATGTGTATATGTATGTATGTGTATATATGTATGTATGTACAGTCGTGGCCAAAAGTTTTGAGAATTACATAAATATTGAAAATTGGAAAAGTTGCTGCTTATAATAGCAGTTTGCATATACTCCAGAATGTTATGAAGAGTGATCAGATGAATTGCATAGTCCTTCTTTGCCATGAAAATTAACTTAATCCCAAAAAAACCTTTCCACTGCATTTCATTGCTGTCATTAAAGGACCTGCTGAGATCATTTCAGTAATCGTCTTGTTAACTCATAATGTTGACGAGCACAAGGCTGGAGATCATTATGTCAGGCTGATTGGGTTAGAATGGCAGACTTGACATGTTAAAAGGAGGGTGATGCTTGAAATCATTGTTCTTCCATTGTTAACCATGGTGACCTGCAAAGAAACGCGTGCAGCCATCATTGCGTTGCATAAAAATGGCTTCACAGGCAAGGATATTGTGGCTACTAAGATTGCACCTAAATCAACAATTTATAGGATCATCAAGAACTTCAACGAAAGAGGTTCAATTCTTGTAAAGAAGGCTTCAGGGCGTCCAAGAAAGTCCAGCAAGCGCCAGGATCGTCTCCTAAAGAGGATTCAGCTGCGGGATCGGAGTGCCACCAGTGCAGAGCTTGCTCAGGAATGGCAGCAGGCAGGTGTGAGCGCATCTGCACGCACAGTGAGGCCAAGACTTTTGGAAGATGGCCTGGTGTCAAGAAGGGCAGCAAAGAAGCCACTTCTCTCCAAAAAAACATCAGGGACAGATTGATCTTCTGCAGAAAGTATAGTGAATGGACTGCTGAGGACTGGGGCAAAGTCATATTCTCCGATGAAGCCCCTTTCCGATTGTTTGGGGCATCTGGAAAAAGGCTTGTCCGGAGAAGAAAAGGTGAGCGCTACCATCAGTCCTGTGTCGTGCCAACAGTAAAGCATCCTGACACAATTCATGTGTGGGGTTGCTTCTCATCCAAGGGAGTGGGCTCACTCACAATTCTGTCCAAAAACACAGCCATGAATAAAGAATGGTACCAAAACACCCTCCAACAGCAACTTCTTCCAACAATCCAACAACAGTTTGGTGAAGAACAATGCATTTTCCAGCACGATGGAGCACCGTGCCATAAGGCAAAAGTGATAACTAAGTCGCTCGGGGACCAGAATGTTGAAATTTTGGGTCCATGGCCTGGAAACTCCCCAGATCTTAATCCCATTGAGAACTTGTGGTCAATCCTCAAGAGGCAGGTGGACAAACAAAAACCCACTAATTCTGACAAACTCCAAGAAGTGATTGTGAAAGAATGGGTTGCTATCAGACAGGATTTGGCCCAGAAGTTGATTGAGAGCATGCCCAGTCGAATTGCAGAGGTCCTGAAAAAGAAGGGCCAACACTGCAAATACTGACTCTTTGCATAAATGTCATGTAATTGTCGATAAAAGCCTTTGAAACGTATGAAGTGCTTGTAATTATATTTCAGTACATCACAGAAACAACTGAAACAAAGATCTAAAAGCAGTTTAGCAGGAAACTTTTTGAAAACTAATATTTATGTAATTCTCAAAACATTTGGGCACGACTGTATGTATATATATATATATCTATGTATTTATGTATATATATATATATATATGTGTATCTTACATTATCTTACATATATCTTACATATATATACACATACATATATATACACTATATATATGTGTATCTTAAAGAAGTGTGATATGAAATCAAGAAAGGGTTCAATAAAAAAAGAGAGAAAAATTCAGTTTTTCCAGCAAAGCAATACATGACATTGTTACTTTAAATTGCAATAATATTTTATGATATGGCTATTTCTACTGGTCAAAAGAACATATATAACTTGAAGCAAACAAATAGATAATTTGGAGGTTTTGTCCTTGTCACTGCTTGTGTAGTTGGCCTCAGGGAGGTGTTCTGTCAGGTGACTTTGGAGCCGGCTGCTGACAACAATCAACTCTGCCTGATCAGTCGACTCATGCTGCACGACGCCAAACTTTATAAAGGTCAATATTTCAATCTCTACCATTAGATTGTGCACTTTTTAATACCCTGCAGACTTTTAAAATTCTGGTAAAATAGTCTTAAACCTGATTTCCTGTTACTTGTTCCCAGGAGCTCGCAAGGTTGTCCACGAGTTAATTTTCAGTAGTTTACTAATGGACACAGAATTCAAGAGGCAGTTTGCCATGAAATTCACAGAGGTAGAATTTTACAGCTACATCATTTACAACTTTACATCATTTCACATACATATACATCATTTTAATGTTTGAGTATTAACAGGAGTGTCATGTTTCAGCACTACAAGCAACTTCAGGAAGACTTTATCAGCGATGACCATCAGAGGAACATCTCAATCACAGGCTTATCTGTGCAGATCTTCACTGTTCCCACTTTGGTATGATGAACAACCTGCAGAAATGACATCAAGCATGTTTGTACTTGGTTTTTTTTTTTTTTTTTTTTTTTTTTAGTAATGGCAGAGAAATTATGAATTTTTATTTATTTATTTTTTGGTGTGTCCCCATACAGCTAGTGAGAATGCTGCACATACTTTATATAGGGCTCTGTGATTTCTGCGCTGTGGAAAACACTGTCTGAATCACGTAATCCAGTCATAAAAATTGAATTTACTCTAAAAGGCAAAGGTGAAATGAAAATGCGATATGTAGTAGTGTCTCGCATTGTTTTCAGTTTTTTATTTTATTTTATTTTTTTAAACAATTATTCAGAGATGCCTTTGATTATTACAGTTTAATGAAACCATTAAAATGGAGTCCAGAAAAGTAATGGAAAACAGAATTTTGTAATTATAAAACTAAATTTGAGAAAAATAAATACAATGTATTTCATGGGGCCTTAATTTTTGTTAAACTTTTAATACATTTGTTAAATTGTATAAGCTTCATGATTTCAATTAATTTGACACTTAAACCATTAAACGCATGTCAAATTAATTGCGTAATCATAAACACAATTGTGAGTTAAAGTCCAATTTTGAGGTGATGGGGGGGGGGGGGGGGATTGATATGTTCCCAGAATTGCGAGTTTATATCTCACAATTCTGACTTTTTAACTCGCAGTTGCAAGTTTATATCATGCAATTCTGACAAAAAAAGTCAGAATTGTGAGATAAAAAGTCGCAATTACCTTTCTTGGGGGAAAAAAATAAATAAAACTGATTTCTTAGGGCGCTAATACATTATGAACTGCATTCTGGTGCATTTTGGAACAGGACAGATTTTGTACTTTAAAGCATTAGGGTTTTCTCTTTATTTCTTTGTAGCATATGTTTTGACTTTACTGTACTGTTGCCACTATTTGTACTTGATGCACATCAATCTTTAGGCTTAAGACTTCGCTCAAAAAGGAAAATTCTGTTATCATTTACTCACCCTCACATCATGTAATACAGTATCTGTATGACGTTCTTTCAGTGGAACACAAAAAAGTGTTGAAAGAATATCCTGGGATTTTTTTATCAATATTATGAAAGTAAATGTTAACTCTGGCTATCACACTCTAAAATGTAAAAAAAAAAAAAAAAATGAAATTTAGTCATTATTAATGATTCAGTCGATCTAGTTCACAAACCGTGTGTAAATTGATTCATGAGCCAGATGTTGTTCATTGCAATGGCATTAAAAATAACCATATAACTTAAAATAATGCTAGTCGTTTTTTGTTTCATAAAAGAAAGAAAGTCTTACAAATTGAAATTATATGGCGCAAGTACACAATGCGAACTAATATTCAGGGAACTAACCCTTTAAGTTAATTTATAAGGTAGAAGGTACATGTAAAGTTTTCAATCTCTCTGTCTTTCTCAGGCCAGGCAGTTGATAGAGGAGGGCAGCGTCATCAAGGTCATTATAGAAACTGTAATGGATATGATGAGGGCACATCTGGACAGCAACAACCGCTTCCAATTCCAGGGCCACAACCCTGACAAGTTCTTCCGTGTTCAAGTTACCTTCCATGACCTCAGGTCTACACACAACCCTTGAATTCTGGAAAATAAAAACATCTCATTCATTGGCTCAATGTTGATTGGTTCCATTTGGATGTTATCAGGTACATTTTAATCAGTAAGCCCTCCGTGTGGACTGAGACGTTGAGGGTGAAGTTCCTTGAAGGCTTGCACTCCTTTCTTCGCTTCTTATGTTGTATGCAGGTAAGGCTTTCTCTTGGCAAAAGGATCTAAATTTGGTTTGATCTATAGCCTAATTGAATCACATTCTTTGGTGGCAGGGGATGGAGGAGGTGAAGAGGCAGCTTGGTCAGCATGTTGAGGTGGAGCCTGAGTGGGAGGCGGGACTTACCCTCCAGATGCAGCTGCGCAACATTCTCGCCATGTTTCAGGACTGGTGTTCTTCTGATGTGAGTCACAGCTAGTCAGGGATCTAGCTTGTCTGCATTGCTTTTTTGGGGTAAAATACATAAGAAATAGGTGATTATGGAAAATGAATAAAATATTATATAATATGAATATATACAATCAATATACTTCTGATGAAAATATTTATTTTATTTTATTTTAAATTCTATGCTTATCCAAAATGTTAAATAGCTTTTTATATATACTCATTGGCCACTTTATTAGGTACACCTTGCTAGTACCGGGTTGGACCCCCCTTTTACCTTCATAACTGCCTTAATTCTTCATGTCATAGATTCAACAAGGTGTTGGAAACATTACTCAGAGATTTTGGTCCATATTGACATGATAGCATCTCGCAGTTGCTGCAGATTTGTTGGCTGCACATCCATGATGCGAATCTCCCATTCCACCATATCCCAAAACTGCTCTATTGGATTGAGATCTGGTGACTGTGGAGGCCATTCGAGTAAAGTGAACTCATTGTCATGTTCAAGAAACCAGTCTGAGATGATTTGAGCTTTGTGACATGGTTCATTATCCTGCTGGAAGTATCCATCAGAAGATGGGTACACTGTATTCATAAAGGGCTGGACATGGTCAGCAACAATACTCAGGTAGACGGTGTCGTTTAAACGATGCTCAATTGGTACTAAGGAGCCCAAAGTGTGCCAAGAAAATATCCCCCACACCATTACACCACCACCAGTCTGAACAGTTGAGACAAGGCAGGATGAATCCATGCTTTCATGTTTTTTATTCCAAATTCTAACCCTACCATCTGAATGTCGCTGCAGAAATCGAAATCGTATGCTTGCACATATAAAGGAATTTGTTTTAGTGACATAAGCTTCCAGTACACAGAGACAACAACAATGCACAGACAAAAAAAAATAATTACAAAATAAATTGTATTACCAGTTGTGCTATAGATGATAATGGAATAGAATAGAGTGAGATTCAGGGATGTACTAGGATTGAGGGGTATCAAATAAATATAAGGATATTGCACATTTTTATTGCATAAGTGAGGAACCTTTAACTGTTCATGAGGTAGATTGCCTGTGGGAAGAAACTGTTCTTGTGGCTAGCTGTCCTGGTATTTGCGGCTCTAAAGCGCGGGCCAGATGGCAAAATTTCAAAAAGGGGGGAACTTGGATGTGAGGAATCCAGAGTGATTTTCACCTTTTCCTCACTCTGGATGTATACGGTTCCTTTCAGCAGTCTTAACCGTTCTCTGTAGTCTTCTGATGTCTGATTTGATGAGCCTGTGAGCCTTTGTGAATTGTAGCTTCCGTTTCTTGTTCTTAGCTGACAGGAGCGACACCCGGTGTGGTCTTCTGCTGGTGTAGCCCATCTGCTTCAGGGTTCAACCTGTTGTGCGTTCAGAGATGGGGTTTCTTCATACCTTGGTTGTAACTTGGTTTGTGAGTGGTTATTTGAGTTACTGTTGCCTTTCTATCATCTCTAACCAGTCTGCCCATTCTCCTCTGACCTCTGACATCAACAAGGCATTTCCGTCCACATAACTGCTGCTCACTGTTTTTTAAATGCTCAGACCAGCCCGTCTGGCACCAACAACCACGTTCAAAAATCTCTTAAATCCCCTTTCTTCCCCATACTGATGCTCAGTTTGAACTTCAGCAAGTCATCTTCACCACATCTAGATGCCTAAATACGTTGAGTTGCTGCCATGTGATTGGCTGATTAGCAGTTTGTGTTACCAAGCAATTGGACAGATGTACCTAATAAAGTGGCTTGTGTGTGTGTGTGTGTGTGTATATATATATATATATATATATATATATATATATATATATATATATATACACACACATAGCAAACTGGCCGATACCGATTACCGATTTTTTTATTTTATTTTAATCTTTAAGCAACAAACAAGAAAGAAGGAAAGTGTGCATAAACAAGATGTTTATTTGGTATTTAATAGGCCAAACTGGCTTTTGGCTATTGAAAACAATAACCATAACCATCTGAAATTAACAGCAGTAACTGCACAGTAAGTATCCTACATTCAATACAAACATAGATGGTACAGACATCAGCATTTAGCTTTTGTTTTTGAATTGGGTTGAATTGAACTGGCCTTAAATGAAAAGATTAACTGTAACCATGTGAAATTAAAGGCCATAACTGCATAGTTCTACAGTTCAAACAACACAATCAACACACATTCAATAAGATGTTTCTTAATCAGCATTCAGTATTTGTTTTAGTTTTTAAATTTGGTTTTAAATTTAAAAAAGGTCTTAACCAGTGAGACTAAATAAAAGTATGCTATATAAATAAATGATTCCAAAATGTTAAAATCAAATGTTGGTCCGAATAAAACAAAGATGCAGTGTTTCATTCATCCAATTAAAAAAAAAAAAGTAGGGATAATGATTCACATCTATATTTTTTTACTTGAGCCAATGAAAAATAAATAACTATTGTCTCAAGTTAAAAATCTAGATGTGACTCATTACCCTAAAATGTTTTGATTGGATGAATGAAAACTTTTTTTCAGTGTGCTACAGCAGGTAATTTTTAAATCAAATTAAGTCGATGTAATTTTAAGGTAAAATAAAAATAATCATCCTATACAGAACTGAAGTTTGCTTCTGGCTTTTCAAACGTGTATGCACGTTCTACTTTACCAAAAAAAGTTTTGTCACAGTATAGTCCGTTTCGTTTCTCATCCAACACGCGAGAAGTTGAGCTGAACATCTCTTCACAGGGCACGGACCAGTGCAGTACGTTCGCACAGCTCCTGTGTGCAGGAAAGGGGCTCTTATTTGTGCGCCAGTACACCAATGGATGTTCGCTTCCTTCTATCTGTGCCTCAGACGTGTAGCTCTGCACTTCCAGTGCTGAACGGCTGCCCACGTCCAGCGCACAGATTTCGAAATACTTCCACACAAACGACATGATAGCGAATGATTACAATGTACAGTCGTGGCCAAAAGTTTTGAGAATTACATAAATATTGGAAATTGGAAAAGTTGCTGCTTAAGTTTTTATAATAGCAATTTGCATATACTCCAGAATGTTATGAAGAGTGATCAGATGAATTGCATAGTCCTTCTTTGCCATGAAAATTAACTTAATCCCAAAAAAACCTTTCCACTGCATTTCATTGCTGTCATTAAAGGACCTGCTGAGATCATTTCAGTAATCGTCTTGTTAACTCAGGTGAGAATGTTGACGAGCACAAGGCTGGAGATCATTATGTCAGGCTGATTGGGTTAGAATGGCAGTCTTGACATGTTAAAAGGAGGGTGATGCTTAAAATCATTGTTCTTCCATTGTTAAACATGGTGACCTGCAAAGAAACGCGTGCGGCCATCATTGCGTTGCATAAAAATGGCTTCACAGGCAAGGATATTGTGGCTACTAAGATTGCACCTAAATCAACAATTTATAGGATCATCAAGAACTTCAAGGAAAGAGGTTCAATTCTTGTAAAGAAGGCTTCAGGGCGTCCAAGAAAGTCCAGCAAGCGCTAGGATCGTCTCCTAAAGAGGATTCAGCTGCGGGATCGGAGTGCCACCAGTGCAGAGCTTGCTCAGGAATGGCAGCAGGCAGGTGTGAGCGCATCTGCACGCACAGTGAGGCCAAGACTTTTGGAAGATGGCCTGGTGTCAAGAAGGGCAGCAAAGAAGCCACTTCTCTCCAAAAAAAAACATCAGGGACAGATTGATCTTCTGCAGAAAGTATAGTGAATGGACTGCTGAGGACTGGGGCAAAGTCATATTCTCAGATGAAGACCCTTTCCGATTGTTTGGGGCATCTGGAAAAAGGCTTGTCCGGAGAAGAAAAGGTGAGCGCTACCATCAGTCCTGTGTCGTGCCAACAGTAAAGGATCCTGACACCATTCATGTGTGGGGTTGCTTCTCATCCAAGGGAGTGGGCTCACTCACAATTCTGTCCAAAAACACAGCCATGAATAAAGAATGGTACCAAAACACCCTCCAACAGCAACTTCTTCTAACAATCCAACAACAGTTTGGTGAAGAACAATGCATTTTCCAGCACGATGGAGCACCGTGCCATAAGGCAAAAGTGACAACTAAGTGGCTCGGGGACCAGAATGTTGAAATTTTGGGTCCATGGCCTGGAAACTCCCCAGATCTTAATCCCATTGAGAACTTGTGGTCAATCCTCAAGAGGCAGGTGGACAAACAAAAACCCACTAATTCTGACAAACTCCAAGAAGTGATTATGAAAGAATGGGTTGCTATCAGTCAGGATTTGGCCCAGAAGTTGATTGAGAGCATGCCCAGTCGAATTGCAGAGGTCCTGAAAAAGAAGGGCCAACACTGCAAATACTGACTCTTTGCATAAATGTCATGTAATTGTCGATAAAAGCCTTTGAAACGTATGAAGTTACAGAAACAACTGAAACAAAGATCTAAAAGCAGTTTAGCAGCAAACTTTTTGAAAACTTATTTATTTAATAAGAAAATATTTATGTAATTCTCAAAACTTTTGGCCACGACTGTAGTCTGCACGCGGTTGCACTTCCGGAAAAATCGTCCGATCGCGTATTTTAAGCAAAAACCGGCCGGTTTCCGAGTTATGGCCGGCCAACCGGTGCATCCCTATTCAGGGGTACCGCGGCGGAGTATCCCAGTACCTTTGTGATTCTTCATAGACATAAACAGAGAGAAGTAGATCCTGCTACAATGTTCTTCCACAAGATGCAAGCAGTTCTGTTTATTAACCGCTAGAGCATCAAAAGTTACCGACTGCAGCTTTAAATAAAAATATTAAATCTTTCTGACACCAAACTTTTTGGTGACATGGTAAATGGGACATGAGTGTGTTTTTTTTTAGCAAAATTATTATTATTATATTTCCCCTAACTCCCTACAAATGAAAATGTATTGTTCGGGTACTGACCCGGGTTAAGTAGCATCTTGACTTCAGAATATTCCAAATTGTGTGTTTTACTTGAATTTTTCCCCAAAATCTCCCAATTTGGATGTTTTACTACAGTCTATTCTACTATTTGATTACATTCTAAGATTTGAACATGTATACAGCAGAATATAAGAATTTAAGACCCAGTGAACTGGTACAGCTGTAATATAATAGAATTTTATTTCAAAGATGTAAATTTGGACAAAATATATCTAACACTCATGATAAGTTAATTTAATAAGTAGTTATTAAAGGTAAGATTAGCCAAATTGACTAAAATATGCCAAGGTCCAGTCTACGTAGTCTAAATATCAGTCTTTTTAGATTTTGACATTGAAAAGCAAACTGGTAACTCCCACTTAACTCATATACTGTGTGTTGTGTTGTGTACCCACAGGAGAGGGTTCTGTTGCTGGCCTTTCAGGAGTGTCACAGAGCTCTAATGTCCTGCACCAACCAGCCCTTCCGCAGCGAGCCGACAGACAGCTACATGTGCAAGCAGATCCTCCACGCACGGCCGTATAAAGTCTCCCAGGAGCCCGTCTCCATCCACCTGCCCATCTCCAGACTCCTGGCCGGTTAGAAGAATAGTTGAATCCTTGTATCAGAAGTCAGATTTTTAGGGTTCCTAAATGGTTTTAAAATGAAACGGGAGCTAATGTCTGTGGGATCCACAAAAATGGGGTGTTACATGGTTACATTAAAGAGAAGGTTAACTAATTTTCAAAAGTGAACATTGGGTCACACTTTATTTTAAGGTCCAATTCTTGCTATTATCAAACCATTAACTAAGACTTTTGCCTCAATAAACTCTTAATTTGCTAGTCATTAATAATTAGTAAAGTAGTTGTTAAATTGAGGTATTGGGTTGGATTATGGATGGTCATGCAGTATATGTGCTTTATAACTACTAATAAACAGCCACAATGTTAATAATAGGAATGCTAGTTATTTATTTATTATTATTATCCATACATTTAATAGTTACATATATTACAATAAAAAAATATTTTAAATAAAAAATATTAAAAAATCCTGTAATTTTTTTTTTATTACTCAAAAAACAAACAAAAAAATCTTATTTTTTTAAGCAGTTGTACTGCTTAATATTTTTGTGACAGCTGTACTTAAAAAAAAAAAAGAATTAATGACTATAAATATTTTGTAAATATTTTTGTAAAATCTTTTATAAATAATAATAATAATAATAATTCATTACATTTATATAGTGCTTTTCTAGACAATCAAAGCGCTTACATTGTCTGGGGGTATCTCCTCATCCACCACCAGTGTGCAGCATCCACCTGGATGATGCGACGGCAGCCATATTGCGCCAGAACGCCCACCACACACCAGCTTACTGGTGGAGAGGAGACAGAGTGATGAAGCCAATCAGCAGATATGGGGATTGTTAGGAGGCCATGATGGTCAGAGGCCAATGGGCGAATTTTAGCCAGGATGCCGAGGTCACACCTCTACTCTTTTCGAAAGACTTCCTGGGATTTTTAATGACCACAGAGAGTCAGGACCTCGGTTTAACGTCTCATCCGAAGGACGGTGCTTGTGAACAGTATAGTGTCCCCATCACTACACTGGGGCGCTAGGACCCACACAGACCACAGAGTGAGCACCCCCTGCTGGCCTCACTAGCACCTCTTCCAGCAGCAACCTAGTTTTCTCAGGAGGTCTCCCATCCAGGTACTGACCAGGCTCAGCTCTGCTTAGCTTCAGTGGGAAACCGATCTTGGGCTCCAGGGTGATATGGCTGCCGGCCATAAAACGGTTTACTATTGCTTTTGATCTGTTTAATGCTGCCTTGAATAAAAGTATTAATTTCTTTCAAAACCGATAAAGATCTGTAAATTATTGGAACTCATGAAAGTGTACCAATGATTGTGGCTGTTTTATTCTTTTATTTTTATTTAGTATTTTTATTTCTTTTTTTGGTGGTGGTCACTTCAATACTCTGTGTCTGTATCTGTTCTCAGGTTTATATGTGCTGCTGTGCCAGACTGGAGCCATCCAATACCTCCCTGACTTTGTGGATCCTGTGAGTATGTCATTAATTAATGAGATGAAGTTGTAAAGTGTGAATGTCTAGTTCTGTGGTTTACAGGTGTGTGTTTGTGTGTGTTTCAGGTGCAGCTGAACTTCACTGAGCTGGCGGAGCAGCCTCTGCGCTGTGTTGTGCTGGCGGCTCAGGTGTGTGCTGACATGTGGCGCAGAAACGGCCTGTCGCTCGTCAGCCAGGTGAGAGGGTCACCAATTTGTTAAAAAAAAAACAATAAAAACATGAAAATAGAGAAAATTTGTAAATACAATAATTTGCTAGTCTCTGAAAAACCTGAATGTTCAAAATCTGAACATGAAAAAGTCTCCAAATAAGCTGGTGTATCATCAACTGATGTTTCAAACACATCCATTGTTTCATTGTAACACCTTTAATGTGGCACGACATGGCCTTTAACGGTTATTAAAGTTATCCAAATTTTATTTATTTTGAATGAATGTATGTATTGTATATTGGAGGAGTGAAAAAAAGCTAATATGTAACAGAATTAAAATGCATGAATGTCCATGTTGTGTTGCGTCTTGAACATATTCTAACTTTTGCTGATGTTTTAGGTGTATTACTATCAGGATGTTAAGTGCAGGGATGAAATGTTTGATAAGGATGTTATCATGTTGCAGGTATGTCCTTAAAATCATAAATGTGTATGAAATATAAAAAAAAATACTATCAAATAAATAATATAATTATTATATCAAGAATATATTCATTCAATTAATTAATTTTTCTGTCCAACCACAGATTGCTGCTTCCAAAATGGACCCCAATCATTTCCTCATGCTTGTTCTTTTGAGATTTGAACTCTTTGATATGTTTAATGGCAACTCCTCCAGTAAAGATCAGGTGAGTAAGAGAAGGAGAGGTGAGGTCAAGGGGAATATGTATAGTTCTGTAGCAGCTTCTCCAAAACTGAGCAATACATGTCTAATAAATAAATAATTTATATTTAAATAATAAATCATTTTTTGATACTTTTTGCCATTGATTATGGATTTTTACTGGTTTCTTTTCAACACACAGGAAGTACTGAAACAGTGGAACAGGTTAACAGAGGAGATGCTCTACCTGATAATCATCATTGCAGGTAAGTTCTGACTTTTTTTTTTTTTTTTGTCATTTGCTGCCCTTAGTTGATGTGTTATCAGTTGTTTTATATAAATGGGCTGAAAGCTTTGTTTTACCTCATATATATTTTGCATGTGAAATATGCAGGTGAACGGTATGTGCCTGGAATTAGTCATGTGACCAAGGAGGAAGTGACTATGAGGGAGGTCATCCATCTGCTTTGTATTGAACCCATGGCTCATAGCAGCCTGGTTAAAAACCTGCCTGAAAATGTAAGCATTTTAGTTTCGTGTTTTGTTTTGTGTGTTATTTATTTTGCTGCAAAAATGTGGCAGCCTGAGATTTACATACATTGACTGTGTGTACTTTAACTATATATATATATATATATATATATATATATATATATATATATATATATATATATATATACATACATATGTATACATATATATATACATACAGGTGTATCTTAAAAAATTAGAATATCATGGAAAAGTTCTTTTTCGTCATTTAATTCAAAAAAGCAAACTTTCTTATATGTTAGATTTATTGCACACAAACTGCAATATTTCAATATTTTGCAATATTTTGTTTTAATACTTATAGTTATGACTTACAGCTTAGGAAAATTGAAATTTCAGTATCTCAAAAAATGTGAATATTTTCTCAAATATCAATAAAAAAAAAACTTTACAAAGCTGTTTAATTTATTTAACCATTAAGTATACACTCAATAATTGGCTGGGGCTCGTTTTGCATGAATTAGTTGCAAGCACAGTAATATCATGGTCATCAAATCACTTGGAAGTGGTTTTGGCACTTGTGGGCAGGTGCTAAATTCCTGCTGCAAAATTAAATCTCCATTAAGCTTGTCAGCAGATGGAAGCATAAAGTGCACCTAAATCTCTTGGTTTGGACTTGATAAAACACGATGGTCCAACACCAGCAGATGTCACGGCACCCAAATCATCACTGACTTAGGAAACTTCACACTGGATTTCAAGCAGTTTGGATTCTGTGCCTCTCCAGTCTTCCTCCAGACTCCAGACATTGATTTCCAAATGAAATGCAAAATTACTTTCATCTGAAAAGAGGACTGTGGACCACTGAACAACAGTCCAGTACTTTTTCTCCCTACCCCAGGTGAAATGCTTCTGACGTTTTTTTTCTGGTTCAGGAGTGGCTTGGTTCTAGGAATGTGACAGCTGTAGCCCTTTTCCTGAAGACGTCTGAGTTTGGTGACTCTTGATGCGCTGACTCCGGCTTCAGTCCACTCCTTGTGAAGCTCTCCCCTGTTATTTAATCTGCATCTCCTGACAATCTTCTCAAGGCTGTGGTCATCCTTGTTGCTTGTGCAACTTTTACCACACATCTTCCTTCCTGTCAACTTTCTTTGAATATATTTTGATACAGCACTCTGTGAACAGTCAGCCCTCTCAAGAATGATGTTCTGTGGCTTACCGTCCTTGTGGAGGGTGTTGATGATTGTATTTTGGACAACTGTCAAGTCAGTAGTCTTTCCCATAATTGTGGTTGCATGTTCTAAACTAGCCCAATAGGATCCCAGTATTTATATTCAAAATGAATACATCTAACCATAGTAACCAAGCTCAAAATGGAATATTCTAATTTCTTGAGACACTGGATTTAAAATTTTCCTAAGCTGTAAGTCATAACCATCACAATAAAAAAAAAAAAAACTCTTTAAATATTTCAGTTTGAGTGCAATGAATCTAGAATATAAGAATTTTTTTTTTTTTAATTACAAAAATATATTGATTTAAATTTTTGTTTAGATGCACGTGTGTGTATGTGTGTGTGTGTGTGTGTGTGTATATATATATATATATATATATATATATATATATATATATAAATACATACATACATACATACATGTGTAACTGAGCTATGAACATTCTTTTATAGTTACTTTATAAACCTCTTTTTATTGCATCACAGGAAAGCCATGAAACAGGGCTTGAAACTGTCATCTCTAAAGTTGCCATTTTCAAGTAAGTACATTTCACTAAAGGTAGTTGTTTATACAAGTTATTTCAAAGTTGTTAGACTAATATCTCTATGCAATGCGAAATGTACTTCAAAATCTTTATTAAATGTGGCTTAGGAAACCAGGAGTGTCAGGCCATGGCTTGTATGAACTGAAGAAGGAATGTCTGAAAGAGTTTAACCCCTTCTTCTATCATCATTCCAGAACACAGCATAGTAAGGTTTGTGATGCACCCATTATCTCATCCTCATTAAAATACAGATTAGTCTTTAAAAAGAAGAAAATGTTTATTTGTTCATATTAGGCAGAAGAGGCTCAAAAGAAGAGGAGAACCCAAGAGGGCAGCGATAAAGGTCCGTACTGATGTTAAATATCGTTATATAAGTATCTTTGGAACATGAGTCGCTGCACATTTCAGATGATTAAAAAAGACTTATAAAAATATTTTATTGAAACATTTATGAAATTATATGAATTTCATTTATATGAACCCATTATATGAAAATAAATATGGAGAGGTCCTTTGCTTTATAGCTTTTACAATTGTGTATTTTATTTTGTATTTTTACTCTAGTGTTGTATTAATCATGTAAAAGCCAAGGCTAGATCTGCCCCTTTTATGAATTTTAAATACTAATTTTTGACCAAAAGCATCACTGTTAGATGACATTACTGCACAGGGTGTGATGTGTTGTCACTCTATTTTAGCCCTCCGTCCCCCAGTGCCTCCTCCCTTCAGTCCAGCGTTCTCAAACATAGTGTACCTGCTCTGCTGTGACGTCTTCATCCATATTCTGAAGAGAATCTTCCGGAAAGCAGCAGAGGACCGTTCCAACCGATGGACTGAACCCATGATCCAGAGGGTATGACTCTTACTGTCCTGCCTACACGATTTCTCACCATTTTTGCTCTTTTTCAGTAACGTAAATGTAGTAATTTTTTTAACTTAATTATTGCATTTGCATTTTTAAGAACATGATTCTATTGCATGGATTCTTATTGGCTGTTGCTGTTTTCATGGTGAGTTTGTTTGATGTGAGATTTGACAAATGTGATTTTTATTTATTTTTTAAATCGCTTGTATTACTTTAGGCCCTTCACCTCGTAGGCCAGGCTCTACTGGAGGAAAAAACGCAGTTGGAAAGCAGCAGTACTGAAGAAGTGACCTTTGACTTTAGTCTGAAAGCACAAAGTAAGATCTCCCCTTTTGTTTTTTCCTGAAATGGTGCAGACCCCGTCCTGCTGCCAGTTCCATTGATCTACAATGTCACAATGTCAAAGTTCAGACTTCATGGATTCAGAAAAAAAATCATGGATGAATTTGTTTGCAACAAATAGTAATATTATCTATCAAATTACAATACAGTACATTAAGTTTATGGTTTACAATAGATGCCTTCAAAATATGCAGTGTTGGGAGGCTCCTGAAACTGCATGTTAAGAGAATCAGCATTTTATAGGCAATCATTGACATGACAAATAAAAGCTACATACTAATTAGAATAAATCTCTTTGGTTCTTAGGCTTAGCTTTTTTTTTTTCTTCATTTCAATAATTTGCTCTTTCAGCAATTCATTTAATTTTTTAGACTTTCTCTTTTGCATTTCTCTAATACTTTCACTCCCACTTTGTTTTTTATTTATGTATTTTTTATTTATTCTTTTGCCTTTTCAATTACTTTGCCTATTAATTGCTGCACTGATTTTTACTTTTACTTTTTTGTTCTTTTTTTTATAATGTTGTATTATATCAGGGTTTTCTTCTTCTTTTTTGAGGTCTTTTGTTTTTTTCTTTCCTTTTTGATCTTTCATTCTGTTTTGCTCTTTCACTTTCACTTTCAGTTGTTATCACTTTCAATATCTTGGCTTCTTTTAGTGTTCTCTTTTTCTATTCCTTTTTTTTACTTTTCACTTTCTTTTCACATCTCTGTTCACTCTTCCTCCAGTGATTTTATTTTTCCACTCATTCTTTTTTATTTTTTGTTTTGTTTCACTTTCACTTTTTTCTTTTCACAGTTTCACTTTCGTTTTTCATTTCTGTTTGTTGTTGTAGGATTTTCTGCAGTGCAGGGTTTGTGCTATAACTATTTTTTTGGTTTACTTGATGCTGGCCACGCATCCTGTAATTGCTTTCAGCAAATGATTATTATTTATATTATTATTATTTATATTTTACCACTATATTGTACATTTATTTTTGAGTGTTTAAACAAGTATTTAACTAAAATAATAATATTACACTTTATTTTAAGTTGTTCTTGTTAGAGTATAATTATACATTTAAGTATTGAGTAATATTAATGTACTTACTATATGGTTAGGGTTAGGATTACAGTTTGGCTTAGGGTTACTTGCATGTAACTATGTATATTGCTGTTTATGTATTTCGATGTGTTTGCATTTTCAGAAACTGGTACAGAACACGGCAAATCTTTGTTCCACTTCCTGACCAAAATGAAGTCTTTACCTTCTCTGAAAGCTCAGAATGACATGATCGTGTGGAACTTACAGGTATGAAGGCGATCTGATGTGTATTTGGTTGTTTAATTCATTGAATTGATATTTAAGATCTGTATGTTTCTCCTCCCAGATGTTTGAGGTGGTGAAGTGTCTTCGAGAGAAATCCGGTCCTGTAGCTTCATTTTCTGTGGATCACAGCAAGCTGGAGGAGGTAATGACACGGATTCAAACACAGAGGGTCTCAGTCACAATGCCTCCATGTCTTCGAGGTGTTTAAAGTGTGTGGTCTCTGCTCAGAGTTTTCAGGATAAAGAGAAGGCTGAGCGCAAGAGGAAAGCTGAAGCTGCTAAAGCCCACAGGCAGAAGATCATGGCTCAGATGTCGGCCATGCAGAAGAACTTCATAGAGTCCAACAAGATGCTTTATGACAACGTGCCTGAGAGCTCGAGTCAGAGCGACACCGCCGCGTCTGTGGACAGGTCTTTCTCTCTTTCTGTTGCTGTCTACTCTACTTTTTCTTGTGACTTGCTATGTATTTATTTATTTTTCTTCTTTCAGTCTTTCTCTCTTGCTCTTGGTTTCTTTCACTTTCTGTTATACTTTTACATTTTTCACTGCTTTTCATTCTTTTGCACTTTCAGTTACTTTTGCATTTATTCATTATTGCACTTTTACTGTTATTTATTCTTTTTTATGTTCTGTTGTGATATAATTTAGTTCTTATTTATCTTTCCTCTCGTTTCTTTGTTCTTTGGACCTTTTGTTTTCTTGAATTTTTCCCTTTTTGTTCTTTCGTACCATTTGCCAGTTTCTTTAAATTTCTTTACAGTTTTTTTTTTTTCATTTTATTTTTAGCCTTTTCATTGATGTGGTCTTTCTTTCTTTTGCTTATTATCTTCACTCCTTGCCTGTTCTTTATTTATTTACCAATGTTTTCATTTGTTTCAGCTTATTTCACTTTCTCTACTATTTTCTTTCACTTTTTTCTGGGTTTTTTTTTTCGTTTTACTGATTTTCTTTCTTTTGTTCTTTTTATTGCACCTTTTCACTTCCATTTGTTTTTAACACTTTCCCTCTCCTTTCTTTCTTTTTTGTTCCTTTAGTTTTTTTAATCATTCTTTTTTCATTCTTTCACTTTCTTTTTTTGTGCCTTTCATTTTCTTTCACACTTGCTTTCAGTTCATCGCATTTATACTTTCACTTTCTTTTTTTTAGTTTTCTTTCCTTTCAGTCTTCTTTATTTCTCTTTTTTCCTTATTTCTCTTTTATTCATCTTTTACTTTACATTTTTCCAGTTTTTGGACCTGTCAGTATTCTAATCTCTTTTGCTGTTTAGTTCCTTTCACTTTTTTCTTTTGCATTTTAACTTTTTTTTTTTACGCTTTAATTTTTATGCCTTTTCATTTTTTTTCTTTTTTCCTTGTTCTTTTGTCACTTTGTCTTTTCTTTTCCGTTTTCCCACTATTTCATTCTTCTGCTCTTTTGGCTCTTTTACAGTAATATAATATCTGCGAACACCCTTCAGATGTCTCTGTCTAAGTCCACTCTGTGTGTGTGTGTGTGTGTGCAGCTTGAGGATGGATGTGGATGAGAGCAGGGTGGCTGTGGGCCCTCAGCAGGGCGTTTGTTCTACAGACTGGGAGGCTCAGATCTGTATCCTGTGTCAGGAGGAGCAGGAGGTTCAGGCTCAGGCACCAGCCATGGTCCTCACAGCATGTGTGCAAAGATCTACTGTTCTCACCCAGAACCGTGGAAAGACACTCTCCCCTAAAGGTGAGTGATGCCTCATACTTGATCTCTCAAGTACCTTTATTGTGATGATAAGCAGGAAGTGTTGACACTAAGAATGTATGAATTCCTTGCACATTTTCTGATGATTTATCATTCATTTAAGATTTCAGCTAACGTGATGCTGAATCAGACAGTCTTCTCTTCTTTCTTGTAAAACAGTAGGCAGCTATCCCCTGTTCATGCCCCCTGATCTGGCTGTGGGAACACACACCGGCAGCTGTGGGCATGTGATGCACGCCACCTGCTGGCAAAAGTCAGTTAATGCATAAATAGTTACATTTGGGATGCTTAAACCAAACCAATCCACTCAGCCTTTACAGCTTCATGTCTTTTTGCTGTTTGTAGGTACTTTGAAGCTGTGCAGAACACCACTAGGAACCGGCTGCATGCAGATCTGATCGTAGACCTGGAGAACGGCGAGTACATGTGTCCGCTCTGCAAGTCCCTCTGTAACACGGTCATCCCACTGATCCCTGTGGAGCCCAGCAAGCTTAACTAGTACTGCACCATTCCTAACCTTTTGTTTAATTTTTTATTTCAGGTGCTTTCACTGGGATCAAATATCAAATAGTCAAATATCTATTTTTTTTGTCTCCCTGTCAGTGAGAGTGCTGAGTTAGTTGGTCAACATCTCACTCTGGAGCGCTGGATTCAGATTATGTCTTCTCGGATCAGAGGGCTGAGAGGTACATGGCAAACAGGTGAGAGTCAAAACTGATTTGTGCTTACTGAGTTTCATTGTCAAGATACTGTCTCTTAAATTCAGTTTGATTTGTGTGTGATTACAGACAAAAACACTAAGGAAGCGGCAGAGGAAACAGCGGCAGTTTTTGATGAGAGTCAAGCTGAATTCCGATCCATTCTCAGTTTTGGAGTTCAAGAGCCGTGAGTCTCTAAACAGACAAGTCTTTATTTAAGTCAATATAAAATAAAAATGTAAATATATGCTTCTGGTCTAGGGCTGGGTGATATACCAGTAGACACTATTGACCGGTAGAAATTTGTCAACTATTAGAGGTTTAGGACTATCATCTGTATCACAGTTACACGCTCATGTGACATTGCTGTGCTACATTGTCATGAAAATGTATAGTTTGCACTTGCTTTTAAACATTGCAGTTTAAAAACAAGTGAGTATAAGCCTTTGAAATGCAGTCAGCATATATAAAAAAATCTGGATCTCCATGTCTGCCATGCAAATCAACTGTTCATGCTCATCTCCAGAATAGATCTCTTCTCTCCACTTTCCCTAATTGCTGATTCAATTATTAGAGCTGTCAGCATTAATATTTTTATACTTAGATTTTTTGGGGGGAACAAACTAGAACCCTGTGTGCCACAACCAGACGTGACGCGATAAAAAGTATATTTTCCATGTAGCTTCTGTCCTAAACACACGCGCCTATAAGCCACACGGAATTCTATTTTAGAAATGATATCGCAGATCATTTGAACTTTGTGTCGGCACATCATAAATAGAAAGTGCACAAATCAAATCAAAGAATAAAAGTATATATACAGACAGACTAAATCCAGCAGAACTGTGGAAATGTCTGCAATGCTGCAGTACTGTGAAAAGTTTGCTGTAATGTGAGGATACTTTAAAAACATAATGTCATAAATATAATTTATTTATCGATCAACTTCTATTAACTAAATCAGAACTATATTTGGTGTGACCACCTGTGTGGAGCACTGGCTGTTGTCGGACTCAATTCATGACTCAATTCGGACACAAATCTCACTGGATTATTACAATTAATGGCAAAAGAAATCTTCGGAAATGTAAACTGATAGAAATAACTGGCTTAACACCATTTTTTTGTTGTTGTGGTTGTTGGTCAAAATACTTGTGCACAGTACCAGTATATATGTGTGTACCGTATTTTCCGGACTATAAGTCGCACTTTTTTTCATAGTTTGGCTGGTCCTGCGATTTATAGTCAGGTGCGACTTATTTATCAAAATTAATTTGACATGAACCGAGAGAAATGAACCAAGAGAAAACATTACCGTCTACAGCCAGCTGCTCAGTGCTCCTGTAGTCTACACTGAAAACATAGAGCGCCCTCTCGCGGCTGGAGACGGTAATGTTTTTTCTTGGTTCTAAATAAATGCGACTTATAGTCCAGTGCGACTTATATGTTTTTTCCTCGCCATGACGTATTTTTGGGCTGATGCGACTTATACTCAGGTGCGACTTATAGTCCGAAAAATACGGTGTATATATATATTGCTTGTTTTATCCTTCTTTTTTATTTCTAAATATGATGTAAACTCTGTTTGTGATCAGGCCGAAGTTCTCTCGCAGTATCACAGAGATGTTGGGGGTCTGTGGGACCACAGTGCACAGGGTGGGACTGCAGACCGCTCCCAATGACCTGTGCCCGTACGTGCCTGTCATGTCCTGGAACACGTGTGCCTACACCATCCAGGCCACCGGTAATGATCTCCTCCTTTGACTTGCTCACTTGAGGTATTTGTCAAACAGTTAATTCGTGTGAACGGTATGTTGGCGCTGTCTGAATGTAGCCAGTCAGTCTTGTAATATTGTCATGTGTCGCCTCGTTAGATTTCTCTCTTTCTTTAGAGAATATGTTACAGGAAGAAGGGAAGCCTCTTTTTGGATCCCTCCAGAACAGACAGGTGTGGTTGGACTCTGCTGATATAGATCATACTGCACACCGTTTAATGTGAGATTGATTTCGAAATTGATTTTCTTCTCCAGCTGTCTGGACTCAAAGCATTAGTGCAGTTTTCAGCCGCTCAGAGGCTGAAGAGCAGTCAAGCTGTCATTCAGAAGCATTTTGCTGATATGTTAGCAGGTATGTCATGTTTAGAAGAGGGTGGATATGATTGATCGTTTATTCATGCAGCAGTTCTCACAATTCTCTGTCTCTTTCTAGTCCTGGTACCTGTTGCTAATGTAGAAAACACACCATCAATATTAGAAGTGGACTTCTTTCATCTACTGGTGAGTGTCTTTCTTTTTACTGGGCATTATAAAAAATAAAAGATGTGATTTTCTATACATATTCTTGTATCATAATTTAGGAATAGGTCAATCCAAATTTTTACGTAATTTTTTTTTTTTAACAATAGACTCATTGTTCCACATATATAGAGGGGTGTATGTACAGTGTGTGTCTGTGTGTGTGTGTGTGTATATATATATATATATTAGTGCTTTCAAATGATTAATTGCGATTAATCACATCCAAAATAAGTTTTTGTTTACATGTGTTTTTTTTGCTGACATATACATGCATGTGTTTATATTTATATATACATTATAAACCGTACACACAAATATTATGTAAACAAAAACTTTTATTTTGGATTAATTGTTTTACAGCAGTAATATATACATCATATGTATATATTATATATAAGCATCTGCTAAATAAATAAAATGCTAAATGAATGCAAGACATATAAACAAAGACATAATTTATAAATTATATAAATGATTTTGCCTGGCACATGATAAAACAAAAAAGGCTTATATACTTTTTTCTAAGTAGGGATATCTAGAAACCTCTGGAATGGCCCTTTTGTATATTTAGCGATTTATTTTTATTTTTATAAATGTATATTGCAACCTAGCATTTTAGTTGTGACTTGTGCACGACCAAACTCCACTTACAACTTCCCCTGAAAATTTAAAGGGGTCAAATGATGCTCTTTTAAAGATCATTATTTTGTGTATTTGGTGTAACATATGTTGACATGCTTTAATATATAAAAAAAAAAACACATTATTTTTCAAATACTGTACATTATTTTAGGTCGTCTATGCCCCGCCTCTCTCAAACACGTTGTTTTTTTCTACAAAGTCCCTCCTTCTGACAAGCGCAGTCTGCTCTGATTGGCTAGCTGACCTAGTGCATTGTGATTGGCCAAGCACTTGTAGGAAATGTAATGCCCCTTTCCCTAATCACGAGCTTCATCTTTTAGAATAAATGTGAAGACAGTTAATAATGTCCTTAGTCTTACCATCAGTTCAAGCCCGAAAGGGGAAAAGAGTCACGTGACAGACACAGGGATTTGTGTTTGCAGTACACAAGCCACGGTTAAAACAGCTGACTCCACTGTGATGAGACAGTCAGTCTCTCTCTCTCTCTCTCTCTCTCTCTCTCTCTCTCTCTCTCTCTCTCTCTCTCTCTCTCTCTCTCTCTCTCTCTCTCTCACTCACTCACTCACTCACTCACTCACTCACTCACACACACACACACACACACACACACACACACACACACACACACACACAGAGATGTGCGTGCACACAAACTACATGCAAAATTCTGCATTTTTAAAGTCAGTAGCAAATACTTCAACTAATAATAAAACAGTAGCTGATTTAGAAGCAACAGATTGTCGTAGCAAAGTCAGAATGACCTCCTCTCCTAGGTTCACGAAACAGTTGTCTATAGAATGCATTGCTGTTCTGTTGTAAGTAAACTTAAAGATTCCTAAATGCATCTACTTTCAGAAGGCCAAATAAAGTGCTTTCACCTAGATACACACAGCATCTACCTGACACGGCTGCTTCAACACTAACTGCGGTTACTGAAACCACACTTCTTTCTTCGCGTGAACATTTGGGCGGCATTATGAAAATATTTCCACATAGTGACGTAGAGATGTGGGGGCGTGTTTGAATGAGACATTTTAGGGGTGTGTGGCTTAACTTTTATAAAGAATATCTCTGCAACTTTACAGATCTTCTTCATGCACCAAGAGCTTGTAACACTCCAAAGAGAAAGAAAAAATTGAGATCTCATCATATGACCCCATAAAAAAAAACACCCTTTTTAATGCACTTAGTTTCAAGCAATCATTTTCAAGCTTCTAGTTAAGTCAGAAGAAGGTTATTGAAGACTTCTACTCATTTGGGGGGACTGTGTGTGTGATGTTCTGCTCAGGTGGGGCTGGTTCTGTCCATCCCAGCGTTGTATCAGGAAGAGGCTGTAGACCTGCAGCCTTCAGCAATCAGCACAGCGTACAATCAACTCTACCTGCTGCACCTGCTCACTATGGCACACATGCTGCAGGTCCTGCTGGCCTCACACGGTAAACACACACACTGCCAGAGTCGGATGCAAACTCTAAAGTATAACATTTTGTATGCACAGCGCTTATTTTCAATAATATTGTGTGTAGATTGTGCTGTAATAGGAGGGCGGGGGGAGGGCGATGAGGCCCAGGCTGCAGCCGAACTCTTCTCTATTGTGTCTCAACACACAGACCGGTGAGTTTAAATGCGAGTCACACAGGGAAAGGCTTCCAGTTTTTCTCTTGCGGTCTCTCATTGTCTCTCTGTTTCTCAGGTTAAGGGCTGGTGTGACTGGTTTCTGCGTAGAGGGTGTAAAGAGAGGTGTGCTTCCCTTCCTGCGCTGTGCTGCACTGTTCTTTAATTGCCTTACTGGAGTGCCCCCTCCAGAGGAGCTGTCCGGTACTGCAGGTCACTACACTTCAGATGTTGTTTAAACATGCCACACTGCTATGACATGAAAACATTTGTATAAATAGATGGTTGTAGGTTCAAATTACTAATAATGACTATATCATCCAGGCTGTATAATGCCAAGTAAATATGTATTTAATGTGGATGTGTATTTTAATTGTCTGTCAGTGTACACATAGTAATGGTGCAGAGTACTGTATGCGTATAAATTTAACAGTTATTAATCATTATTCTTCTGTTATGCAGAATCACCTGAAAGTCAGCTGCATCTGTTGTGTAGTTACCTCTCTTTGCCCTCCAACCTGTTTCAACTCTTTCAGGACCACAGGGATGTTGTAACCACCTTAATAAAGAGGTACAAATAATTATAATAGTAGTAATTAACAAAATATATAAACAAATAAATAATAAACAAAACATTGCTGTTTGGTTGTTTATTATTAACAGCATTACTTTCATTATATTGTTGCTGCGGTTTAATTTTTCTTGTTGTTACTAATAATACGGAATATTGTTATAGTTTTTGTTTGATTATTTACATTATACTATTTAAGATAAATGTTATATTATTTATGTCTAACTATTACTATAAAACAACTGTTATTAATATTTTTGTTTATTATATTATTTATTTTTTGTCACTATTATATTATAATAACTATCAATAATAATTGTTTATTATGTTAAAACATTGTTTTGTTTATAAAAGAATATTTTAAAAGTGGAATTTATTATGTTATTAATTTTTTTATAATAATGATCATCGTCATGAGTGTTTTTCAAATTTTATAATAATTATACACAATTCACACATCAACAGAAAAAAAAAAACTAAAGCCATAGCTTATTTTACATAGAAGGAAAACCGCTACAGATTTTATTTACTTTAATCAATAAACAATTAATAATAATTTTAATTATTTATTATTAGTAGTAAGATATTTGTTAGTATTAAATATGTAAATATATTTTCATTAATATTAATATATTTATTATGTCTTATAATATTAAGAGCTCCCCTTTATCATGGTCAAATCACTGAATTGTATGGCCTCTCGTGGCTGATTGTTTTTATTTAAGACAGTATATTTCTAAATTCCTAATTTCTGTTTTTCTGCGTTTCAGGTGGTGTGAGAATACAGCCATATCCAAAGCCCTCAAAGGTGAAATGCAGATCATCAGGTTAGACGCCGCTTAAATTCTCCTCTGTTTGATCGTATACACACTTCCTTTTTAATCAAATCAACAATTTTAATGGAATTCCCCACCTGCTGTTCAGGTATCCTCATAAGATAAACCGGCTAATAGATCTTCCAGAGGACTATAGTGTGTTGCTCAATCAAGCGAGTCACTTTAAGTAAGTACTTTTAATAAAAGATTGCCTGTAATGTCCATTATGTGAATTGAATATTTAGTGCCGATTAATCGGACGTTTCCTGTGACTTTCTCTCTTCGCTCATAGATGCCCAAATTCATCAGATGACGAGCGGAAGCACCCGACTCTGTGTCTTCTGTGCGGGGTCATGCTGTGTGCACAGAGCCCCTGCTGTCAGGAGCAGCTGAATGGGGAGGAAGTGGGCGCGTGCACAGCCCACGCTGCCATCTGTGGGGCTGGAGTGGGAATGTTTCTCAGGTGAGAGGACGACAAGAGAAAACATTTATACTGTGGCTACATCTGAAATCACATATATGTATTAGTATGTGTTTAAAGCAAAAAGTAACTAGATCACCTACTAGTGCAGTCAGTTTGGGCACACTGGTGACAATGACAACATGACAACAAACACTTTGCATTTATATTATATAAAACATACTTTTTTAGTGGTGGTGACGTAATTACTTATTCAAATGATGTACCTACTTAGTAAGCCATTTTAGACGAAACCAGTGTGTATCTTATTCTATAAAAGAAATATGTAAATTATGTAAATAAAGAAATACAAATAACTGTTGATGATAACGATCTTGTTTGTGTCTTTCTGAGCAGGGTTCGAGAGTGTGAGATCATCTTGATGGCCAGTAAGACACGGGGTAGTCCCTATTCAGCACCTTATCTTGACGACTATGGAGAAACAGACCCTCAGCTTGGGTAAAGTTCATTGTTGTGAATTTTTACTCCAGCTCCTTGCAATAGAGTTTGGATGTTTGGTTAATTTTGGAGAAGGGCTGCACGATTTATCGCGATTGTCGTGAGCATTTTTTTATTTTTTTCCAGTAAAGCCGGTTCTGTGATTAGCAGTAAATCTCCATCACCTGCTTTCAGGTGGAGCAACATTTACTACACAGAACCGTAGTTCTCTGACAAACTATGCAAAATCGCATTCGTAAACGCAGACGATATATTTGTAGGATTGTGAAATCGCTGAAATTGTTTGCAATAATGACAGCTGTCTGCGTATCTTTTCAGTGAATTATGGCTCTGTGTAGTAAATGCTGCTCCATCTGAGAGCGTGTGAAATTACCACATTTGATGTGGTAAAAAAAATGCTTCTGTGATGTGAACAGAATAATTAAGGCACACAATATTGCGTTGTATTCTAAG
Source organism: Carassius carassius (assembly GCF_963082965.1). Classification (NCBI taxonomy): domain Eukaryota; kingdom Metazoa; phylum Chordata; class Actinopteri; order Cypriniformes; family Cyprinidae; genus Carassius; species Carassius carassius. The sequence goes on from NC_081786.1 coordinate 21,048,370, forward strand.
CAGTGATAAAGGCTATGTCGATTAGCATTTCAGTATAGATATTAGGGCTGTACCTATCGAATATTTTAGTAATCGAGTATTCTACCAAAAATTCCATCGAATAATCGAGTAATCGGATAAAATGTGTTTTTGCTCAATTAAAGTGCAATATTAATTATGCAAGAGAAAATAAGACTCCTGGGTCTCTTAAAATGAACAACTAAGTTTTCTTATTTAGAATTTTTTATTTTTTAAATGCATAGAATGCAATGCATACATCAAAAATAAACATTTAATTATTACCCATTGTTTCTCTTTCTGTACTTGTACTGTGAACAATGACAATAAAGTTGACATGAATTAAGTGCATTTAAGTGCCATTCAGTTGGGGTTTTAAATAAAGCATTTTCTGAGATGCACATTAAACATTAAACACATAAAACATTAATTTAATTTATCTTTTAATTATTGAAAATTAAGCAAACTTAACTTTTTGGTACTAAACCGCAATAACTAAACTGGACTTTTATTTTGACGGGTTAATGTACTTTTACAGTTCTGTGTATGTGATGTGATGCTAGTTTTACTCACATCAAACGGTCAGATGCTCATGAAGTGACTGTCAGAGCAGTTCTGGAGATGTTGTTCATGTGTTCACGTCCTAATTTAGTGAGACAGCAGACGCTGAAATTACCGCGAGCGTCACGCGCGCTTCCGTGTGTTTAATGAATGAAGACGCGCTTCTGCTCCATTCATTAACAGAGACACGCAGAAAATGCAGGATTCATATTTAAATAGACTGTTCCGGCTTAATATTTACAGATATTAGTCCATATAGTGATTTGATGTAAGTGCAATGACCTATTTTTGATGAATTCATTCAAAATTTGGCAAATTCCGTGCCATTCCGTGTTAAACTGTAAATTCCGTTTTTATGACTGGATTCCGCGATTCCCTCCGCATTTTCTGCATCGCGGAAATCATAGTTTCCTAGTTGTGGTGTGCCAGCTCTATCTTACAATGGACACACACCAGGACGTTCTCTTTACGTTTGCCCGCGCCCTCAAATAAAAAAACACTGCTGACTCCTTGCAGTATGCGATTTCGGACGCAGCGCTTGTGTCTCCTTCCGCTTTGTGGGTGACGTAAACGCATTGTGTCACATTAAAAAAATCATTGCAAAAGAACCTGACACGAGATTTTAAATAAATTAAAAGAGGCTTCGAGGCAGAGGAATTTGCCTCGATCATTTTTTGTAATAGAGTTACTCGAGTTTACAGTTAACAGTTAAATCTGTTTATTCAGCTGCAGCGTTAGGCATTTCCTCATAGACAGTGAAAGAAATGGACACAGCGACCACATTGGAACTCAATTGAGACAAGTGAAGCCCATTTTTAGCGATTTTTAGCACTTCCGTTTCTGACGTGCAGACTCAAACTAAGCTTGATGACGTCAGCAACCTGTCTGACAGATATAAATCTTCTAGTAGCTGTGCGTGAAAACTGCCTTCGTTAATCTTGCAGAGACAGCGAGCTTGAGCGGGGAGTTCTTTGGCGTGAGTGAGCAGGAGTAATTATTCTGATTAATTATTTTGTATAGTATTTTAAAATGTAACGCTAGGGCTTGTATCTATGGGCTTCTCTCTTGACGTCTTCCCGATTGCCTGCGAGCTTTTCCTCCTGTCTGTACGGTAATTTCTCTACTGTGCGACAGAGAGTCCATTGTTAGCCTATTTTTACAAAAACTGTTTCTACGGGGCCATAATGTAACATAGAAGGTAATGGAGCCCTTTATACATTGTCGTGTATCTTTAGAAATAAAAAATTGAGTCTTTAAACGCCTCAGATGTAAAGTTATCCGCTGTCAAAGTGACGCCAAAATGAATGGGAGTCAATGGGATGCTAATGCAAGTGAAGTTCTGCTACAAGATGGCGGCACGCGGCCGACTTCAACTTCCGGTCGACTTCCTTCCCGCCTGCATTTCCTGGATTTCTTCTTTGGGACATGTTTGGATTTTCAGCACAAGAGCGCCCTCTAGCCTTTGGATGGAGATTTACTGCTTATCACAGAACTGTGCTTCTCTGAAAGATACGCATGACAATCGCAGCTTCTGCCTAATCATGATTTATTGCCTTTGCGATTTAATTTCGATTAATTGTGCTGCCCTATTTTGGAGAGCCATTTCTGCATATGGTAAAAAAAAAAAATATATATATATATATATATATATATATATATATATGTTCGTTTTTGTTCCAAATGTTTATTTTGGATGTGATTAATCGTTGGCCCGCATTAATTCAGTTTAATCTACTTGCAACAATGGCCGGTTTGTCAAAATTACCGTTCCTCTGTTTGGGTGGGTGAGGGAATCATAATTCACATCCAAAACATAAAGATTTTAAATATGATCAAAATGATGTAAGCACTGTATCATCAAGCACGTGCCTTGTCAGTTTATTCTGGATTAGCAGTAATGCTGAGCTGTATTTGTTTGTGCTTTGCTAGGCGTGGGAACCCGTTGCACTTGTGTCCAGAGCGCTACCGCAAATTGCTTCATATGTGGCAGCAGCACTGCGTCCTGGAGGAAATCTCTCGCAGTCTAGAGGTCCTCAACGTCATGTTCCCCTTTGAGTGGCAGATGCTTTGAGTCCGAGAATGCCAGAGGAAGCGCAAGACACGCCGACTGTAAGGAGTAATAAACTCCCTCACTTCTCTATGTACTGCTGTCCGTGTTTTCCAGCAGCCAGTGCATTATGGGTAGTCACACTAAACAGACCCGTAGAAGATATTAAAGAAGTGAACGTGTTCTCTTGGTTCTGTCTTTATTTATCTAGCTTGGGTTGCAGATCTACACTCATTTTAGCACTGCAGCTTTTTCTTTTCGCTCATTGTGGTGTTTTTGCATTTGTTTTCAGGGTGTAAAGATTTAATGCAGGGCTTGTTTCTACAAAACGCAAACAGTTTTTTTTCTTTTTTTGTTTACCTATGTGAAATGTTTGTTCTCTCACCCTGCTACAGCCTTCTGTGTGAGAATTGTATTCATGTGACTATAATATATCTGTGTACTGCTTTATTATGTAAAGCTGCCCTCAACATGAAAAAGTATATTCCGTGTTTCTGATTAAAAAGTGGTTTTATGTTTTATAGAACAAATTATGTTCTCAGGTGACTCACAAAAACATGCCCAGGTCACCTGCTATGCCTAAACAATAAGTCATATTTTTCATAAAAATTGTTTTTCATTAACTTTTTGTTTTCTTTTAAAATTCTCATTATTAGTACAATAAAATGACTCTATACTTTTTTAAAATTAAATCAGCATGAAAACCAAAAAGACAACAAACATAACACAAAAAATAGTAAAATTAAAATATATTTTTTTTCTTACAGTGACAATGAGATTTGTTACAGTAATGAATTTGGGAGAAAATAATCTTGATGCAAATGACGTTAATATTTCTAATAATAGACATCATTTAATTTAAGCTTTTTTTATTTTATTTTTTATTTTTATGGGTGAAATATGATCCAGGCAAATTCTTGACAGGCTTCATGAGGTTCACTCACTGTGGGTCTCATATGAACATGTAAATAAACAATAATGTATAATTAGATGATGCTATTTTACTATTAAGAACACAGCTGTGATTTAAATTAAGAAACCAAATGTAAGTCACATACTGTATAATCACATGCAACCTTGTAAAATCCAGTATAATCCACTTGTCAATATATACTAACTCAAACACAAGTGCTTTACTTGAGCGTCAGTCAAAGTCCAGATTTCTTTTTTCTTTTTTTTCCCTCCACTCATGATCTGGTTCAGGATGTAAGAGCTTTTAATTTGCACTTGGCTTCAAACTTCTTATGTACATGAAATAAACTACAGAGTGACATCACTATTCTGATGGATCTCTTTCACCTCACATTCTGTGGTCCTGTTAAATCACTGTGTTCACCAATTACCTGTAATTGATCATTTATTTTGGTTTTGAAATTATTTTAATCATTTCCTAACTATAATTGATGGGTGTTTCTGTTAGATATTAAAAACACAAATAAGAACTGCTTCTCTTGTGTGTATGTTTTGAGATTTTTGTGTAATTCATAGGCATCAATGCAACACTGATCATATGCAGATTAGCATATTAGAATGCGTAATAACTGCTGAATATTCACATATGTATTCATACAAATGTTTACTAGTTAAAGTGGTGTTTTTTTAAAACAAACACAACTGATAAGATATCATAACAATTATGTATGTATATCTATATATATATATATATATATATATATATATATATATATATATATAAATATATATATACACACTCATAATTGTTTTTATATTTTATCAGTTGTGTTTGTTTTTTTAAAAAAACACTTTAACTAGTAAACATTTGTATAATGAAATATGATCAGCACCCATTTCTATAATGCATTATGCTCATACATTACATATAATGTTACATTACATATAGTGTTCTGGTAGCTCAATTGGTAGAGAAAGGTTGGGGGTTTAATTCCCGGGAAAACATGATAGGTAAAAACTGATAGCCTGAATGCACTGTAAGTCGCGTTGGATAAAAGCGTCTGCTTAATGCATAAATTTAAATTTAATAATGCATGTGTATAATAAGGCACTGATATACCTTTACAGTGCATTCTGTATACATGCTTCAGATTCAGTTACTCCAGGATTTTCAAATCAGATTGTTCCTTTAGGATGGGTTATCTGGCTTTACTTATAACAAAAACATAAATAAATAAGTTTTTTTTCTTTTTTATTGGCATATGGTTCTATAAAGAACCTTTGACATACAAGGAACCTTTCAGTGGTCCTTTGTTGTCCTTTAAATGTTCTTTAGATTTTTATGTTAAGTCATGTTCTTCACACGAAGAAATAATAATTTCTTTCAAGAACTTTACACTGAAACGTTCTTTGGAACAGTAATGGGGGAAGAATAATTCAATAAAGCAAGTGATTCAATGAACGTTAGTACACTTGAAACCACACGTAAAACCCTTTATTAATGTATTGATCAAATTTACATGTTGCTTTTATTTTCATTACATATTCATGATATATTTTAGACACGGGTCTGCTTTGTATAAAAAAAAAAAATTTTTTTTTGGAAAATGTGTTTATAGAGGCAGTTGGTATCATGTTTTCAACTGTGATTACAATACCTGGCTTTAGGCATGAGACCAAGGCATGAAATAAGATTTTTTGCTGGCTTGTAATGGGTAAGCTGACGGTTTGATTTCATGGAAATATTGATAGAGAGAGAGAGCTATCATATGTACTACCGCATTTAGTTCGATTTCACAAATATAGACTAAAATGACTACTGAAAATCCTACAGTAAACAGTGAAGCTGTAAATAATTCCAGTGATAGGTAGCAGGCCTACTCTCCAGTAATCACACGATTCACATGCGAATCTAAAACACAAAATAATTGAACGGTTGTATTCTTAATGAGAGGCATTTTATACATAAAAAAGGCCCCATGATGCTTTGCCTTTTGTGTTAAAACAGTAGGCTACTTGGTTTAGTTCTTAAATGTTAATTTACAACCGACCTCAAGTATGTTATGTTGTGTGTTGTAATATCACTCTGTTCTTGCTTTACAATGCCATGCCAATTTTTACTGAGTCATCATTTTTAGTCATACAGCATCAGAGTCCAGTCCTCTGTGGCTTGTAATGTTTCTGGCCAAGAGGAGCATTCTGAAGACCTAACTGGCCATTGGAAGAGGTTTTGGAGGCACATTGTCTGGACCATAGTGTGCTGTAGGTGGTTTGTCAATGTTTGGATCTCCATTGCTTGATATGTTGATCTGATTGAACTTGCCCAGGTGTTTGATGATGTTGAGGTTAGAGCGAGCCGTCTCCACAAAGCTGTTCTCCAGGAGCCACCCGTCTGACTCACACTCAGGGTCCCCCTGCCGCAGCACGTTTTCCAGAGACGTTTGGAGGTAACGGACCCCCGTTAACACAGAGAGCTGTCAGAGAAGAAAATGATGCCTTACTCCTGAGGTGGTTTTCACTGATAGCAAACACATTTAGACAAAACAATTCTTACTGAAGCTTCACGTCATCCTTGTAAGCAGTCATGTGCTTTACATAGGACGCTGAGGGATTGGAGTGACTGGTGCATAGAGCAGATTATACAGCGAATGTACAATCGGATTAGATCACGCAACCAGAGCAGATTTTTATAAAGAGAGTGAGTTGCCCCTTACTTTTTATTAGTGTAGAGTTTCCTAGTACAAAAAAAGATAAGTATCTTAAATTTTAGGAACAGTTTTTTGTTCCACAGGTGAATATGGTTCCAAACGAAGCAAAAGTAGAAAGAACCCTGAACCTTCGAATCATGTGAGTGAATAATTGAGTGAAAGAGGGCCACTTCTATCCACCTACCAGTTATTTTCAACTGTCAGCATCTGAGGAACACAGCTAAGCCAAAGCGTCTGTTAAATGACTATGTGAATGTATTTATTATTTGCATATTCGAGGCAATAAGTATGCTAGTATGCTGAGCAGTTAAGGAACTAATTTACCATTATACATAATATCTAGTTTAATTTAAGAAATTCATGGTCATGTTGACGTGTTTAAGACATCATATAGCATTAATCGAATTTATAGGTTCTCTAATATGGCTATGAATAGAGCACCTATTAAAAAAAAAATTATTGCTAGTTAAAAAAATACTAAATAAAATGTAATTACTAATATGACGACCGAATGTTAGAGTACTAAATAGTACTTAAAATATATTCAATACTTTCCCTTCCTATTGCCAAAGCAATAGACACAACCAACCTCAAAGAGCCAGATGATCAGAACCGTGAGGCCGACAGAATGCATGATGTTGGTGTAATAATCTCGCAGAGCCTGACGACATCCTCTCGTCCACAGGTTGAGCTCCTCTGTCTGGAAGTCATAATTAAAGTGGGCGGAGTTATTGGTGATTTGGTGCTGAATGCATGGCCGAGGAGAGTTGACACTGCAGCAGCTGAAGGGAACTCCGTCCATGAGGTATTTTCCCTGAACGTTGCTTCGCAGACGGCTAGTAAGAAAAAGCAACTCTTGATTATATTATTACTGCACCAAAATCAGAAGACATTTAGAAGACAATCAGAATATACAGTATATATATATATATATATATATATATATATATATATATATATATATATATATATATATATATATATATATATAGGGACTCCTCTAAATATTTTAATAGCTATTAAAAACAGTTTAAATAATATTAAATATTTACATTTTTTGTAGTAAGACCCTAAATGGATTAGCTCCATCATATTTATCTGAGCTCCTTCAGGTCTATAAGCCACTTAGGTGTTTAAGATCTGCAGACAAAGGGGCTTTGCTTGTTCTGAGGATGAAATTTAAGAGAAAGGGTGAAAGGGCCTTTGCTGTAGCTGCCCCTAAATTATGGAACAACCTACCACTTCATATCAGATCTGCTTCTACATTAGGCTTTTTTAAAAGTCGCTTAAAAATGCACTTCCTCTCTATAGCCTTTGCGAGTGTAGAAGGTTGAGTTTTATGTTTTTATGGTTGTGTGTCGTTGTTTTATGATGTGATCTTTCCCTTAATAAAATGTTTTATTAATGTCTGTATAGCACTTTGGTGCAACTCCTTGTTGTTTGTATAGTGCTTTAGAAATAAATGAACTGAACTGAACTGAAATTTAAATAACTATTTTTCCAGACCCAACTTACTCTACCACTTCCCGTTGAGACATATCCAAATATCGGTTGCTGACCCACTGGATCTGGAACCAATCTCTGTAGCCCTCGTTCCCACAGCATTGGAACTGGATCTGCAACTGGTCCACTGTACGCTTCAAGAAGCAGCGACCTGGTGTGTCTGTGTCCTTATAGTGTCGCATAGCGTCCCGTAGCCCCAGTGTTAGGGCTTCCTCCAGCTGTCCCTGCATGCTGTAGCACATCAAGGCACCCACGAGCACGCTCAGAGTGAAGAAAAACGTGCAAATGATGTATGGGAGCATCACCAACTTCCAGCGTAGGAATTTGTTGGTGTCCACACAGTCATAGCAGATCTTTCCTCCCAAAAAGTTAATCATGCAGGCTATAAGTCCCACGGCAATTAACATGTTTGGCACGGATTGGAGCTGACTCTCAGCCATTAGATCCTGCCGCTTGTTAATTTCAACTTTTAGAAAGATGCCCAAGCTAAAGAGGATGATACCTGTTACTACAGATATCCAGTTTAGTACCCACAAAACCTGGGCCAGTTTGTCTCTCTTGGTTTTGGTAAATTTTATTGGCAGCACAGCCATCTTACCACAGTTTTAGAGAACCTTTGATTTAATTGATCTTGTGGAAGTCTTCGAGAGTTACTAGTACAAAAATAAACTAAATTACTTTTAGATGTAAGTCAATGAGGTGTACAAGGTTACTATGGAAGATAACATGAATGGACTTCTTAGCAATTAGCTTCTTTAGCTAACTTAGTGAGTGTCAATCAATGCAAAGACCTTGAAAACAATCTCCAAAAGGTAATCATGGAGCTTATTCATTTTAATTGTGAGAAAAACTGGATATCAATGAAAAAAATAAAAATGGACTTATTAAAAGGAGCTTTTGGGCAAATCTAAACCATTTTGGTTCCGTCAAACTGTTCTGTGAGGCCATGTGAGGTCCTTTACAAACACAGTAAAACTGAAATTATTTCCAGTTTTGCAAATGTATACCTAAGAGGAAAAAAGAGAGGGAAAAGTACTTAGCAACAGCCGAGACAATGGGTGGCTATTGAGAAAAACATGATTGCATAAATTTGAGTCTGATAAAAATAGAAGGATACAGACTCAGTCATATTAAAAGAAATGAATCCAGTTCATTTAGGTCTTTCAGTATGCTACATTCTTAGGTTAGCGTTGAACCGTTTTTATCATGCAAATATTTTTAGCCATTTAATGTTTCACAAAAGCTAATAATACTGCTGTTCTGAGTGTGGAAAGCTCAAAATAGGTGACGAAACTAAATAAGTTCACCTGAACAGACAGCCACAGGGCTTGTTCTTAACCAGGCATGTTGAATAAGATGATCCCAGCATAAGGGTATAGTAATAAACAGCTTATTACTCACCCATCCATGCCGATATATCACTCAATAGCATCCCGCCCTGTTCCAAGAGATTTTTCTCTTTCTCTCCATCAGATGCCTTTAATTTTTGTGAAACAATCTGAATGCATTGTTTGCTGATGAAAACTGATATGTGTTAGTGTCTGCCACAGACTCAGATGTGACCTCTCTCATAATTCCTTCTAATCAGTAAGCAGCCCGGTTGGATTTGGAAGAGTACCTTCTGCCACCAGCACAAATCTCACTGACTGGGATGTGTGTGTGTGTGTGTAAGTTAGAGAATGAAGAAGGGGAAAGAGCTACTAAAAGTCACATAGTTTAATTGTTGTGTCATTATTGTGTTAAATTACACATTCTTTTAATTTATTTAGATTAGTTTTTAATGATCCAAAAATAACCTCTTTTTATCAGTTTGTACTGGTCACCAATAGCTGCTCACACAAAATTCAAGGCATTAATGTTTGCCTACAAAACCACCACTGGCTCTGCACCCCTTTACCTAAATTCATTACTTCAGACTTATGTGCCTCTAGAAGGTTATACTGTGCTGTCTCAAAGAGGCACACATCTCATTCACAGACTTTTTCATTAACTGTTCCCTCCTGGTGAAATGACCTGCCCAACTGAAACCGAGCAAGTGAGCCATCTTCAAGTCTAAAAACGTTTGCTTTCATTGCTTTGTTTGCTTTCATTGTCCTTATTTGTACAGTAAGTTGCTTTGGATAAAAGTGTCTGCTAAATTATTAAATGTAATTTACCTTTTACATATCCTATTTAAATACTAATATTAAATATTTTACTTAGTAGCTTAGTTACATAATGTACTTGACTAGGTAATTTCTTTTAAAATAAGATTTTAAATCAATCAATCATTCAGTAAATCAATAAATAACATTGGGATTAAATGTGCCCTTTCTACTAAAACAGAAGTAATATTTATGTGCTAAAACCATGTGACCTACATCAAACACAATCTAATGCCTCACACAGTTTGCACCAGACGGACCCCTATCTTATCTTCTAAAATTAAATATAAATATTTGGAAATAAATAAATAAATAAAAAACTAAACATTTAACAAGTATGTAAAATAAATAATTAGAATCCAATAATCAAACAAACAAAACAAAAAACAATGTCAAAACAAAACAAAAGCAATGGCAAAGTAGAACAAAGCAACAACAAAAAAGCAAAAAACAAACAAACAAACAAAAAATAAAAATAAAAACAAAGGCAAGACAAAACAAAAAAAGTAGTATTTTTGCAATTCAAATATATATATATATATATATATATATATATATATAAATTACAATTCCCATTTATAAGTAAACAGTCTCGTGACTCTAATAAGGCTGCTGTCATAAACCATGGGATTCTTTATATGAATGACTCCAGTTTAAATATGCATATTTCATTTAATACTAAATGCCCTGACAGCCAATGAAGTCCAAAGGATTATTCCAGCCTAAAGGGGATTGAGTCAAGGGAAAGCGCATAAAAACCAGTCAGCAGATCTGAAGGCAGGGCTCCCATATAGGACCACTACTAAAAAAAAAAGCATGGTCCTATATTACATTTTTCACAAAAAATTGTTTTAAGGGGCCTTGTTCTGTGAGTAATGGTTACCAGAGTGTTTATGAGTATGGACCAAAGCATGGACAACTTACTGTACAGATGAATGAATAACTGTTACAAGATGACTATTTAACATTTAATTTAACATTTAAATACATAGTCACAAGTTAAAACACCACAAATGATTGTTTTTATGTTCTCAGTTGAATATGTTTCAACCAAAGCCTTGTTTGTAAGGCTAAGATTTCTGTTATTGGATAGTTGATGTCTTTAATGTTTCTTGAAAGGTTCTTTATGGAATATAAGGATGATGCTTAACACAGAATTCTCGTGGAATAAAGCTTTAACATACAACATTGTCAAAGGCCTTTTTGGCTGCATAAAAGACCTCTATAATGAAGGTAAGACTTCAATGTTGTACCTGAGCATACTTTCAGTCCAATGTAGATTACAATGATGGGACATATATTGCTTTATGTGCTGTTTTTCTATGGGTGAAGGGGATGCGAGTGAACATGTGGCCAGTTTTAACTGCTGACTTCAGAGGTCAACACAACTGGCCAAGAAAGAGCTGTTAATGTTCTGTGAGTAAGTGAAATCTTATTAGAGATTGAGGTTTACCGTTTTAGTTTGGGGTATTCAGATGAAGCTCACCTGGCTCTTATATGATTGTAAGTTTCATTTGATATAAAGCCCAAGAGATGGAGAGGATATTTCATATGTGGTGTGAGGTGGACCAGAAACACAGGAGAACACAGAATGTCTGGAGTTGAGGTAACTTCCAACTTTTCCACTCTAGCTGACAGCAATATGTATTTTTTTTATTCTCTCATCAGTGATTATATGCTGAGGATAAGTACAGGTGGAGCTCCCTTATTCGGGTTATAGTAGCTCATATGGACAAACACCATGGACCTATGGGTTTCAGAAGATTGTTCCTATCAGACATAGCCACCATATCTAGAAGATTAGCTAAAGCTAGTGCTGCTGTCTAATACTGACATCCTGTCTGTTCAAGCCATTGTATCCTGCTTATTCCTATTTCATTATTAGGTTAAGTTTATTTCTCAGATGTTTATTCTCAGCATTTTATTGTAATAGCATTAGTTTATTCTAAACATTTAATTTAGACCTTTTACTCTAAATTTAACAAGTTTTTTTTATTGAAATTCAACAACATTGTTCTCTAAATATAATGATTTTATTCTCAATGTTTTATAGAAATTTTTCTTTCAGTTTAATCTTGCATTATGCTGATTTGAATCTCTAGATGGTTTTATTAATTTTTTTTATTATTGCTTGCTCCTAATCCTTTTCCATAATAATGTTACCAAAAAGAAAAAAAAAGAACGACTTCATGATTTATGGATAAAGTTATTTTAAAATTTATTAATATTTAACAATAATACGGTTTTACTGAGACTTCTTTCAAAAGCATGGAAAAACATAACACCAAACATTTTAATTTGAATGGGGATGTGTGTGTGTGTGTGTGTGTGTGTGTGTGCATGCGTGCGTGTGTGTGTGTGCGTGCATGTGTGCGCATGTTTTTGTGACATATCAGAACACATCTTTGTATAATGACATGGGTATGACACAGGTATTACAAGGAGAGGGAATGATGTTTTTTTTTTTTTTGAGAAAGTAAAAATGCACAAAGTTTCCTGTGAGGGTGTAGGGTTGGTGAAGGGCCATAGAATATACAGTTTGTACAGTATAAAAACCATTACGCCTATGGGATGTCCCCACTTTTCACAAAAACAAACGCGTGTGTGTGTACAGGTGCATCTCAATAAATTAGAATGTTGTGGAAAAGTTAATTTATTTCAGTAATTCTACTCAGATTGTGAAACTTGTGTATTAAATAAATTCATTGCACACAGACTGAAGTAGTTTAAGTCTTTGGTTCTTTAAGTGTAATGATTTTGGCTCACATTTAACAAAAACCCACCAATTCATCTCAATAAATTAGAATATGGTGACATGTCAATCAGCTAATCAACTCTGTTAATTATCTCTCAGTTTGGTTCACTAGGCTACACAATCATGGGGAAGACTGCTGATCTGACAGTTGTCCAGAAGACAATCATGGACACCCTTCACAAGGAGGGTAAGCCCAGACATTCATTGCCAAAGAAGCTGGCTGTTCACAGAGTGCTGTATCCAAGCATGTTACAGAAAGTTGAGTGGAAGGAAAAAGTGTGGAGAAAAAAAAGATGAACAACCAACCGAAAGAACCGCAGCCTTATGAGGATTGTCAAGCAAAATCGATTCAAGAATTTGAGTGCACTTCACAAGGAATGGACTGAGACTGGGGTCAAGGCATAAAGAGCCACCACACACAGACGAGTCAAGAGATTTACTGAACCACAGACAACATCAGAGGCGTCTTACCAGGGCTAAGGAGAAGAAGAACTGGACTGTTGCCCAGTGGTCCAAAAGTCCTCTTTTCAGATGAGAGCAAGTTTTGTATTTCATTTGGAAACCAAGGTCCTAGAGTCTGGAGGAAGGGTGGAGAAGCTCATAGCCCAAGTTGCTTGAAGTCCAATGTAAACTATGTGATTTGACTGTGTGGGTGATGGACATGAAGGACAAACCCGTCGTCCACTGTCTGCATGACTGTACCACATGGATGACCCGCTGACTCCAGGAGATTTAGTTAAGATTCTCAGGCAAACTATTTCTGAGTTATGTCCACGACCAAAGAAACGAAGTTAAGAAACAGACTCACCTTTTAGGATCCATCTATCCATCCATCCATCCATCCATCCATCCATTCAGGTTTAGAAGCAGAGATACAGTATAATTCAAAAGTTTTTATATTTTTATTTGATCAAAAATACAGTAAAAACAGTAATGTTTTAACATCTTATTTTGATTTATTTTCAAATGTAATTTATTCCTCACATGGCAAAGCTGAATTTTCAGCAGCAATTACTCCAGTCTTCGGTGTCACATGATTCTTTATAAATCATTATAATATAATGATTTGCTGCTCAAGAAGCATTAATTATTATTATTATTAATATTATTATTATTAAAATTCATAAATATTTATATTGTTTATAATTTAAATTCCAATTTTTATATAAAATTATAAAAATGAAATAGAAATCTTGTTACTGTGCATGCCTTCACTGTCAGTTTAATGCATCCTTACAATGAATGTAACGTCCATCCAGCTATAGTCATCATTTTTTCTATCCATCCATCCATCCATCCACAAATGAGGAGATGTGTGATTCACTGCCAGTGTTCTCCTCTCACCCCACATCTCCTGACAGCATGGAGACTCCAGCATGGATTCATTGTCTTCGCCATCAGCTGTCTGCTCTGAAGCCCCATCTGCACAGGAACCCATCCTCCTGAAGCAGAACTCTTCTGCTGTACCTGAAGAAGAGGACAAACACGTCACATAAGTCCTGCAGACATGAGCTCTGGCTGTCCTGATCTAACTCTCACTCTAGAAGGCACCACAAAGGCGCTATCCATCAACAGCCTGAGCAGGGAAAGCGTGAGTGAGATTGTGGACTGCTAAATCGAATTGTTTTATAGCAATGATTCTGTAATATGGAAACCCGTTTCTGTCACAGGATGAAATATAAAAAGGTAACTGAGACTTTATTTTATAATTCAGATTCAAAATCTGAACTCAAGCGTAGAATTAGTTCTGGCAGGTCACGACAGTCAAGCTTGCATCAGCTGGCTCTCAGCTGGGGGGGGATCACTGCTCTCCCTGCTCTCATCTCATCCATGCTATGCTGCATGGCTGAACAGTGAGTTCTTGGCCAGAACAGAACCATACCGCTTAATCCAAACTGTATGCTAATTGTCAATCATCTTTGACAATAATGGTCCTGACAGAATTTACATTAAGTTTACATTACGCAATTCTTATTTTTTCTTTAACATTAAAGGGATAGTTCACCCAAAGAGCAAAATTATGTCATTAATAACTCACCCTCATGTCGTTCCAAACCCGTAAGACCTCCGTTTATCTTTGGAACACAGTTTAAGATATTTTAGATTTAGTCCGAGAGCTCTCAGTCCCTCCATTGAAGCTGTGTGTACGGTATACTGTCCATGTCCAGAAAGGTAAGAAAAACATCGTCTTATGGGTTTACATCACACAAACATACATTTTTTTCATGCAATTCTTTTTTTTTTTTTTTTTTTTCAATTTGCAATATTTTTTTCAAGCATTTTTTTACATCTAAATTTTAACCTCACAATTCGGAATTTGTTCCCTCAGTTTGCACCTCGCAATGGTGAATTTTTTGTTATTTTGCATTCTTTTTTCTCTCACAATTGTGAGTTAATATCTCACAATTTCGACTTTTCTTCTTATAACTGAGTTTACACAGTATCTAGCAGTTGTGAGTTTACATCTTGCATGCAGAGATGAGGTGAGCCACTATTCATCTCACATCAAACCCTCTGAAAATCAACAACGAACCTGGACAGGTGGGTTTATACACAGATATGATCATTCACTTGAATCAAATGCTCATCACTGGCTGGAAAAATGTGGCACATGATAATAAACACTAGGTCATTTTACATTACAGTTAAAATGGTCTTAAAATCGTTCTGTTATGTTGGGATGATTTCATGTAACTAGAATTGTCATTCAGGTAATTTTGGGACGATTTTGTCAGCTGGTTATGGTTTGAACATTATGTTTTGTATGTTTTATAGTACTCTATAGTCAAGACTGAATGGTTTGCAAATGTTAATATAACATGATTTCACATTGATGTTGATGTGCTATTTTGCTGTTTTAGGCTCTTGAGCACACTTAACCTTCACCCTAACTGCTACAGTAATGAGGACAGTCCGTCAGTGTGCTCTGTTCCCCAGATCCCGGCGGAGAGTCATAACTTTTTATCACCCAATCATGGCGAATCAATAACATTTATGACTGGTAGTTTTCTAATCAGTTGAGTTTTTCCTCGTACTTTAGAATCTAGTTAGAGAGGAAGTCTTGTCCCACGGGACAGGTTAATCACAGAAGAGATCACATCTGAATCATTTCCCCTTCTACAGCAGTGAGGTTAAACTGAGTGCAAATGGAGACTCTTTTATTTTATTATTATACATTTTTTTTAGATTTGAGATTGATTTTTCACATAGAAGTTTACTTACTATAAAACAGTGGAGGATGCTGTTAGCATCAAGCCCAAGAATCTGGCTGAGGCTGAACAGTGGATCATTTCACCCTGTGAGCCAAAAACAGAGTTTCTTCGTCTGCTGGATTCTGAGGCGTCAGGAACCTCCAGCTTTCTGCAGCTGAGTGATGTCTTGACCATATTGCAGATTTTAGTTTGAAGCTTAGATTGCCAACTTGCCATCAAACTCCTCAGATTTTAAATACAGTAAACATCAATGGCATACCTTATATATTGTAAAAAACTAAAAAAGTTATAAAAATCTGATCGTGTATTGCAGCATCAATAATGTGAATTGGATCAGGTGCACAATTCTTTTTTTTTTCTGTTAAAATGTTTCATTTATTGATTGATTGGTCGGTTAAGGAGCTGACTGACTGCATTCTTAAAAATTATGTTTTTATGTGATATGGGATAAAAAGAAAATATGATATTTTGATAAATGTATATTATGAATAATATTCATAAACTTCTGAAGCATCAATCAATGTGATTTGGACTGAGTTGTAAAAAAATCTTTATTTGTATGTTTGTTCATTTAATATGAACATCAGCTTTAGTGGTGTTTCTGAAATACCCCGAACTAATAGAATGAATTAAAATGAATTGCAACATTAACAAATGTGATTTGGATTGATTCATTGATTTAATGTATTAATTCATTTATTCAATATGAACACCAGGTTTCATGAAATTATCAATTTAATAAATTTATTTATTCATTCATTTAATATGAACACCGGGTTTCTTAAAAAATTGACATATTGAATTATTTGTCAGTTTGAACATTTGCATTTATGCATTTAGCATAAATTTCATCCAAAGTGACCCACAAAAGAAGAATAAAAAGTGGAAGAGTGGAAAAGTGGAAAAACGAGAGGTCACACAGGTATGACACGTATATTTATCTATGATTTGTTCAAAAATATATAGAATATATAAAATACAGCCCAGACTTCTGACCACGCGATGGCAGTATTGCATCAGGAAAGTGAGCGGATTTTTGCATTGCAGGTGTGCATTGCATAATTATTTCAGCACATTTTTTTCACATAATCAGTCTACAAAGGGGTATTTTTGATACAGTATATGACTTATCAGTATTTCTTTGACCCTACAATGGTTCCATCATTAATTGTGGCTAACCCAGCACATGTATCTCATTTATTCAAGGACTATGATATTTCCTCTGCTTGGAAATGTTAAGTGAATACATATAAAGTATGACGGTTATGCCAAATAATATATATCCTTTTTTTCTACCAGCTGGACCATTTTCTGTTGTGACAAATGAGAATGGTGAAAAACCTCTGTCATATTCATTTAATTATAACCTTTATCAGCTGCTTTTATCCTATTACTGCATGCACAAGGATATTGATTCTCTTATCCACATTATTTTAAATTTTAAACAGCCACATTATTTTATTTTATTCATGTAATTTAATTTAATTTTATGCTTTTTTTTGGGTGAACTCTTAGGCCAGAGAGGATCTCTTAAAGTGACCATTAATCAGATCGAGGATGTAGAGTAAACAAACTAAACCAGCTTAAAAGAAAACAAAACTGCATTTTGCACATATGGAAGACAAAGTGAGTGTTGTAACATGATGAGTTGTAATCATCAGCATATTAGTAATAAATAGTTAAAATGTAGTTATTATAAATATTATAATTATAAATAGAGTTTTTATGCTTCTATATGTTTTTTAGTGATGAATCTGCTGTTCAATACTTTTTTTAAGGCAAGGTATTTGAAAACTCAAGATTTTCACGGTTTGCTATTATTATTTATAAAACACTTGATAATATGACCTCGTCTTGTCCTGTCCAAGTGATCTAACACAGTATCAGTTATTTTATGATGCACAGCTGTACAGGTCAGTGACAGTGGCTGCTTTTCAGAAGGCGTCTTTGTAAGCAACCGTTTCAAACGTGCACTCATTGCTTCAATGGACTTTCTGGCACTGGTTGTTACTCAAAGGTAAATGGACCCACATACTGTAATTTCTTTGGCTTGTTGCCGTTCCGCAAGAATGGTTTCTTGGCTGCTCTGCGCCTCACAAAACCACTTTGTAGAAAATAGCTGAAGCGTGTATAGTATAGTGCTGAATGACTCCTAAACGCTGAGCAAGCAGCTCAGTGGATTTCCTTCTGCACTTTAAAAAGCTTTATGTACAGTATGTACTGTTATGCAGTACATTTTCCTGTCTTGGATAAAATATAATTAATAATATAACATTAAATCATTTTCATCTTTAAGTCATGGTTATTGCCATTTTGCCTACTTAAAAAAGCGTATTTAGAAATAAAATAGGTTTCCAAATGATTTCAGACCAAAAGGTTTTCCTTTGAAAGCTGTTTTAACTGAATCATAAAGGTTTTCCTATATTTCCAATATAACTTTTCCTCCCATTACTCAACTCTGTTATCCATTCTGTCTCTATAACTAACAAAAGCCAGTCCTATCATCATCTAGGAGGTAACATCATTTTTTAGAGGGGCATCAACAAACATGAGAAAGTATTATCAGTGCTTCTGATGAATTCTGGGATGTTTTGTGGGTTTAGCTGAATAACTTCAAGCTGGACATGCACCCCCTCATGTAAACCTGTTATAGAGATAATTTAAAGTAAGTGCCTGAGCTTGACCAGAGTATATCTTTCCTGGAAATACTTCCTTGAATTTACATGCATATTCATTTTTTATACTTCAAATGATACATAGGAAAGACTCATGTTTGTTTTTTACACGTATTCACATAGCACAGTGTTAATTTTTTATTTTAAAGGAATAGTTCAGCCAAAAAATTTATTGAAAATTAACTCATCATCAGGTAGATGGATTTGTTTCTCCATTTGAAGAGATGTCGGAGAAATTTAGCATACATCATTGCTCACTAATGGATCCCTGGATGGGTGCCGTCAGAACGAGTCCAAACAGCTTACAAAGACCGTGAATAGCTGTGTGTTTGTAAGAAACAAATCCATCATCAAGATGAATTTGATAAATGAAAATCAAACTGATGCTTTTATTTTGTCTAAAACATGAGCCCTGCCTCTTCCATTGAAAACGTTGTCTTGTCTGAATCAGGAGAGAAATATGACCAGATCAAACACCGTTTGTTATCAGCTGTCCGTCACATGTTAGTATTTTCAGTTTACACTGATCTTTTGACAATCGATCAATATTTTCAAAATGTATACTGCATGTGTATGTATTTATATATACATAATACATATATTGTAAGTTGGCCTAAAAGCCAAATACATACGTATATTCTCCCATACTCATATCCGATTTGCTACTGATGAACTAATAGTTTACTAATTAAAAGTGTTACCCGCTTTTGAACATTTGTATGGATTAACCTTTCATAAACTACAGCTAATTAAGTGTAGTGGGTTTCTGGTGTTTTCTTCCTGGAAGAAATGCCCTGAGCTCTCTTTCTCTGCTGTGCTGCAGAGTCCGAGTGCGCAGCTGCAGCGAGAGCGAGAGCCGCAGAGACAGCACAGCTTTTTAGACAAAATGCCTGTGGATAATTTCATATTCGCGCAATGCATCCTTTATTTTTTAGCCTTCGTCTTTGGCTTTATAGCTATTGTACCTCTATCGGAGAACACGGAGGATTTTCGCGGGAAATGTCTGCTTTTCACGCGGGGGATGTGGCAGAACGAGAACATCACGGTGTCTAAGCAGCGCTTCATCATTGAGGAATGGGGACCACAGTCCTCCTGCAGCTTCAGCACCGCCGTCGGCATCGCGTCGCTCATCCTGTCCGCCGTGCAAGCCTGGAGGCTGCTGTTCTTCATCTGCAAAGGCCACGATGAGTGAGTGATCGTTTCTTTCATGCTATTTTGATGCCTCGCATGTGACAGAGCAGTGGATGTGATGCATGGATGCTGTTATGTCATACAGCAGCACAGATGAGCTACTAAATATTTAGTTTTAAATTATTTTTTATATGGGAAACATGTTAAATAACAATACACTGTGACATAATTTGTGATTAAGTAGTTTTATTGGTTTAGAGAAGAATGTGTGGCCTAATATAAAATATGAATCAGCTGGTAGTGGCTATACTTTATGGTTTAGAACAGTTTCAAATCATGGAAGGAATTTTGAATAATGAGATTGATTATTAATCATTGTTATATAATTATAGTCTGTCCAGTCCAGTTTACAATTAATAGGCATACACACTAGATATAGGACTCTTTTTATATTTAGTGTATAAATCACACATGATTCTCAGGAACAGCCACTATGATAATTGTTATAATATATATATATATATATATATATATATATATATATATATATATATATATATATATATATATATATATATATATATATATATATATATATATATTTTTTTTTTTTTTTTAATATATAATTTTCAAATCATTTGAAAGGGTTATTTCATCCCAAATTCTAAATTAATATTTTCCAAACCCATATTTTGTTTCATATGTGAAACACAAAAAGAGATATTAGGTGGAATGTCCAAGCTGCTTTTTTATCCCCCATACAATGATATTAAATGGTTATATACTGTACATACATGATTAAAAATAAATAAATAAATAAATACATAAAAAAGTGCACTATACTCCAGGTCTTCTGAAGCTATGTATACTGTATAGCACTGCATGTATGCCAAAATATACAAGTTGTAAAGTTATAGTAAATAACTTATCCAATCCTACCCATGCTTGTGTAATCATAATGGCATCAAACATCATGTTCTTACACATCTCATGACCAATCATGACAAATAAGTGTGAATGAGCAATCATGAATGACATTTATATAGCTTCAGAACAGGGTTATTAGTTTACTCAAACTAAAATTAAACTATAAAAAAATAATTACTTGCAGTAAAATAGTTCAGTG
This sequence comes from Carassius carassius, assembly GCF_963082965.1. Lineage (NCBI taxonomy): Eukaryota > Metazoa > Chordata > Actinopteri > Cypriniformes > Cyprinidae > Carassius > Carassius carassius. The sequence continues at coordinate 21,069,141 of NC_081786.1, forward strand.
TTCCACAGAAGAAAGAAAACAGCACAGGTTTGGAACAACTGGAGAGTGTAAATGGTGACTTCTGTAAAAATCTCTTTATTATTTAAACAGCTCGATCTTCAATGCCTTCCTGAATCTGCTCATCAGCACACTGGTAGTGTTTGCTGTGTTCCTGTCCAGCACAATAGTCAGTGTGGGCTTCAATCTATGGTGTGATGCTATCACAGAAGGAGGCAGTATGCCCAGCCGGTAAGCATGATGCTCAGCTATTCCACTATTTTCTGCTTCTACAATGTGCATAAAAAAACTACAATGTATACAAGAAACTGAAAACAATGAGAGCTAGTTGTTTTCAGACTGTCTTTATAGCTTGGAAAGAGCCACAATCAATTGGGTAGGCCTTTTTTCCTCTGTCAGAGAGGGTTTGGTGACATTGAAATTAGCCAGAGGCTTTTGGCTCAGTTCACTTCAGTGACTGTTCAAGTTCATTCACGCTCTTATGTCCACAGACTACTACATTATTTCATCACAAACTATAAATGTGTCTGACGAGCAGCTTTGTTCTTAGTTCTTATGAGCAATATCTACTTGATAAATGTCTGCGAATCATTTCTAACAGACTACTGTTGATTTCTAGCTGTGAAGATCTTCAGGACACTGATCTTGAACTAGGGTTGGACAACTCTGCTTTTTATGACCAGTTTGCCATAGCACAGGTTGGTCAGTTAAAAATAAAAGAAAATGTGTGATAACTAAATGAGTGTTTTATATCAATCATTGTGTTGGCTTAAAGGGATAGTAACTAATTTAATTCCTGCAGCACTTTATCAACCTTCAACATCAGACAACATTCGAACTGTCTTGAATTTTCCTTTTCTAGTTTCTGTTTCACACCGTTTATTACTCTGCTTCCTCTAGTTTGGGTTGTGGGCGGCCTGGCTGTCTTGGCTCGGTATCACCGTCATGGCCTTTCTGAAGGTCTATCATAACTACCGTCAAGAGGATCTGGTCGACAGTTTGATCCATGAGAAAGAGTTCCTACTCGGACGCTCGTCACGCCGACGCTCTGATGTGGTAGATGAGAAAAGTGCTATGATATGATCAACTCAACGTTTCCAACGCATTGAAATATAGTGTCAAGTAAAATGTGTTCATAAGCTTCTAAATTTGGCTCACTAGGTGGTGTTTCTCAGCTTTAGATTGACTGAACCAAATGCTTCTGAATAACATTTTATTTGACATTCGACGATGACTAAGAAAAAGACATTCACATGCACTCAATTGTTCGGATGGAGGTCATAGATCATTTACTCACAACATTTTTTGATGTTGAGCTTGAAACACAAGACCCTGGACAGAATAAACAGTGAACATCAATAACTTAAGGGATAGTTCAAGAACATTTCATTTCTTTTACTACTTCATGTTGTCCCAAACCTGTAAGACTTTCATTCATTATCAAAACACAAAATTAAGATACTTTCAATCAAACCAGAGAGATTTCCATGGAAGCCTTTTTCAACCACAGAATAAATAAATATATAAAAAGGTATTTGCGATGTTTTATCTCACAATTCAGACTTCATAGAATTGCAAGTTTAAATATAGCAATTGCGAGTTTATATCTCATAACTGACTTTATTTGGCAAATTTCGACTTTTTATGTAGAATTCTGAGTTCATATCTGAGTTAACACCTCGTAATTCTGACTTTTCTGGAATTGCGACATTATTTCTTGCAGTTCCCAGTTTGTAGGCTTTCTTGCAACTTTGAATTTCTCACAATACTAAAGTTTGTATCTTCCAATTCAAAGTTTTTATTAGAATCGCAAGATATAAATGTACAATCGCAAGTTTTTGAACAGAAGATACAAAGTTGCAATTCGCAAACTCGCCATTGCGAAAAAAAGTTCGCAATGGCGAGCTTAGATTTCTGTCCCTTCAATGAAAGTCAATTTCACAATAGCTTTAAAAAGTTCATAACATTGTAAATAATCCATATGAATTGACCAATTTAATCCATGTCTTCTGAAGAGAATTACATAACTTCATAAGTGAATTAAAGTGTACATTATATCTGCTCATATAGACATTGATCAATGCACATTACATATTGTAAACATGCTCGAGTCACATGCAAGAACAAACCTTGTTGGTTCTCGTGCATCAGGCAAGCATATTTTCACACCATATGAACTTTTTAAAGCATCAGAGTATTAGCGGAATTAACTTTCCTTGGAGGGATGGAAATTTCTCAGATTTGTAAAAAAAAAATAACTTCATTTGTTTTTCACGATGACAAATTTGGAATGATGAGGATGTGTAATTTTGAAAGACTTTTCAATTTTGCGCGAACTATGTCTTTAAGGAACCGTGCTTAAATAACATTCTTCTAAATCCTGTGTGACATACAATCAACGTCTTGTTGCCAATTATGCTTTTACTCAACCAAATGATTCTTTCCTTCTAAAGCATATTTAGAGCAGCATTAGAAATGAGCAACAGCTTCCAGTCAGTCTCTATTCCATCACGGCTCTATACATTAGCTGAGGAGTTGGACTTAGTGCATACATTGTAGCTCAGGTAATACTAGTTTAAACACTATTTAAAGTGTGTGTGATCCATGTCTGGTTTTCTTTACTGAAAGAGCACTCTCTTCCAGCACTGCCTCAATGTGTAAGACATATATAATGATGTTTATGACTGTGGTAGTATCCTTATATGTAAAGGGATTGCTCTTGAAAACATGCTTGCATGTGCATACATATTAAAGAATATTAAGTAATTCAGACAGATGAAATCTAGGCTCTATAAAAATATTGAAGGAACTAGTCTTCAGGATTTAACATCATAATTTGATGAGATATGACATATTTGGAGGGATAATTTAATGATTTGCTCCATCCAGGTACTAGCTTTCCTAGAATCACCTACAAAGTTTATGTCGTAGTTCACTATGTTTTGAAATATAGTTGTGCATGCTGAAATTAAATTTGATGTATGTCTTTTTTGGTTCAAGCTTCTTATGATAACTAGTCCTCCTAACCCTAAAGGATTGTGTTTTAGTTTTACTAGTTAATGAGTCGTGATTCACTGTAACTCTGTAACACACTCAGGCCCACCTTTCTGATTATAAAACATTATGCATAAGATTGTTTTGTGCATCATGTTATTTATTGTGTAATAGTGTGAACACATCTCTGCAGCTTTCAACATTATAAGTCTATGGCTTTTATTTAATAAAACCAGTTATAGCAGTATAAACAGCAAATGATGATGAAAATACAAAGCAATTGTTGATTCTTCTGATCATGAAAATAATACAATTCAGACTTTAAACTATAGTGATGATTTAGAGCTCTTTTTGGTTTATGAATATTTGAAACAAAAGAAATGCAGTGCATATACTGCCCAAAAGCACCTCTATTGAAATACACATTACAGAAAGACTAAACATAGAGAATGTGTACTTGTCCTGGGGCGTTTTTATTGCTTCAGCGATCGGCTAGCTTAAAAGTACAGAATAATTCGTATATTTCCGTTTTGTCATCTGAAATGGGTATAGTAAGCAAGTGTGCTAATTATATATTGCATAAATGCAATACTTAGGCATACAGTGCACAAAATATCATGATATAATGAAACATTTGTTTTGTGTTTTGACGTTTTCAGGTGTTTCTATCCAAGTAACTCACAGTGATTTGATGCAGGTCACAGTAGTTTTGTTAATAATTTGTGCACCTTTAACTTTCTTCTCTTAACCAGTTGTGTATTGAAGGGGATTAAATCAAATGCATATATATTTGGAGCCAGAAAGATTTTTAAAGAAAGCTCTTACCAAAACCGAATTTTTTTCGATTAAAAATACAGTAAAATATTATAAATATTACTACGATTTAGAATAACAGTTTTATATTTTAATATATTTTAAAATTGCATTTATTCCTGTGACATTAAAGCATCATTACTCCTGTCTTCTGTGCCACACGATTCTTCAGAAATCATTCTGAAAGGCTATATATATATATATATATATATATATATATATATATATATATATATATATATATATATAAATTTAAGGATATTGAATAGGAAAAAATCTTACTGACCCCAAACATTTAAACAGGTGTTTGTGTGTGTATAATATCTCTTCAGGATGACAGAGTTTTCAATTTTGGGTGTACTGTCTCTTTAATTCAAGCAGTATATGCCAACTTGTGTGCTAATGAAAAAATAAGCAATTTTGACACTAGAAACCAAAGGCTGATAGAACTTGATAGAAAATGCTTCCCCAAAAACTAGAAAAATAGATACTGAACAGCTGTTTCTATAAAGCAAGATTAAGAGACTAAAAGTGTAAAACTTGAGTGGAACAGTAAAAAAGATAGAAAAAGAAAATTCTTATAATACATAGTAAAACAAATGAATGCACCATTATTAGGCTTAAGCCAAGATGCTGGTACAGGTTTATGTAAAATAGAAACTTAAATAGTGCGAGTATCATAAAGCGTTGAGCTATTTAAAATGACATTCTTTCATTTGCCAGTTAAATCTGACAGTGCATGACACATTATATGGCGAACTCATCCTTCTACAGTCTTATATCTCTTTCTGAGAGAATTCGTGGCAGATGGAAACGTTTGTGCTTAACAGAACAGCTTTGCCCTTCGTTTCTTGTAAAGTAGATAAATGCTAAAGGTGTCATCATTGTGCCAGTTCTCTTTTCTCATTTACATTGAAATATATTCCTTAACAATGATTAGTGTCATTTACATATTTGATAAATGCATAAAACGCATATTTGTATTCTAAACCTATTTGATTATTAGTTAAATAAATAGCATTTTCTTGCATTCCACAGACACATTCAACCACATTATGTACAGCGAGTGCATTAAAAATAAAAGCATTGAATAAATGAAGTAGTTTTGGACATTAAAAGGGTCATATAATGTGATACATTGGTTCATAGAGAATACAGTGTGCACAATATGTAAAGCTTGACTGATTTCGGGTCTGATAATAATCAATAATGAGTCAATGAGTGTTCAAAGTAAAGAGAATAAAATAATATTTTAAAAAACTAAATTATAATTACGTTTTTGGGGAGCAGCTCATGACATCTTACTTATAACAATATAACATTTCAGTTCTATTATGAAATTACTTACATTTCAGGAGAATCCTCAATAAAAATGAGGATCATGTCTTTGCTCTCATTTTTTATTCAAATAAAATGACAGGGTTGCACCAAAATCTAAATATTAAGATGTTTTAAAGCTGGATGAAAATAAATGCATTCTTGGATATGTCTGAGGATAAACATATTTCCAACTCAATTCTGGCTTTATTTTTGTAATACAGTAAAATTATTTCAGCAGTTTCCTAAATTCACTCTTTAAATCAGAGAGCCCTTATATTGCTACTTATATCCCCAAATTTTTGAGAGAAAACTTTGAGGTAAATATTATATAAAGCAAATGAACACAAAGAACAGCAAAAGCAGGATATGATCCAGCCATGCGTTTACTCATTCTATAAGCACATGCGATGTGTCTACGCTTTCTCTGCACTAAAATGTCACTATTTGTGACAATGCACATGATATTATGCATGTACTCACCGTTACATGTGGCTCTTTTTCATATAGCTTATTAGAGGCTTGTAAAAGTATTCAATGTCTTGCATGCCTTATTTGACTGATAATACTGACCTATTAATATCAGTCGGGCTCTACCTATGGATGGAATTCATTCATTTGTTTTCTCTCTCAACAGTCTAGTTTAATTCTGAGTGCTAAAGGTTTTAATTAATATTGCTGCACAAGTATTCTTTGCAAAAGGACCAAAATATGCTTTAAAGGAAACATTCAGCCACAAATAAAAATGAACTGAAAATGTACTCAAACTCAGACTGAGTTTGTTTCTTCATCGGAACAGATTTGGAGATATCTAGCATTACATCACTTGCTCACTAATGAATACTCTGTAGTGAATGGGTGCCGTCAGAATGAGAGTCCAAACAGCTGATAAAAACATCACAGTAATTCACAAGTAAAAGGGTTTTAAAACGTCTTAACGATGGATTTGTTCCTCACAAATGCATTTTTGCTTCACAAAACGGGTGGAATACTTTTGAATCATGACATTTTTCTGATGGCACCCATTTACTACAGATGATCCACTGGTGAGCCATTTATCGAATGCTAAATTTCTCCAAATCTGTTCCAATATAGAAACAAACTCATTTACATATTGGATGACCTGAGGATGAGAAAATGTTTAGAAAATGTTTATTTTTGGTGAACTATTCCTTTAAAACATTTCATCCAGAACCGCTATACAAGAAAAAACAGCTACATACAGAGATCTAAATATACACGGCTCAGTATAATGAGGATGTGGCATTAGCTATGCCACCATAAAGGGCAAAAAGGCACACCATACCTTAATGGTGTGAAAAGCACATGGCCTTTAATCAACCACAAAATCAAAGAGGGGGATGTTGAACATCCTCAGAAAATTTGACTGGTGGCCAGTCTGATTATAACAGTGAAAATAAAGCAATAAAAAAACAAGAGGACCATTCTTTAGCTCTTATTTCCTCCACAGTCCTTCAAAAAACATCCTGACCTTTTATGGGGTTTTTCCCTGCCTGTTGCTGCCCCCTGTGGTCAGTTATGGTCATTGCATGGTCAGCCAGATCCAGCAGGCCCAAACAATCTGTTTGAACTGAAGTAGGTACACAGCCAGTGCAGTCTGCAGCTCTTCGCAGGCGCGCTGGGGTCTCCGGCGGTCCGTGCAGTACAGTGCCAGACCCAGCGCAGACAGAAGCAGGAACAGGCAGGTGAGCAGGGCCAGGTGCAAACGGCTTTGGGGAGTGTCATAGACTGGAACACAAAATTTGAAATGCTAAAACAGTGTAAAGCAGAGCCATATGACATGCAGAAAAAAACATATTTAGCATGGCCACAAATTAAGAATTAGTTAATTTTCACAATGATTAAAAAGTAGTTATTGCAATTTATTAATTCACTCTTTATATATAATTTTATTTTTCCCTACATCTCTTGTGCAAGGCTTCGAAGTTTCTTTAAATATGCTCTAAGTATTTTTATTTTTTTATATATGGTTTTTATTCCTTTTATACTTCAATTTGCACATTCACATGCCATCCCATACAGAAAAACACAAGCTGTGAGTATGCTAGTTAGCTGTTAGCTTGTCTTGTGAGAGGCAATTTCATTAATGTTGCTTTAGATAGACATTACATACAATATATAAATAATGATTTGATACACAATATGTGCAATTGATTTTTTGCAATCGCTTACTACACTTTTAACCAAAGTAAATTAAGAAAAAGGTAATTTTCTTCTTGTTATACATGCATTATATACCTCAATGTAATATTTAATAGGCAAAGGCAAACAAACTGTAGTTCCATGTAAACTTATGAAACCACAGAAATGGGCTACTTATACATGCTCAGCCTGTTCTAAGTCCCAGCTTTCATGCAAGAAAATCATGCATCTTTTCATGCATTCTTTGAGATCCACCACACTGTCAGCCACATTTCTTATCTACTTACCTCCTAAACAGTCATAGTATGGAATGTCTGGAAATCCAACATAACAGGTAAGAATGGTTTAGATTTGAGATAAATAGTCAAAATCTTAAATCAAAATCACATTTATCACTCCACAAAATCCAGGCATTTCAATAGTAATCCACATCGCATGAGGGCTAAAGATTTCCCAGTGCAGATTGTGCAACAAGTTCAAATTGGTCAAACTGATTTCCCTGCACTGAGAAACAGAATGTTGCTTGGTTTATAAGCCTCTACAACACAGACAACTGACAAAAGACCTTTGCTTGTGAAATTCCTCTAATGTGACCGCACTTAAATCTTTGGAGACACAGAAACACATGACCTTCATTCTTACTAGGTTTTGCAATAAGGCGAAATAAGCTCTTGAGAGAAAGACAAACTGTGCATCTAAACGAACTACAATGGCGACCCTGAATAACTACCTTCCTTAAATTCCTAAAATTTAATTCCTTGTTTCATTAACATAACAGTGTTGTTGGCACAGATTGAACACTACCTAATTAGCATGTATAATTAATTTGGGAAGTAAATCACTTGGGTATGTTTGTGCATCCCTTCTTTTCTTTTTCAAAACGAGGGGACTCATTAACCGCAGACGTCAATGGAAACAATATTTTACAACCCACTTCAACATGTTTAATTTACTTTACTATTTTTAAGTGCCAGCTCTTAATAATGCAGGGATCCACTTTAAAGAACAGTTCAAAGAGTCTCTGGAGATTTTAGGGATTGCTAGAGCAGGTTGGTTTGAACTCACCATGAACAGTGATCTCCGGCTCTCTGAAGCGAACCCGCCTCTCAGTTTTTCGCTTGCGTGATGAGTCTGACTCCACATTGCTCACACTGGACCTTTTCAGAATAGAGGTGGGCAGTTTTTCATTTATGACCTGAAATCAGAAAAGACAAAACTACTGACTTCCAGAATGTTTGATAGAGGCAATATGAAGACTGTGACAATAGATCCCTATAACTTTACCTCCTGATTCGTAAGACCTTTGGATATTAATACGCATGTAAAAAGATTATTAGCAATAAAATGTCATGACATTTTAACAGAAAATGTGGAGTGAAAAACAATGTGATTTACACAAGTAAAAATGATGGCCCTAAAATTTGTCCTGTAATATTTGAGTAAATCATAGGTCAATGATGTGACAAATGTAAGAATTTAGTAAAAAATGCATTTCATACTGTAAATATGTAAATACAATGATCAATGCATGTAAAAAAAAATGTCAGAATGATACAAATCTTCTATATCAAAATGAAGGAAAAATAAGAATCTGATAATATTGGTTACTCCAGGTTGTAAAATGTCATTTGGTGCAACTCAATTCTCAATTATTTACCTTTTACTTAAAAAAACGAATACATTTAAATGTACTAATATAAACCCAACATAAAGGCAAAGAGTACATTTCTAAGACATTCATTTTTTGTTTATCTTTATCATGGTGTCAGTGCCAACTGTCATTGGCTGCAGTATTACCTTTGTTTTAGGAGTTTCCTGTTGTATGTATGGCTCTTTTCTGTGTCGCAGCTCAGAGTGTCTGTCTTTATGGCTATGAGAGATGCTACTCAGAGCGTCACTGAATGACTCGGTGGCTGAGAACCTTTTGGAAAGAGTCGACACACACTCTCCCAATGAATCTGGAAAATGAAAAGCACTTCACAAACTGCAAAACAACATATTTGACATCACATCAGCAAAAGGCAACATGCATATTTGTTTCTAGTCGGAACAGTTTGCATGATGAAACTCGTTTAGCAGAGAATAATTTAGCATTGAAACTATGACACAGTGGCACGCAGGTGATATGTTGTGGCGAAAGCATTTTCTCTCAGAAAGCTGACTCTGCAGCTGAGTTTGACGTTCATGACACATTGCTGCCCTATACAATACATTTTTCATAGTCCATGCAAAAGGCAATAGGGAAGATTCAGAATGACCCGTCCCTCCAGAAACTAGCAAAGCATTTCTGCTTACAAAAATGTCCTGGCCTCAAACTGTCAAAGACATGACATGGCTTTTCTGCCTGAGATCTAAAACGCCATCAGCTGCAGACAGAAAGTGCATTCTTGGAATAAATGTTTACTCATTCAGGCGATTTAGCTCTGCAGGTTTTTTTTTCACATTCAGAACTATGTTGACAGTAGACTGCACAGTATGTACAGTAGATGTAGTACAATTTCTTTGCTTCCTCACTAAGTGGAAGGAGTAAATGGCTCTATATGAGTTACATTCTCAAAAGGGGAAAATAGAAACTGCTTTCACTAGAAGCTGCTTCCAATCTACGGTGGATATTTTACTATGGCAATCAAATAACTTTACTTAGAATATAAAAGGCTGTTTGGTCAGTATGGGCCTAGAGTGTACAGTAAATTGCAAAGTAGGGGTGTTTAAATAAGCTTTATACAGATTTACCATATGGCAAATTACATAAACGTGGTTCTGTAAATAGCCACTACTGTCAAAAGAAATATAAGGAATACTTCAACCAAAAATTTACATTTGCTGAAAATGTACCATCCAAAATGTAGATTAGTTTGTTCTTTCAACAGAAGAGATTTAGAGAAATTTGGTACTGTAATACATAACTTGCTCACCAATGGATCCTCAGCACTGAATGGGTGCCGTCAAAACGGAGAGAGTCCAAACAGCTGATAAAAACATCACAATAATCCACATTTAATCCACAGGACTTTTGCAACACCTTGTAAAGACAGCTTTACGTTAAAAATGTCTTGAAGTATTTGATTTGTATAAACGCATCTTTTCGCTCTACAAGCCATTAACTGACGGACTGCAGTTGTGTGGATTACTTGTGGTTGACTGTAATGTTTTATCAGCTGTTTGGACTCTCATGGCACCCACTCACTTTAGAGGATCCACTGGTGAGCAATTTCTCCAAATCTGTTCCAATGAAGAAACATATATCTCATATCGTTCCAAACCCTTCGGAAAACAAATTAAGATATTTCTGAGGAAATCCGAGAGCTTTCTGACCATGCATAGATAGCAAGGGAACTACAACATTCAAGGCCCAGAAAGGTAGTAAGGACATTGTTAAAATAGTCCAGATGGATCAACTGTAATTTTACAAAGCTACAAAAATTATTTTCGTGTGCAAAGAAAACAAAAATAATGACTTTATTCAACAATTGAACGACATGAGGGTGAGTAATTAAAAAAAAAAAGTTTTTTTTGGTGACCTGTCCCTTTTTAAGGTACAATTTTATAAGGACAATTAGCCTTCTGTAACTGATGTACTGTAATGTTTTGACAAATAATGTTTTAGTGCCAATTTGATACTGAAGACATTTCCCATACTTGTATATTCTGTTTTGCCGATCTCTGCATAGACGGTGGCTAGCAGCTCCAGACTCCGGGCTGTGATGGGGTGATCGTTACCAAAAGCCCTCTGGTGGATTTTAGTGGCCTAAATGAAGAAAAAAAAATTATATATACATATTATATAGATTAGAGAAGTGAGATTACTATAACAAAAAAACAAAACAAAAAAACACAATGTACATACCTTGCCACTGTATTCTAAAGCAAGGTGGGGTCTGAAAGCAATGGAGAGTGACACAAATGTTAGAAATTATGGTGCAAAATGGTTATTTTGCATCCGTAAACATTTTCTTGAAATAAAATCTTATTGTAATGTTAATAAATGTTATTACAAATTATATGTTTAAAAAAAAGAAAATCACAAATGATATTATCTCTAGAGGTCACACTGTGGGATAGAATATCCTTTCGGGTTGTTTCATGCATACACAATGTGTAGTGTACATACATAGTGCCCTAAACACATGGAAGCCCACATGGAAGTGTGTAGTCTGAACTGGGAGAGAGATTCATGTACATGTTATCTATCATTGATCAGCAAATCTATACCATTGATTACGCCTTCAGGACTCGGTTGACCTTTTCCTATTACCACAGTCATAAAGAGTGAGAGAATAAGAGTGTATTTGCAGAGCGGGTCTAGTATAGTATCACATATTTCAACATAATAAACTAGACGGATCATTAATATTGACGTGTTCTGTGAGCAACAGAATAACAGTCCATCTAATGGAATATATAAGAGGAAATCAAAGCAAAACCCATAATACTTCATAGTCAGTACAGTAAAACATGTTAGGACATAACTATCAGCTTAGTATTAAGTTTATTTGCTTATCAAAACTTATTACAGCAGATGGGTGGATGTAAAAGGAAGTGTGAATGAGAGACAGTCTGTTAGGCAAACACTTGACATTCACTGGATCTCTCACCCGCTGTAAAACCTTATATAACTACTCTCTTGACACTGGAGAAACCCTTGACAGAGAGCACTTTCCCCTTGTCTGAATTCAAAAAGGAATACTAGCATACTGCTAACTGTGCAGTTTATACAATATAATGCCTACTGGTTTTAAAAAAGTATATGGGGGTTGAAAAAAATGCTAGTTAAAGTATACAGCACGCTCTTGTTCATACAGATTAATGTTGCATACTATACCCTTTGAAAAGGAAGAGCACTTAATTATTTTGAACATGCTTTTGTAGTGTACTGAAAAATAGAAAAAGTATTATTTAAAAAACTGTTTGCATATATATTAATATAAATAAAAGGCCACTTAAAGAGTACACAGAGAGCACAGTTTCATAACTAAGTGCACTCTGCAATAATGCCAAATCAAAAAGTCTAATTTAAAGTATATTTTAAATAGTTTTAATAATATTTTGTTGTACTTTAAATAAGTAGATTTATTTTGATGTTTTGAACATGTAAAGTACTTTATTATTATTGAAATCTTATTGTATTATCTATAATTTTATTTGATATTATATTTAAATGGAATATATTTTAATGTGCTAAATTTCAACTTCATAATTATAAATACATTTACAGTTAGGTCCATATCTGCTCTGTATGCAACCAGAACAGAATTATAAATAAAACGATCATGATGAAAGTGCAGACTTTACGCTTTAATTCAAGGGGTTCAGCAAAAATATTAAATAAAATGCTTAGGAATTACAACCATTTTGATGCACAGTCCCCCAATTTTTCATGGGCTCAAATGTAATTGGACAAATAAATATAATCATAAATAAAATTTCATTTTGAATATTTTGTTGAGAATCCTTTGCAGGTATTGACTGACTTTAGTCTGGAATTAATGAACATGCATGCTTTTCCAGGCCTTTACTGCAGCTGACTTCAGTTGTTGTTTGTGTTTTAGTCTTTCTGTCTTTAGTTTAGTTTAGTGAAATACATGCTCAATCGGGTTGAGATGAGGAAATTAACTTGGCCATAGCAGAATATTCCACTTTTTTAATTAAAAAAACTTTTTTTTACACCATTTGCTTTTGCTGTATGTTTTGGATCATCGACCATTTGTACTATGAATCGCAGTCCAATCAACTTTACAGCATTTGACTGAATCTGGGCAGAGATTATATCCCTACACTTCAGAATTCATCCGGCTGCTTCTGTCTTCTGTCACGTCTCCACTAAACACCAGTAACCCAGTGCCACTGGAAGCCATGCTCATGCCATCACACTGCTCCACATGTTTCACAGATGATACTGTATGCTTTGGATCATCACCTGCTCCAAGCCTTATCCATACTTTTTTCTTCCCTTCATTCTGGTACGGGTTGATCTTACTTTCAGCTGTCCAAAGAATGCTGTTTTTTAGATGTCAAATCCTTTTGTGAGATAATTTTGTGTTTTTCTTTACCATAATTTTCTTTAACCACCACTGTGAATGCCCAGGCCTTTTTATGTTGCTTGTCTGTTTCACTTTATATGGAGAGATCATTTGGCCGCATGATGTGGGTTCACAGAACAGCTTCCAAATGCAAATGGCACACTTAGAATCAACTCCAACCCTTTTACCTGCTTAATAGATGTATAATGGAAGAATAGCCCACACCTGTCCATGAAACAGCTTTTGAGTCAATTGTCCAATTACTAATGGTCCCTTGAAAAAGAGTGGAGGTACATATTAAAAAGCTGTAATTCATTTAATCAGGTATATAATTGTAACTTGAATATGTTTTGGTCAGCTGCTAAAATAATAAAAATTGTGCCTGTGTCCAAATTAAAGATTAAAAAAGGCCTACATCTTAGTTGCCACAAATGGCTGTCAATACTTTCAGTAGTTTAACAATATTTCAAAATAGAAGTAATTATAAAATTACACAATTATATATATAAAAAAACACTTCAGCTAATTGCATTTAAATTAAAATGTAAACTATAATACATTTTATCATTCATTGCAATTAAACGGCAGCGCTGTAAGTGTCTGAAAACATTAGATTCACAATGTTTATTCGTTTAAAGTATAGTATTTCCAAGTATTATAAAAAAAAGAATGCTAAAATTGACATGGACTGTGTGCAGCATTCTGTATAAATAGCACGAGGAGTAAATATGCCCTACTCCTGTAAGTCATCACATGGTAAACACATGACTCATAGGATTCAGTACATATGAGCATCTGTTACAGAAGCCCTAGGCTATGTATAAAGCAAATACAGATGAATTTAAATAAAGACATGCACGAAGACCTACGCCGGCATCAAAGATGAGCAAACAATGTGCACCCTTCATCAAAAATCCTTTGTGACTCACAGTCAATAGCATGTTTATCCATGTAGATTCTGTTCTTCTAAGTCTTTTTTAACTACATTTACAGATAGTATTGGGAAGTGGTTGTTTAAAAAAAAAAAGAGAGCACATAGGCATTAAGCTCCATTTGATCCCTCTGGCCTGCACCTTTGCTTTATTTAAGCACAGATACAGAAAGCCACAGCAATAGCCCACCTCAGTCAGGCTCTCTGACTCTGAGGAATGCTAATCCATTACTGCACCCGTCACAACAAATCCGGGCACACGTGTGCTGTTATTGGAAATGTGCCGCCCGTGCCATAGATATGGCATGCTCTCCTTTTTGCCTGGAACTCCTGGCATGTGTGTGAAGAACGCTGCTATTTGGATGGATGACAGTTTCCCCTTGTATATTGACAAATTTCCTAGGGATTTGCAATGAAAATTTTTCCTCATGTGATCATTTAGCACTACATTATCTTGAATGCATCGTTATTGTTTGGTAAAATTATTTGTATTGTACATTATTTACTTTTTTTGGATACAGGATGTGAATTTAATATTGAATCATTCACATTCGCTTAATGTTCTGAATGTCGTGTTTTTATACTCTTCCACACTTGAATGTCCAAAGCATGTTTTCAAAGCCAATACATATGTCAGCATGGTTATAATGGCTCTGCTTTAATTAATAATGACTAGGTGTTGGTTTGCACTGTTTTGGATTGTCCTCAGAGGATATTTGATCGGACACAACATGGCAAAGCTCTCAGCTACAAGAGCACTTCCTGCCCAGACACTGAAAGATTCAAGAGGCAGAACCACTTCCTATTCACTTCATAGGGCTGTAATTTTGTGTCATTATTAAAAGACCTTTAAAAGTAAATGTATTTGTTATGGCATGATTTGTTCATTCATGATTATTTATTGTAAATAAATAGTAGAGCTGAGGCATTCATAACAGCGATCTGTTGCGTCACATCAAAGAGCATCAAAACAGCATTTTTTGTTTGAATTTCCTGAAAAATTTGAATGATTCATTATCTATCTATCTATCTATCTATCTATCTATCTATCTATCTATCTATCTATCTATCTATCTATCTATCTATCCATTCATTATTCTAAGAAATATCTATTCATTCATTTTTCTAAGAAATAATGGTAATAATATTATGCCAAAACACTTATAAGGTTTTCTTTTCAAGAATTTCATTCTGTTATTTATTTATTTATTCATTATGATATCAGAACAGTTGATCAGAACTGTTTTTCAGGACACTTTTTAAGCTTTATTCCCCTCTTAATATGGATATGATTTCTTACTAACAAAGTCATGTGGTCGAACTAACAGGTCAATAAATAAGTGTCATGCCATTGACCCTTTAGATGATATTATTTCATAATTGGAGACATAATGAGGTTATGTGAGCTGGCTTGGTATTTGGAGTGTTTTAAGCTGAAATACCTACAACTTCAACCATGACTGCAGACTGACTTGACCGGCAGACCTTGAAGATCTACTCTGTTCAGGTTTCAACAGTAACTCAATCCAAAGAGTTTAAGGGATTACATACAAATGGTGTGGATACCCCCTCAATTCATTGTCCTGTGAAACATTATCTTATTGGGGCAGCAATAAAACAATCTCGTTCTCATTCAAGTTTAATGTCATGCTCTCTCCTGCGGCACCAGCAAGCTGTCTCTTTGCCTGGGACAATCAGGTTAAATTCTTTAAGTCCCCAACCAGTGCCAACTGGGGGTCATAAATGTCCTCAAGCGTATGTACTAGTGGCCTTACAAAAGAACGCCTCATACCCCAGAGGAAAGAGGACACCTAACTCAGAGTGTCCCAGTAACATTTGAAACCGTGAGACTCACATAACACAAGTCACCTTTCTCTTCCTCTCTCCCAATGGGTGCTCACTTAACTCAGTATAATAGGGGATTCTTAATGCAGCATAAATAAAATGTTATTTAAAGCCCAAAATATTAACTGCACTTCAATTACATACGTACATACATACATATATATGAATGAAGACATGTGTGTGTATTTTTAAGGGCCAAATCAAATAGAAGTTCTAAGACATACAGGTCTGGAAACAACTATATATATATATATATATATATATATATATATATATATATATATATATATATATATATACTGTATATACTGTATATATTAGTGCTGTGAAACAACTAATCGCGATTAATCGCATCCAAAATAAAATATTTTGTTCACATAATATGTGCGTGTACTGTGTATATTTATTATATATATATAAATACAAACACATGCATGTACATATTAAAAAATATGTTATGTTTATATGTTAAATATATTTATATAATGTAAATTATATGAATATACTGTTTACATGTAAACAAAAACCACGTAAATATTTTCAAAACATATACCGTATGTGTGTGCTTTTATTTATACATAATAAACACAGTACACACGCATATTTTGTAAACAAAAACTTTTATTTTGGATGCGATTAATCACGATTAATTGTTTCACGGCACTAATATATACAGTATATATATATATACATATATATGTACATAAATATATACACACACACACACACACACACACATACACCATATATATAAAGATTTTAAGTCAAATCAGAATATGCTAGAATATGACATAATGGAATGTTATTTGAATTTTATGTAGTTAAACTGTATATATTTATGTATAATATAAATAAAATTAAATATATTCACCCACACAACATAACATTAAAATTCAATAAATAATATTAAATCAATCAATAATTCAGTTCAATTCAATTACAATTAAATTAGTTATATTAAATTTACAAGGTATTATATTTAGATTATGATATTTTATATATTTTTATAGTACTCAAAGGGTCAAATTAGGTAGAAATTCTGCCCATACTTACAAAAAAAAAAAAAAAAATGAAAACATATTTTCACTTTAATAAAACCAGTTACTCTGGATAATACCAAATAAAACAATTCACTCTTCAAAAATGCAGATAAACTTTTTTTTGGTATTTGTTTATATTTAAAGAAAAGTTACTACAGCAGCAGTCAAGTGTTTCTGGAGGGAGTCATAAACAAGACATTTAAGTGTGGACAGTCAGCACAAATAAAATGACTAAGTATAATTCTGTGCCAAATTGTATAAGACTGATTGAATGCATCTTCTGAAATCATGCAACTAGACTATTAGTGGTCACTAAATTCCCTCTATTAATAAACATGCTTCACAGAAATTACTCTTACTTACTAGATTTGGCTTGCCAATTTTGTCACAGTTATTCTGCTGTAAAACTACTTTCAATCTGTGAATATGCAGTATCATTTTCACATTCAGTATAGTCTCCTACCTTTTGCTCATGATGCAGAGATGAGCCAGTCTCTCAAGATCCTGGGCCTGTGAAGCCTGTTCTGATAACTCCTCTTGAGACAGACATCCTGATGTTCCCAATGTTCCTTCTTCTTGAGACCCTGATTCACACAAAGTCTGTCAAAAACCTTACAGGACTCACAGAGACTCACACATACAGAGGCAACAAAACGGTGACAAGAGTGAAAAAGACAGAGAGGGAGGAAAGGAGGGAGGGAGGGTGTGAGAGGAGAGACGTCCGATCACTGCCAACACACCCACAGATTCAAATGTTCTTACAAGGAAACGAGACGTATAAAAAAAAAAACAGAAGCTTAGGAAGACCAGCTGGAACCAGCAGCTTTGACCATTCAAAGACAATTGCAAGAAAATTGCAAAACGGTTAATTGTCTGCCTGACTACCAACGAAGACCTGACGTTTTTTTTTCTGAAATCTATCTTAATAAAGAGCAATTCCTTTCTCATTTTCATTTTGTTCTGAACTAGCATGACTTTTTTTCTTCAACCGAACACAAAAAGTGATGTTTTGGAAAATGTACTGGCCATTCTTCCATTATCGATATTCTCTGAAATTACAAAAAGAAAAGCAAATTCCAAATCTTCTGAAGTCTAACAATTATTCTGTGTGAGGAAGAGACAGAAACTGATGTCACTGTCACTGAAATCGCGACATCTGCTTTACACTAGCTCTCCCTGGAACACTCATGTGAGTGCCAGAAATAGTCATGTCTGATGCATGAATGAATGGTTCCTCTCAGTCATATGTTTGTCTCCTTTTGTGTTCCATGAAAAAAAAAAGTCACATGGGTTTGCAATGACATGAGGGCAAGTGCTTTCCAGTCACACTTTATTTCAAGGTCAAATTCTTGCTATTAGCAAACCCTTAACTATGACTTTTGCCTCAATAAACTCCTATTCTGCTCCTTATTAATAGTTAGTAAAGTAGTTGTTACGTTTGGGTATTGAGTAGCATTATGGATGTAGGACATGGTCAAGCAGGATGTGTGCTTTAAAAATACTGCAAACATGTTAATAATAGGCATGCTAATAAGCAATATTTAATAGTGAGAACTGATACCTATACTGAAGTGTTACCAAACTTTCAATGCAAAGTTGAGTTCAACTCCTGTCACATAAACTTCCATTGTAAGGTCTCAAATGTCACCGTAACTGGAACATTCCTTACTCATTCCTACTCAAAACATTGCACAAGTTGGAAGACGTGAGTGCAGCACTCAAGCACATCCCTCAAGTGAATGTTTACATAGAAAAACAATGGCAAATAGGCACAATGGATTGCAAAAACACAATCTGTGTGAACTGCCCTTAAGAAACACACAAAGCTAAACAAGATTCAACAATCTGTTGAATATTGCAGACACCATATCACGACATATACAGAAATCTTCAGTTTGGTGTATACTGAGGCCATGATGGAAACTGAGCATGCTTAAGGCCAGAGGTAGGAAATCAAAGCAGCATGGGCCCAAAACGCTGAATCATGCAAAGTTTCCAGGGTACTCATCATCTCTTTAATGAGGTAATGTATAGCGTGGTCATATATCTCCCTAGGCTCCTGTACTCTCTGCCCATGCTAGAGATCTATGCTGTCTCTGCAACATGCAGACAGCCAGGGGAATGTCAGACGTCCATTATATGGAAGGAGATCGATGGGTTTCCTTCATCCATAAATACTGGTGCATCTCAGGGCAAATAAAGTTGAACCTCTGTTAAAAATATTACTGCTCTCCGAAAGGACCTTGGGGTAGGCTTGGGTATCAAGTATCGATTGGAACCGGGACTAGCTTTGCGATTTTTCTGGAATCGTTCAAAAGTTTACATTTCGATTCCTAGTTTCGATTCCTAGTCCGCCGACCGGAAGAAGAAGAAACCACTGAACACCAACAAAGAAGCGAGTCGAGTGCGCCAGCGGTCCTAAGTGTGGTTTCACTTTCCTAAACAGATCGAAATCTCGGCAAAATGCAACATTTGCATTAAGATTGTTTCTTGCATAGGAGGGTGCACGTTGAACATGATAATGCACCTCCGAGTTCATGGAGTAGAAATAAATATGTGCCCCATCTTTGACGCGCTGCGCCGACCGTCCTCCGCTGCCTCTTTTTTCTCCTATTTATGCGTTCAAGCTACTTCTACACCCAGCAAACGTGTTTTTTCTCCACAGCAGGAAATAATAAATTTATCTGTCCAGAACGCTCACGCATCCTGCCTGAGAAGGAAGATATGATAATTTTCCTAAACAAGAACTGTTTCTGATTTTATACTGTACCTGCTGCTAATCTATACTTGGTTTCACAAGTTGTTTCTTATTGTAGGACCCTATGATTTCCGCGATGCAGAAAACGTGGACGGAATCGCGGAATCCATTCATGAAACGGAATTTACAGTTTAACGTGGAATGTCACAGAATTTGCCAAATTTTGAATGAATTAATCAAAAGTTGGTCATTGCACTTACATCGAATAGCGATATGGACTAGTATCTGTAAATATTAAGCCGGAAAAGTCTATTTAAATATGAAACCTGCATGTTTTGCTTGTCTGTGTTAATGAATGGCGCAGAAGCGCGTCTTCATTCATCACACACACGGAAGCGCGCGTGACGCTCGCAGTGATTTCAGAGTCTGTCGTATCTCTAAATAAGTAAAAAATTAAAAAAAGAAAAATTAAAAAGAAAAAAGTAAAAAGTTCATAGAATTAAAATTGATGAAAAAGTGAGATATGGGGAGTTATTCTCCTTGATAAATCAAATAGATGCTCTTGTGAATGTGACCAGAGGATTGAGTGCTCTTTAGTATCCAAACCTGCTTTTGGAAGCCCTCCAGCTCTGTGCCCCCTCACACAAACTCTCACGTCTGACTCAGCCACCGCATGAGCAAAGATGTGGACACTATTTCCTTCAGAAAGACCGTTGGTTAGCTAGATCATTTAAAATATCCTAAACTTTTTTTGACCCTGCCTCTTAAAAGAATCGGAATCGAGAATCGTTAGGAACCGGAATCGAAACAAGGAATCGAAATCGGAATCGTTCAAATTCAAACGATACCCAACCCTACCTTGGGGACAGGTTTTTTGGAACAAGGACAGTGTTTTGTGGAACAAGGCTTGAACATTTGCTATTCAATTGTTGCAAACTTTTGTCAAGGAACTAAAGTTTGGAATGGACAGAGATGCTTTTTAGTATGCCGACTTCATTGATATATCAGTAGGTAACTGGGTCTCATTCACTAGTAATTTTGGACTATTTAGTTATTTGTATGCATATTGCAGCCTTATTAACCATATGCATGCAAGTACATGAATTTGTTCTCAAACTTGTTCTAATTATAAAGAATTTACAACTGTTATATAGAGAAACTGCACAACGTATAATGCTTATGATAGACCTGCTACACATCATCAGTGGAACGCCACTCTCTCGTGAATACGAGTACAAAACTAGAGATTACAGTTAGTAAAGTTTTTAAAAATGATATTTTTCTTACACAAATGCATCAGTTCACTTCAGAAGGGCTTTATTAACCCCCCGGAGTCATGGATGGATGCAATTTTTCTCAACCTCCCATTCACTGCCATTATAAAGCTTGGAAGAGCCAGGACATTTTTAATATAACTCCTTTTGTATTCATCTGAAAAAATAAATTCATAATAAAATAAATAATGGAGTAAATAATGGGCTGATTTTCATTTTTGGGTAAACTATTGCTTTAAAAATGATTACTACACTGTACCTGTCACATTTTCTACTCTTTTTACTGGCAAACAAACATGTAAAAAAAACATACCTAACAAATTTAACTCAATGCCATTTGCAAAGCCCTTTAAACTGAACATTTATGTCCCCTCCCCATGGAATTTTGCTTAAAGGCTATCTGTTCGCTGAACGGATTTTTAAAACACTAGGCATCATACACTTACAGACTTTGTAAATAGTGACAGAGGAAAGCTGGACATCATACACTACACAACTGAGGATTGCACACTACCAAACTACTGTACAATAAAATCGTACAGAAATGTTGGCCTTGTTGCTAGGAGACACATGACAAATGAAAACAACGTGTGTTCTAAATTCGGCTGAAAACTTCAAACATGATTGATATCATCCGTCTGAACCTAAATATGATGGTCAGAGTCTATGACAAATACACAATGTGATTTTCTATTAAATCTGTAAGCTCAAATCTGCTGATTGGATCTGACTTTCAGCAACTAGCATCAACTTCTCCAGACAGTAAATCAGGCAAAAACTGGGGCAAAAAAAACCGTGTAGTGTATTCTTAAGTGTAAACTTAAGATGGAAGAATACTCTAGACTACTTCACAGGGTACTTACAGTCAACTGGAATGCACCTACTATCTTTATGACTAAGCCATTGAATCAATCACTGAACCGATTTGTTCATAAACACAGACTCATTCTGGAATGAAAGATCAGTACTGTTTTACTAGATTGATTCAGCTTTGGATTTGTTTGAAGCTTTTTCACTGACTGAGAAAAAATACACGAAATAACAGAAATGTAGGTTCTGTCACGACAACTCTCAGAGGGATTGGCATAGTAATGTACATGACTGGTTAATAGGGGTGTAACGGTACGTGTATTTGTACCGGACCGTTTCGGTACAGGGCTTTCGGTACGGTGCACGTGTATACCGAATTACCGAATCCAATATTTTGTTTGCGGAATATATACATTTTCGTGTTTCCAAACGAACATATTAAGTGGCAGAAGTCTTCGCGTTCAGCGCAAATCCCACCCTGCAGCTGATTCTAAGGCCGGTGACACACTGGCTGCGTGGCATGAGCGTGGCGTTTCTGCTGTTTGTCACTTGCGTGACACCTGCTTCGCGTTCTCTGTGTCTTTACACACCAGAATCGTGCCTGACGCGGCGCTGGCGCGCTGCTGCTATTTTAGGTGACAATGAGGGAGACCACCGAGGCGCCGACAGACCAGGAACTTGTCTTCACTACAACAATATCTATACTTCATGTTGAGCATAAATATAAAGCCTACTGATAAAGGACACCGTCAACAGTATTGACGGCAAAATAGACTCAAACGCAAAATTCAAACGCAGCTCCCGTCGGCATTTAAACAGACCTTAGCTCTTAATTCCGATCGGGCCAACGCAATAACGAAATCTGAGCAGGTCTAAAAACTGAAACTATTGCTGCACTTTGGAAAAGTGATATATATTTTTTAAATATGAGCAGGCCTACAAGCTGGGATTGGTAATGCTGCACTGTAATCATAGTTATTTATTTATATTTTTCATTATATTTTATTATACGATATTGGTTTGAGACTGAGAGTATTTTATTTAGTGGAGAACTTTGCAGCAGTATTTTATTTCTTATTCTTTTTTTATTTTATATATATTTTATTTAAAATTATTAAAAAAAATACAAATTGTAAACAAATTGTTAAAAAAAGTTTATAGTAATAAACAACCTGCAGTTCAATGTTTGCATTTCTTTCCCTTACTGTACCGAAAATGAACCGAACCGTGACTTTAAAACCGAGGTACGTACCGAACCGTGATTTTTGTGTACCGTTACATCCCTACTGGTTAATGTGTTTGGTCTTGGCAGAATAAATCTGCTAAGCTGCTGCTGCAGTAGAGCAAGTACTGAGACTTGCTACTGCCAATACATCCACAACATGCTGCTGTGAGCATGTAAGAAATACTGCTGCTGCACATTTAACATATATAAAATAACCTTATATAGCATACATGAATCACCCTATAACCGATCTATACAGGTGGAGCTGGGGAAGGTGGAGGGTTTCTGAAGGGCACTGCAACTGCTACAGCAAGCACTAGTCAAATATTTGAATGGTGAGCAGCAACCTGCTGATACAAAAAAAAAAAAAATCAGCTGTGTCATGTGGTGATTGAGTTTGACCTATGGGACTGTGCCATCTAGAGTTTCATACCAGAGCACTCAATTTACACACTATTAACTTTCTTGCACCACTGTATAAAAGCAGATGTATAAAACACACTCTCCAAATCATGCTGCTGTTCTGAATGTCTTGTTTGTGTGATGTTGCCAAGTACATTATTGTACACAGCTATGATGAGAATCTCTACATATTATGATATATTCTGATCAAACAGTCACATGTCCACTCAATAGCACCATAAAAGAAGCATTTAAGTAAAACCATAACAAGTGGACTTGCCTGTGCTGGCCTGCAGAGAGGTGAGCTCGATCAATGCCACTTCGTAGAACATCTTCTCCGCCTGAATAAACTGTAGAGCTTTCCCATCTGATTTTATACGGGTAAAGGATTAGACATGCTTGTCACCAGGAATAGTCTACTGTTATGATCGCACACATCACCCAATTACTCAAGCTCAGTGAAATCCTGATTTGTTCAGCTGCTAGTATCACAAAAGACAATAAAAAACACTGTTGTCCACTGAACCTTTAATGTATCGCCTAAACAGTCAAACAAAAAAATCACTATTCTAGCTCAAATACTGTTTGATACTGTGATTGGGTGGTGTCACGTTCTCTTTTTAGCTCCACAGAAAGACACAAAGCTTGTAGCTGTTCTATAAATAGTGACTAAAGAGTTTGTTTAGTGTTTTCAAAGGCATGCAATTACAATCTTAGTGTAAGAAGTTAATATTTGCTCTTAACAATGTCGTTACAAAAATCTGACCAGCAAGGAAAACGTTCTTAAAATAGCCATGTATGACCTCGATAATGGCAGGATTTGTTATTTGTATGGGCAGGAACTTGCTGATGTTTCTATTTTGGTATCACAAAGTACAACTGGACCTCTTGTTAGAATGTGAAATGTGACAAATATGCTTTAGCTACTTTTTATTAAACAAAAAAACAAAAAGTCTGATGACTGAAGTAATGATGCTGAAAAATCAGCTTTGCATCACAGGAATAAATTACTTTTTAAAATATATACAAGTATAATAATATTTCAGAATATTACAGATTTTACGGTATTTTTTGCAGCCTTGGTGAACATAAGAGACTTCTTGCAAAAACAAGAAAAAAAAAAAGTCTTATACCGACCCCAAACTTTTGAACCATAGTGAACTGTACATTGGCTAATGATTTTTTCCTTCTTTTATGTTACAGTATGTAGATTGTCATTTTTTTCTGTTAGTTTGCATTGTTCGATCTAGTGTGCATCTCATTGTAGGCAGTGCTAAGTTACAGTCTGACGTCCCTCTTAAAATGATCTTTTCCACGAATGAGCAGCATATTCCCAGGTGTCCCAGGGAATATTTTTAGATCCCAGCTGGCTGAGGAACATCTGAATTTGCTGACTAACAGCATAATAATAAAAACAGCATAGATAAATCTATTTGTGGTGCATGTGATGCTAACCCCTGAATTAGCTGTGGAGGAGAGACCAGGAACAAATGTATTCTGTATTGATTTTGTAATAATTTTTGCTGTTCATTTAGCATTGCCTTCTGCTCCATCCGCTTAAAAGCCTGTGTCCCAATGCTATATATTTTTAAAATACTGTATAACATACAGTCTATATTCAGTCAGTGCCAGTCACTGAGATACTATTACAGTTGTTATTATTTTGATTTAAGTTAGTTAATAATTAATAAATGTTGCCTTGGCAATAAGACAAGTCAAGTTTTTATATATTTATTCTATTACTTTTTATGTTTATTTAACTTTTTAAGCAACATATCTTTTATGGTATAAGTTCTAGTTTAACTTTAATAACCCTGTGGTAAGTATTTTATATGTAGATTAAATTGAGTTTTATATTTTAAATGCAATATTGTATATCAAATACCGTTTCTGAGATTTTCTTTTTTGTTTTTTTTGCAGTTACAGTACAGTATGTACTATGTATTTAACCTTTGATTTCACATCTTTAATTTATCCGGGGCTCCCCAAATCACCTATTCCAACGTCCCTTGTTGTGCACTGATAAAACAGAGTAATGTTTTGCATGTAATTCAATAGCTTATTCCATTAAAAGATAAAATCTACATCAATTATTTCGGTTTTATGTAATTACACAGAGATCACCACTATTTACTAGCACACTGGTTAAGATCAGCGCAAATATGTTGAAACCAATTCACATGTACAGTATTGTAATTGGATTTTAATTGGAAAAGAGTTCATGAATGATCTTGGTCAATGAATTAAGTGACGTAAATGACCCGTTTGAGCTGAAATTGCTAGCCTTGAGCCTGTTTAAACTCTATGCTTTAGTAATTGAGAGGCCACGGGTTTAAGAGGGAATGTATGTCACGTAACACTAGCCTGGATGTTAACGGCTGTCCGTAGATGAATAATGACAGCGGCGCTGTGATGCTCTTTCAGCTAACATATGATAAGTGCCCACAAATCCTCTTAGGAAAAAGACACACTAAAAATGATTCAGCTGAAAAGGCCCTGCGATAACACAACACAACGTCTTTGCACAAACAATATAAAATATCAAACTGAATGCGAAATGCATATTTGTGCAGATAAAATAAAGACTTGTCCTTACACAATTCAGAGTGAGAAGCTGAGCTGATACTATTGAAAAGGATACAGTTCTTGTCATCAATGTAGAGTTCAGCGATCTGTATGGAGGAAAAAAAAGAGAGAATATTGTTAATTCAAACCTCAAGTGCATCATATTTCCTCAATTTCTTATTCCCATATTGCGTCCTGATGTTTTTCTCATTATTCTCTGATGGTCATTACATTCACGTTACTGTAATAGTTTTAGAAAATCCTGTAATATTTTTGTAGAACACAGTAATGAGGAACATGTGCTTATACTGTATGTCATGGAAAAATTCTTAATGCTCCTAAAACTGTCAATTATAATTTTTTTTGAAGCACAAAATAATTACATTTTTCTTCCTTATCTAGGCTGAAAAATGACCTGGGCTGCGTTTCCCAAAAGCATCGTATGCCTAAGATCCATTGCCACCAATGGAGCTATGATCAACATAGGTTTATGATACTTTTGGGAAACGCAGCCCTAAATGTCATGTTTTTGACGGTGGTTGTTCACTCGGACTCACTCAAAAAGTAACACTAGTTCTTAAAACTTTCTGTATTGCAAAATGCCTCAGATGAAATATTACAGTTAATGTTAGTGATAAATATTAGCAAATTCAAGTATTATATTTTGTAAGGTCAGAAGAAACTCCGTCTGGCTAATGTCATACCACACATTCCAGCACTCTTGTGTAAGAGCCACTGTTTATATTCTGGACACTGCCTGGGACCCTTGTGAATTTCTGAGAGTTTAACAGAGAAACCCAGGATGATTAAACAGGGCTGAGGGGTTTTATCTGATGGACTGTCATCGATTTGAGCCTATGATTCGACAAAAGAAGTGAACACATAAGAAAAAAAACTAAAAAAAAAACAAGCATTAGCAGTGGACATTATAAGATAAACTGCCCTGATGTTTCAAGTAAACACATGATGGAAACCAAATGGTTATAGCTTGCAACACAACGATAAACACAAGATGCTTAAGTCCACCTTCAAGCACATCTCCTGCTGTGCACAGGAAAACAAGTGTGAACACGCTCTTTGCATAGGAGAGTGTGTGTTTGCAGTGTCGGCTCATATGCTGTCATGAATGTTTCAGTATGCATTTGCCAGTGTAAAATATGCATTGACTGATGGCTAGTTTTAGGTTAGTGTGCCATCAAATCATTAAAAAATACATGCAAGAGAATTAGTTTTGCATGCAAACAAATGCATTAGTTGTGCATTCTGTTCAATTCTACAGATTCTATTGATGTGCAAATGTAAAGCCCGTTTAAATGGGTTCTATCCCACAATGCACCATGAGTCATGACAGAGCTCCATCCTGCAGGGCTCACCTGATGCAGGCAGTTGGGAAGCAAGTGGAAGCTCTGCACATGTGTGAGTCCCAGCAGGCAGCTCAAAAAGCAGTGCAGAGCAGCTTGTGAGTCTCCTTCCTGCTGGAGCTGCCTGCCCAGTTCAAACAAACCCTCTCGGCTCCCGTTCAGCATCCCGTGTTCGGGATGGCCCGCCAGAGAGACCTTCCGCGCACGTTAACGTGCCAGACGCCCGCTGCTGTGCTTAAGTCTCCCCCCATCTGAACTGCGGCAAGGGCATTGAGAAACAGTCCGGAGGCATGGAGCGGAAAACACGCAGATATCGGTCGCTGCAGCCTCAAAACAGGAACAGATCACGGCTTCTTCTCTCCCTCCTCCTCCTACGATCCGTAAGAGTCATGGGCAGGGGTGCGTGGGAGGGAGAAGAGAGGGATTGTGGAGACGGTTCTGCGCAGTGCCGCCCACGCTCGCAGAGCAGAGGAGGAAGTCAGGACTTGACGTGACGCTGCTCGCAGCCAATTGTGGTACAGCAGGAGCTAGATGGTGGACTATGGAAGCCTGTTTCCGCCACTGAAAAAAAAGGTAATTGGATATATAAGAGATATAAGACTCACAACTGCGAGTTATAAAGTCAGAATTGCAAGATAAGAACTCAGGGTTCTGATTTTTCTTCAGTAGAACAGTAAATCAGATTTTTAGCTGAAACTTTGGTCCTTGGTAGGCTAATTCATAAAATACAAGTCAACAACAACAACAAAAAGCATTTCTGTCATGACAAGCTCTTGGAGAGTTTAGCATGGTAATATACAGTACATGCCAATTTTAACGTGTTTGGTCTTGGGCTGCAGTGGCAGAGCAAGTACCAAGTACTCATGTGCATGTAAGAACTACACATAGCTATACACATATAACATACGTGAAATTACCCTATAGCAGATCTATACAGGTGGAGCTGGGGAAGGTGGAGGATTTATGCTTATTGGCTGCTTATGTGAAAAGAAACCAATCAGCTGTACCATGTGAAAAAAAAAATTATTAGATTATATTTTTGCCATATTTTCAGCCATCTGGGTTTCGTGACAGAACTTTGTAAATACAGGCAGGACAAAATTAACACAATGGTTGCTGATCATATACTGAAGTCTTATGAAGCAAAACAATCTGTGCAAAAAACTGACATTATTTACAACATTATTACGTGTAATCCATAGCCTCAGGCTAATGGGAAAGTCAGGTTTTTTTCTGTGAACTGGTTTCAGTTGGATTCAATGAACTAGTTCAAATAATAATTTTTTTGTTGTTGAATATACTGGAGTGCTGAATGAGATGGTAAAGTCCCTCATCATACAGTCATAATACGCTGGCACTATATTGGCTCATCTCGAATCGAAAGGTCAAGCCGCAAACTGTTTGAGAGTCGTTTAGTCTGATTTGGTGAACTGATTCATCCAGTTAAACTACAAAGAACCAGTTCAAAATAATCATTTGTTTTCAAACCAGACATCACTCAGGACCGTTTGCCTGAGGCTATGGATCACAGGTAATAATGTTGTAAATAATGTTCAACTGATTTTGGCACAGTAATTTTGTGTTGCATGTACAGTATATGCTTTTTTGACTTTCACGTGTTTCACGTGTACACTGTTTGTGTAAATATCAGCTCAGCTGTGACCAGCTTTAGTGGTCATGCTGATCACTAAACACTGCCCAGAATGTATAGTTTATTATGAAAAACATATTTTACTTCCTGATTTTTCTTTACAGTGTAATAGCCATGAATAGATATTAATTACTAATAAGAATTGCAGCATAGTGTATTATATATGTGATTAAAATGATTTATGAGAGCATACAACTGATTATAAAGTTTCTAAAGAATCTTTATAACGCATTATACATGTAAGCTTCATAGAAAGTGTTTGAAAAGTAAAAAAAAAAACCTGACAAATGTAATAATCATAACATTCTAGCATAAATATAAAAAGGCACATAAATCATGCAACAGAGTATGCGTGTGTGTGTGTGTGTACTGCATGCACTGTGTATCTTACATAGATGACAGAGTCCTTTACTGTCTAAACAAGGGCATGTACTATTTATTTACAGGGTGGGGTGACTTCAAATGTTTACTGTTCTCTCACAGTCTGGTTATAAACGCTGAGCTTCAGCCATTATGTCCTCTAAAATTAATGCAGATGATAGTCTTGTGTCCATAAACCATAATTGCTTCCTATCTAACAGAAACAGGAGCAGTCAATGACATCACCCAGATTACTCAGCTACCAGGATCATCTGCTATTTAAAAAAAAAAATAATCTCTTACTGAGATTTTCTCTTTGTGTATTTTACCATGGTAATCGTGTCCCTGAAATAAAGTTTTAGACCAGTTCTGTTGGATTTTAAATGAGGGCCCTTTTTGTTATATCCAGCTGTCTGAAGAGTTTGTTCTTTAAATCAACAGTCTCTTCCACTTACTCTGTAAAACAGAAGTGATAAGAAGCATTTTCATTTTCCATTGGTTTCTATTTAAAAAAAAAAAAAAAAATATTAGTATTAAAAAATAATACTACTACTACTAATTATTATTATTTGTATGCATAGCAAGCAAGCCAATCAGTTTTAATCAATGAAGGATATATATATATATATATATATATATATATATATATATATATATATATATATATGTATATATATATATATATAATGCTTTGCCAGAATCAATGAAATAAAGGTTGCTCTTTTCCTACACTTTGCCACCCTCTGGTGGAACGTTTAAAGATCACATTTAAATAAATTTGAATTAAAAATAACAAACCTTATAGAATGCATTTGTTTCAACAAATAATATGTGATGCATATCATAAGGATAAACATTTTAATTTAGAATAATTTTAGTTACTACTACTACTTATTAGCCATGCAAAATACTGCAGCAAAAAGTCTCATATGTGAGCCTAATTCTTATTGTAGACAGTATGGTGTTACTGTATTTATTATAGTGCTTAGGATTTTTTTGTTTTTTTTTTGTTTTACATTTATTCCTCAACACACTCCCTTAATTTCATCATGTAAGTACTGTTTCTCTCTCTGTCCACAGAGAGGAACATGTGTCCACTGCAGTCCCATCATCAACCTCCAGGGGTCAAAGGACAGTGCAAAAAATACCCTTTCGTTGATGTTCGTCTTTGTCAGGTAATCCAAACCGCACGAAATCATTAGGCCGATTATGTGAACTGCACGCATGGATGACGGGAAAATGATCCGATTACCACAACGTCGAGCTGCTTCACTGAAAAAGCAGGACTTAACTAAACATATTAAATAACACAAATGTATCTATTCCCATTTTATTAACAGTGTCTTTGCTGCTGACCTTTAATGATCCAGTTCAACCATACTAATAATTAAAAAATGACTTTAGATAAACTAACAATTGTGCTTCATTGTTTTTTTTTATTGCTGAAGAGTGTTGAACCTTCTTCTCCTGTGTTCTACTGTACAGACGTGAATTTACTTTTCCTTCAGCCTGAGGTTTAGTCATTACACTTTTTGGTCTGAAAGGGCTTTTACATTTGCTACAAATAGAACTTCTTATATTAAAAACAATCAAGCTCTGCTCCTATTTAAAAATTAACGTGAAAGTAACGCAAAAGTAATGTAACACATTACTTTCCATAAAAAGTAAATAAGTAATGTATTTAGTTATTTTTTAGGGAGTAACGCAATATTGTAAGGCATTACTTTTAAAAGTAACTTTCCCCAACACTGTTCTTCAGTCAGAGCCTGGAGTTTAAGAAGATCATGGATCATGGACGGTGCTACTAGAGACAGTAATACTGCAAGAGCAGGGATCAACTTATTGTTGCACGATTTACATGGGATTTTGACAAAGTGGCCTTATAGAAATTCATGTGGCACTATAGAAGAGTTGCAGCTTTTATTTAGTTATTCCCCAAAACTGTGAATCAGAGCTAAACAGCAAAATAATGCAAAACTCATTTAGTCAGAGTTGAACTTGAAAAACAAAGAAACAAATGAAAGTAAAGAAATAAAGTAAAATATTTTTTTACAAAACTAACATTTATTTATTTATTTATCTCAGCTAATAAAATTACAAAAACAGACAACAAAATAACTTTTAAAATAAAGTGAACACTGAAATCTAATAGAAAACAAAAAGATTAACAAAACCAATAACAGTGAATCACATGATAAATGCATTAACAGTCCTCTGACTGTAGATCTACAATCTGACCTTATTATAATTATCAGTTGTTCCATTGCTAATGAGTTTTAACAAAGAAACACCTGTGGCCCGGCTCACATTCTGCATCTTTTTTCATCGTTCCCACCTCTCTCTACTTCATTTGCGTCATTTTGCAGGTGGACTGGCCCAGTGTTCCTGCTTCTGTCTTGTAAAACTGACCGGGTGGAAAAATAATGATGTCAGTATAAAAGGCTGGATTTGTATAGTCAGTTGCGGATGAGGAAATCCTCTGTTATGAATTTGCAGAGGGATCCTGCCAGGACATACAGATGTACGTTATGAAGGCACGCAGTAGTTAAAAGAGCAGAGAATGAGGCGACCACGGCCGAGCGGCTCATTTTGTTTTAAATGGTGCACAAGTTTTTCTTTTCACTGGCTGGATCACATCTTCTCATTCATGGGGAACACTGAATGTAGGCCTACTTGTTAAATGTCTTGTTTTGTGATACAAATTAGTGCCTATCATAAAAAGACCTGATGATCTTGATGCTGTCAGCCTAACAGACAAAAACGACGACGGCAACAACAACAAAAACAATGTCAGGTTGTGTTGTATGGTTGCAAGTCCATTGCCAAGCAGTTGCTAAATACTCTTTTCACATACATTTTTTTTCACATATTTATACTATATTAAACCTTTAAATGCAAGAATATATTACAAAATTGATATGAAGGGGCAAGAACATTTATACATTTAAAATATGGATGGATGGACAGAAGGACGGAAGGACAAACAAACAAATAAATACCCTTTTCACAATAAAAAAATATTTAGATAAAATATGTAGTAATAACTAAAATCAGAAATAAACAAAAACATTTTATGTAAATATATTTAAGCATCTTTATGAGCAATACGTTTTAGCTGTGTTTTTGTATATTATGAAGCATACTTAAAATCATAGCTGAATTTATGAATTGTTTTGTTTGTGTGGTGCAGTTTTAATGTGGTTGCTTACAGACTCACAAATAATAATAATAATAATAATAAAAGCTCTCCTTTGATTAACATCTGTAGCATTTACTCACCTGTTTTATTTTTTATTTTTTGTCTTGACAGAATAGCTTTTGGTAAGGTGGATGGGGACTATTTATGAACAACCATTTCTGAGGTCAATCAGTTGGACTGAGGTGTGGGATTGGGTCAGTATAGGGTGTTAACCTCTTTGATTTTAAGCTACACTGTAATGACTTTAGCTGTATGTGGCTGCTCTGCTGGAAGATGGATCGTTGTCCAAGTGCGTGTGCTCATGGGACTGCAGTGCTATTTCCTCCAGGTTTTTTCTGTATCCATCAATTCTTCCTTCTATCTCGATGAATTTTCCAGTCCCTGTTGTAAACAAGCATCCCCAAACACAATGCTGCTTCACCATATTTCAAATGCTGCTCTACTTGAGACGTGATGAGCTTTTTCAACAAGGGTTTATGTTCTTTCCATTCATGCCAGATTTATGAATAGTGCATGCTATTATGTGTATCATATCTCTTCTTCAGTTTCTGGCTTTCCATTTTTAATCTGTCCTAAACAGCTTTGTCTGATGGACTTCCTCGTGTATGAGCTGTATGTGTGAATTATATGGTTAGCTTATATTATTTCCTTGATTTTATTGTTTCATAATGGTTATATAGAATACACATTTGTAGGGAAGATTTGTGATTTGTGTGAGTAACCAAAAACAAGCAGATCTATCTATCTACTGTATCCATCCATCCATCCATCCATCAGTTCTTCTTTTATGTAGTTGATTAATAATTCTTTATTTAGTGTATTATCCCCCCCCCCCATTTTTGTCATCAATTGAATATTTATAGATGTTCTAGATGATTGGATTAGAAACGCATTTTAATGGTATATATATATATATATATATATATATATATATATATATATATATATATATATATGTATGTGTATATGTATATATATAATACACAGTACTGAGTGGAGAAGCTTGCAATTCAAAGGATTGTGCTTTCAACTGGGAGATCTTGTTTAGAGCCTGTTTGAAGTGTTAAATCAAATAAACTAAATTACCCCAGCCTACATTTTCTCAAATTTACAGGTTTCGCTTGATAGATGAATCCTTAATTGAAGGCAAATTAAATATAACTCTAAAACAACTTCATTTCTCTGAAGTGGCTCATGCATTGAAAGTCTTGTGATTGCAGCGGGAATTAACTCTCATCGCAATCGGGTTGTAATAATGGTTTTTTAGCTTGAGGGAAATTTTTTACTCTTACTGGATGACATTCTAGAGCAATCTGACTTTAATCAAAACGACCCAACCTCCTACTCAATTATCATTAATCAGAATCAATACAATTAGATTTCTAAACCTTATCCCGTGCATGCATTCTTCCACAGAAAATAGAAATCCTCTGATCATTGTATGAATACAAAGCAATTTCGTTGCATTTACTTGAATGCACTTGCATTTACTCTGAAATCACCCGCTAATGCCAAAACCTTTGTAACAGCTCAACAAGGCGACCGTAATAGCCAAAGAGCGTAGTATGAGCTGAAATATCACGCTGTAAAATTTCATGAGCTCTCATCTTTTGCTTTCCGCTCTCTTTTTTTATTATGTCAAAGCCTTTTTCTCACGTGAAGATGAATGGATGTTAAATTTAATTAAGCAGAACATTAGGTCAGTGCTTCCTCTTTCAAAAACGGGTCTTCTGGATTTAACCACCTAGAAAAAGTTTCACTCATTACACATGTGAGCGTTTTAGCCCTGCGGCCAGCCCTACAGGACAGCTCTCAGCAGATGAGCGAACAGTGGCAAACAATGTGTTTATTGATCCTGCAGGCTTTGCCATTTAATTTCCTTCTACCTATTTTATGGTTTAGAACACGAGATGAGAACTTTATAGATCCGCTTCACAGAAAAGTCATCAGGCCAATAAATTGTGCTGATAAAGCTATATATGCATTATGTATAAGTTTACTCAAGTAAGAAGATACTGTGTTTGACATTTTGTTGGTATAGATTAGCGTTATAATATGCAATATGTTTGTTTCTTTTTCATTTGTGCCTTTTAATTCAAATTACACATGTTGTTTTCTTCCTGCGTGCTCTTTACTGACCTTTTCCGGGCTGTGTGCAATTATCAATAAAATGAAGGAAAGGCTAGTGTGACCTCACGGTGATACTTTTCATCTTTATGTTCATTCGGCTGTACATGAAAATCTGCCAGATCCCCCAACGTCCTCTGGTTTCCTTGTTGGTTCTTAATCCAAAAGCTAATGGTTAGTTGATGTGGCAGGTCTGTTAATTGTGACTGAATTAGATTTAGGATTTATGACTATGCCCACTGATCAGGTCTGATTTAATTAAACGACAGTGTTTAAAGGGGTCATATGACATTACTAAAACGAACATTATATTGTGTAGTTGGTGTAATGCAATGCGTTTATGCAGTTTAAGATTAAAAAAACACATTATTTTCCACATACTGTACATTATTGTTTCTCCTCTATGCCCCGCCTTTCTGAAACGCGTAGTTTTTTACAAAACTCATCGGTCTGAAAAGCAAGGTGTGCTCTGATTGGCCAGCAATCCAGTGCACTGTGATTGGCCGAATACCTCAAGCATGTGGCAGAAATGTTACGCCCCTTAACACCGTGATGCCGTGTCCCGGCGCAACGAGACAAAAACAATAAAACCCATTACAAACTAGAGATTTGTTGCATCCAGTCCGGACATGATTACTGATTATAATGACTTACACTGACTTTTTACACGTTGCGTATCACGCCGCATAAACATGAAACCATGTCAATTTCTACATTAGTAAATGTATGCTCTCCTTGCTTGTGATGAGTGCAAGCAATTAATCTATGTCTTCCCTTCCAATCCTTCCCATTTATGTATTTGGAAGATGTTTCATTCAAGGCATACATTTTATCAGTTACCTGGGCATCAAACCCATGACCTTGATGTTGTTAAAGCCAAGCTCTACTGTTTGAACTACAGGAACAAACCTACTGCTGCAAACTTTGCACTGACCTTAAACTTCTGCTTGTGTCACGCTGTCAACCTCCCTTCAGTATTTTCTCAGAATTTCAGTAATAAGAATCTCTTTCTCTGTCTGTTATGGCAGACACTGCACAGATCCCCACGGGAAATATAGTGTTCTGAGTGGCAAGGGACAAGGACATAAACACATGGATGGGGAAGGCTAAATTTAGTTCTTCTGAGCTTGTACATCTTTCCTGGTGGATTCTGATCATTGGTCATGTCTGAAATTGATTAGAAAGGAAAAAGAGTAATATGATGTCTAACAGTTGGTGTTTTGCCCATTGGTTATCCATTATATTTTGTGTGAACTGATACCTCAATATGAAGAGTTAAACATGTGTCTTGAAAAATGTTCTGTTACAAGACTGAACAGATACTGTAACAACAAATGTAAACAAAGAAAAAGAAAATCAGGTGTGTATTTTGATAAAATTAAATTTGATTTAAGTTTTTTTTAAAACATATTTTATATTTAGTTTGCATAACAATATATTGTTATAAATTACATTTTACTAATTATACTTTTTTTTACTTTATTATTAATTATATTTATTATACAAACATATTTTAGTTTTAATATAAAATAGTTAATGCCAAACAAACAAACGAATGAATGAACAAATAAATAAATAAATGTTAACTTAAAATTGTGTTAAGCAATTTTGTGTTTAACATATTTAGTTATAATTAACACTAAATTTGGCAGCCCCATTACTTTTACTGTAGATTGTAATACAAGTGTATTATATTGTGTGTATTATAAACACATATAACAGGAAACTAGAAAACTTGTTGCATGGGCTGAAAGATATTATAGACATCATTTGGCTGTAGTAATCTTGCCCAAAACTGACAATTCACAATCTTTTCATTCCAGTTATAAGGCTTGTGTCATTTTGACCCTTGGTTAAATTTTCTAAATGAAATTGAACAATTGTGATAATGGACAATGTGGTAAAATAACCATAATTAGAGATCATGCCACTGTGGAAACAACTGGTGAAAGAATTATGATCATCTACGGCATCTATTGCCCTCGCACATCTGTTGCCATAAATCTGCTATTCAAATTTAATTTGCGATGCATGTGATCTGAAAAATGAATTGGAGCATCTTTTGCTATTTACCAAATGCCATCTGTACAGTTCAAAATTGCCAGCCTTTAGATGTGTCAATTTTCCCTCAGAGACGAGGCAAATCACTTTTCTATCATTCCTCTAGAAAGGAACATTTTTGCTTGGAATTACATCCAAAAGGAAATATCAGCTCATTTCAAAGCCCGTCACTTATGAATCCCTTCTGAATTGGTTTCCTTGTGCGTATCTGCATCTCTGCTCATGCATTCATTTTTATGTGACCTATTCCTCTAACTATAAAACTGGGTGATTGTTTTAATCCTCCTGTTGTAGAGGGCAATTTTACTGTGAGCTAATAAAATACAAATTCCATCTGCAGAAACCCTGACAGATTCCCCTTTAGGACAAATGTGCTCAGCATGCTGTAAAAATCCATGATAATTATCTTGCAATATTAGCTTTAGCACTGGAGGACACTCTGGGAAGCTCGTACTGTGTGCTGTTCTAATTTCAGCCATGCTTCTATGTAGTCTTCAGGGAGCAAATACATATGGCGAATGGAATGAATACGCATGAAGCAGCAAACAAAGTGGAGCAACTTTAGCTGCTGACGAGCTCAGACAAATTTTAACCAAAAACACTTTATTATAACCATTTCCTCCCAGCAAACCTCCTGTGAATTATTGGACCTACCAATATAATCTTCACTTATTATTATTATTTTTTTTACTGCTAAATGAAAGGAAGATGCATGGATTTGCAAAGATTGAAAAAACACAAGGAATTGACAGGAAGCTAAAGTGAACTTAAGAAGCTGAGGGGATATACTGTAAGGAAGCTGTGATGTAAGAAAGATGAGAGAATGAAAGAAGGTTAAAAGCACATAGGGAACTAATGGAGCTTTAAAAAGGTGAGGAAAGATAAGGCAGCTGAAGGGACATTGAGGATCTAAGAGACATAAGGAAGCTGAGGGGACATGAGGAACTTGAGTGGGTATAATGAAGAGGAAAGGACATAAGGAAGCCAAGAGGACTTTTGGGGACTCAGTTAAAAAGGACATAAAGAGGCTGAAGAGACTTTAAGGAAGCTCAGGGAATGTAAGGAAGCAGAGAGGACATAAGAAAGATACTTTAGGAAGCTGAGGGAATGTAACGATTCTAAAGGGACGTTAGGAAGCTAGGGGGACATAATGAAAACTGAAAATAACTAGAAAGCTGAGGAGACTTGAAGAATTCGAGTGGATGTAATGAAGCTGAAAGGACATAATGAAGCTGAGGGGACATGAGGAACTTGAGTGGATGCGATGAAAAGGAAAAGACATTAGGAAGCTAAAAGGACATTAAGAAGCTACAGAAAGGAAGCTGAGTGGATATAAGGAAGCTGTGAGAACATGAGAAAGGAGAGGGGATATATGGAAGCTGAGATGCAAAGACGATGAGCTGAGAAAAAGCTGAGAAAGGATTGGGAAGCTGAAGGTACATCTAAGAGACATTAGGAGGTTTAGGGGAGGTTATGAAGCTGAAACGACATAAGGAAAGCTGGGGGGACATAAGGAAATTGAAAGGACACAAAGAATCTGAGGGAGCAAAAGGAAACTGAGAGAAAATAAGAAAGCTGAATGGTTGTTATCAAGCTTAAAGGACATTATGGGAAATTAAAAAGATGCAAAAGATAAGTTAAAAAGGCAATTAACTACTCAAAACTGAGGAGATGTAAGGGCATTAAACCAATAGAACACCTTAACATTGGAGTAAAATGTTAAATTGTAAACAGTGTTCTGTTAGCCACTCAGAACCTTAGTATCAAAACAGGATTCACATGAATGAACAACCCTCACATTTGCTTCAGGAAATGCATAGTAAAACTCTAGTTTATGAATCTTGTTTGAGGAATAGTGATCTTTATTTGATACGTCTTTCCTGTGTAGAATGTATACAAGTACAGGGGGATTTTACTACTCTAATGTATCAAAGACCTAAGCAGAACAGGCATATGAAAGAACATAGGCTACACTTAACCTCACACAGAGCAGGAGAGACATAGAGAGCCTTCAGGAACAATAGAGCGTTACCTCTCGCCTATAATTGCATTCCTCTTCTAAGGTCACCTGAGGCTATCAGTTGCTGGGTGGAATGTGCATTATAGGAAAAACCTTTTACACTATTTATGTGGGTCTCTAGCAATACAAATAGATAGAAACATTTTTCAGCTGTGAGAAATCATGCACACTAGGAAGCACACTATTTCCCTGAACTCTACTCTAGATGTAGAAGGCAGGTGGTGGAAAATCCAGCTTCTTCAGTTGCATGTGACTATAATGGCACAATGGAAAACATGCAATTTGCCTCAGGTCCCATGTGAACCCTGAACCTCTGCTGCGGGAATAACCAGACTGGTGCTATTCTTGTGAAAAGTGAAGTCAGAGAATGTCAGGAACTCATTTCAGTCTTCAGCTTCCTATTTTGAGCAGAAGAGTGATGTCCTAGAGCTTGGTTGACGGGGTGGTATGAGGGCAAACATGGAACAAATAATAAAAAAAAAAAAATATTAAGTTGCAAGTACTTGGCAGGAGTGATGAAAGTTGTGGATCTGAAAAGCCGTTAATGGAAGTGAAGTGAAAATCTGCTGGTCAAGTTCTAGATAATTCACACTCTGAAATGTAACTGGACATGTGCTCTTCTCAGCTCCAATATAGTGGAATGTGACAGTGCAGCACCTTCAGCTGAAATAGATTTTCTTTGAGCACCTCTAATATTGCCATCAGTCCTGAAGAGGGCAGAAGAGGCTTCATTTGAAGGCGTACACTTCAGTCTGAATGCGGTCTGATCTCTGAGAGAGACCAGATCATCAGTTTCTAGCAATTTATATTCTCAGTGGTGGCATTCAGAAAATGGCCTGAACTTCAAAACGAAGTTTAGGAACACTCTGTAAAAAAACCTCTCACAGCAAGAAGTTCCCTGGTTGTCCTGGTTTAGTCATGAGACCGGTCTGTGTGGAGTTTTGCATTGTCTAAACACTTCTAATTTGAGCCATGGAACACTGATTAATGCATAGATATAGGTTAAGCCCTTGTGCTTGTATCAGTGATGTGGGTTCAATTCTGGCATGCATCAAATCCTGTTCTCAAATGCAGATAAATGCAAATAATTATAAATATATGCAGATGACTATTATGAAAAAAAAAGAAAAAGTTTGCACTCATATAAAGACTAGATTCATGTTAGTATGGAACAGACATGTAAAAACAATGGGAGCAATTTTTAGATCATTAAATTGTGCTTGTATTTTTCTGCAAGATTGCTTTTATGCTCTAATACAGCCTTTACAAGTGAAACATTTTATGCTACATATGACAAACATGCCATTTGCATGTCTGAAAGCTATTGTCCTGTCTGGACAATTCACCATGCCAGTAATGCTCTGACAATAGCCTAAAAAGCATTCCCAGCAGGCAGCAATAATGAGCCGGAATAGGACTGTATGTCAAAATGACATGGGACATAAAAGTGCTCCAACCATTTATGTTTAGTTCTGAACAGAGTAATCAAGCACAAGCCCATTTTGAATAGAGGCTTGTGCAATATAAAACAAAAGCTGTCTTATCTTTATGATGGAGGGTCAGTTATGCTGGTACATACAGCCTATGATTTTTCCATCTGAAGACATATACTTTTTTTTTCTGTTTAGTTATAAGGGACTAATAGAAAATATGTTATTTGTGATATGTTTCCATAGGCTCCTGCATCCCTTCAATCCTACACAGGACAAGCAGTTTGGAGAATGGATGGATGGATATGTTTCCTTAATAAAAATTCTGTCATTACTTACTTGTCCATGTTTGTCCATGCTTTCATTTTATCTGTTAAACACAAGTGTTTTTTTCTTCACCAAAATAGCACCAACGTATAGAATGGATCAATCAATCATTTAAAATGTTCACTGTATATTTTATATATACCTGTATAAATAAATAAATATATATATATATATATATATATATATATATATATATATATATATATATATATATATATATATATATACTTTTTAATATAAAATGCATACAGTTTTACAACTTAAATTTGGTTTTTAGGTGTTCCGCGAATGTTTAAAAATGTATCTCAGAGATATCATGAAGGTTGTGCCTTTTATCTACCATTATATATTTTTAACAAAATCCATAATGTTTTGACAACATTATGGAAGTTCATGTTGTAAAAACCAGTCCTAGCACATAAAAATAAAAATCCTCTGCAACCAAACAAGACTTTGAAATATACCTTGATTGTTATCTGCGGCGGTGTTCACTTCATTCTCATAACCTTCTCCCAATCCTTGAAGGACATTTCTTGGAATGCGAAGTTGCAGAAACATACATTCTCTCTTTAGCTCCATATATGGCAGATAAATATTGGCTAGGTAATACTGTGTACTTAGCCAATTTTATATTTATCATATATTTATTTATACCAGTCCAAAATTGTCATCTGAAATTTTCTCATGTTGAAAAATAAATACGACTTTATGCTTTGTCTGTGTTTTTGTATCCATAGCAAGCATCATTTGATATGCAAGGATGACGAATACGAAGAAAAAAATATATACAAAAATTTGGACTTAGTGTGCAATAACTAGACTATAAATTAGACTAGCTATTGCCAATGGATACACAAACACTGCTGTAAGCGTGTAGGTTATGCTGCTGCTGCTACCTGAATAGACACACATTTATCCCATAGCTGACTGAGACAGGTGGAGCTGGGGAGGTGGAGGGTCTGGCTGGAGAATCAGCAGAGGCCTGTCAGTTTATTATTTATTATGATTGCTAGCAAATGCATGTAAAATAACCAGTCGGTCTGCACCATCTACAGTTTCATGAGAGCTTCATGACATTTCAATCAAATCTCTGAACAGTTTTGACATGTTAAGTATGGACTTGCTACTGTCAATTCAATAAAATACAATACAATAAAATACAAAACAAAAGATACTGGTTGCTTGACTATATATATATATATATATATATACACACATAAAACTATTGTCTTGATTTATATGTACATGGGTTACTGTGGCTCAGGGTTATTAGGATCCCATCCCCTTTAACCTTTGACCAAATCCAGCTATCTGAGCCTGTGGTGAAATTGCTCAAACTTACCTGTTAATAAAGCACACTGTGTGCCTATAAGGAAAATATCAAGTTGCAAGCTGATAGAGATAGGAGAAAATAATCAATTTTACTTACTTATTTATTTATTTTATTTAACACAGTGTTCCGAGAGGCCAGTCAAAATGAGTAGTCATGTTGACTCAATGTGAACAACCAACAACAAGGTAATGTGTAAACTGCACATTCTGTCTCAGCTGCATCAGCCTCCAGAAAGAATTCGTAGCATATCTTAAATACTAAAGTGCAAATACATACAGATTTGTGCTGTGCGAATCTAGTTGCTTTCTCCAATAGCTTGAGTACGATTTTGCAAGTAATGCTTGCAATAAAAGGCTGTGCAATAAATCGGAAGACAGTCTTATCTTTATGATGCAGGGTCAGTTACAATGCTTGGCTGTATCCTGACAGCTACTGCTGCTGTTGTTATTAACTCAAAATGCATATTTTTATGCTAGCTCTGCTTACATGCTTGAATGAATCATTGCACCATACACACAACTCGCTAAAAATCTAATATGATTTAAATCTTATGATTGCTTAATTTAGGAATAAATAAATGCAGATTATGCAACTAGTGATGGGCACTTTTGAAACAATGCTTCATATAGCTTTGGAACATTTACAAATCTGAAGAAATTGTTCAGAGCTTGTATCAAACCCACCAAAACATGTGATTTTAGTAGACAGGGCTTTGTTAAATCATGCTGTTGTGAACTTTTTTTTTTTGATGCTTTTTTTTTTCCAACATTTTTTTTTCATCAGTACACATGTGATTTGGAAAAATGAAAGACTGAAAGAATGTTTACTTATCTTAAGATGATACATTTTAGAGGAACTCCAAAAGCACTGAACCAGACTATTTAAATGTTGAGTAAGCCAAAATTATGTTCTGTTAGATTTATACAATGCTAACACCAACATAGTACTAACCTTGAACAGTGGGGGAAGAGAGATTTTCAATTTTGTAATTTTCTGAAACATTTGAGTGGATACACTCCTTCCCCTCACAAACGGTCTATAAACCTCTTCCCAATTATCCTTTACACTGAGGCACCATCATATCTCTCACATTTTCCTTGAGAAGTGAATATGATGTCTCTTTACATGGCATCCATCTTTTGATTAATTTCCTCCCAGCCAGTCTGAATGCACCAGTGTAGATATCAGCGCTATCACATTCACACTCATCACAAGAATCTATTACATTAAAAACCTTCATTCCCTCCTAAATCCTTTTTTTTTTAGTTTAACTGCACAAATCCTGACCACAAACAGATGATACCGAATAAAACATTGTCTGAGGGCACAGTGGGCTTATTATATTATAGATCATTCTATCTTCACTAATGTGGGTGAGGGAGGGTTAAACTTACCTGAAAATGTGCCAAATGGCCATTTATCATTACAAAACCTTTATTCTATTTGCAGACAAGGGCATCTCAAAGACAGTAACACACATAACACACTTTCAGCAGGGTTTTCTTTCAGGGTTTCTGTGCAGAAACGGACAGTATTTTAACTCTGTGTACTTTATCAGTGTTTTCTTTCCGAAGCAAGATTCCAAAGCATAATATTTTACTTTTTATTGCACTACATTTTATATTATTTATATGACATTTGATATATTA
This sequence comes from Carassius carassius, assembly GCF_963082965.1. Lineage (NCBI taxonomy): Eukaryota > Metazoa > Chordata > Actinopteri > Cypriniformes > Cyprinidae > Carassius > Carassius carassius. The sequence goes on from NC_081786.1 coordinate 21,112,753, forward strand.
TTAAAAATAATTAAAAGTTTTACTTGAGTACAAGAAAGTACTGTATTTTAAATGTTCTTACGTATTAAAGGTAAACGAAAAAATATAAAATTTCATAAAATGTATGAAATCTAGTGCATTAAAAAGTAATTATGCTTTGGAATGTAGTGAAGTAAAAGTTTTCCAAAGAAAAACACTGATAAAGTACAGATACTTTTTTAATTTACACCTCTGTTTCTGTGCATATTTCAGAAAACATTAGCAGTGCTCAAAAGAAATGTAATCATCCTTATACCAAGCCATTAAAGATGCTAAATTTTGAAAGGATTTTTTTTACATTGCAAACATTATTTGCCATGATGATGCAATGTTTTATTGATGGAAAAGTGCCATATATTTTCTGTGTGCATTGAGTGATTTAGATTAAACTTCAGCTGTAAGATTAAACTTGCTTATACTTGAGCTGATGTTTTGTCATGGGGATTGTTTACATGTGTGTCACTTACAGTAGATTTGGAAATACTCATTTTGTGTGCAAAACGTTCTATTATTAACTGTAAATATAGCATTTTAGTGTAACATATCAACACTGTGTCATTTGTAAACTGAAAACTAAAAAAAAAAAAAGGTCATTAAAAAAATAATTACAGCTGTATTAACCTTGTTACATAACGGACACAAAATTCAGACAAAAAACCCCACACTTTGCATTCTCCTCTCGTATGGTGCTGCTTGAGATTTCATATGGAGAAGCAGTATATGATATTAATTTATTATCACATGCACATAATGTAAATGTATTTAAAACACTAAGAGTTTCCTTCCATACAAAGTAAAAGAGATCACAAACAAGCAAATAGGTCAACAATTCATGTCTTTATTTTCAGTTTAAAGGATCGGACCAGTTGAAGTTGTTTTAGATTTTCTTTGATTAAGGAGATACTTAAGCATCTGTGCATTCTCCTGTAAAACAGTAGTTAGAAGTTAGTGAAAAATTCAGTTATTTTATCAGTGACCATTATGATCGATAAATATACCGTTCATTGGCAATATGGCGATGTTTTCCTCAAGGATGCCGGTTTCACGGGAGAACTCCTTAAACCTCACTTTCAAGTCCTCAGCTACTTTTCTGGTACGAGCTGTGACCGTGACACATTCACACACATCTGTTCAGCATTGTTTCATAAAACAATTTTAGCTATAATGTGTACTGTAGACAATTTTAGCTATAATGTGTACTGTAGACTCTCACTGTGGAGTTTGTTGAGAAACTCAGATTCCTTTCCCCTGGTCTTGATGGTGTGAACAATAGCATACTCATCAAATTTGGCATCAACCACACGCATATCATTGGAATTTGCCCAAACTGATAGAATCAGACACATTGAGGATAAAGAAACAGAAGTATGGATGGTAAAAAAGCAATCTGAGCACAAAAACCAAAAGACTTACGCTCATTGTTGAAGACAAAGCGTCCAGGAATCTCTGTTTTCTTGGCAAGATTATGCATCCTGAAGCAGGAACCATCACTCCTAAGAAACAATTTAAGCAATTAAAACTATTTTTTTTTGTAATAATGAGAACATTCATCAAGACTCTTCTTTTCTAACACTACAACAAAGCTAGCTTACTTTAAATGACTGTAACTGAGGTCAAGGTCTCCGTCTTCAGTAGGCACCATTACGGCAGTTGCCATCTTCATGTCAGCCTTGAGATCTGTGACAAACCTTTTTGCATTTGTAGCAAAGCCACTAAGATACCACTTTCCTCTCATCTTGAAAATATAAACAGAACATGTCTATTTTAGCCAAACTTATCATGATGAATTTCACAAAACTCCCTGACAATATCGAGATAATTTATATTATTTTACAGTACATTATAATTGTATTTTTTAATTTTTCACCTTTTCCAGGTCGAAGTCAGGCATGGGCATGACTTGAGCAGAGATGAACACCGCACAGAGCAGAATGCACCACGTTTTCAATACAGCAGTTGACATGGCTGTAGATGTGTAAGGTTGTCTTTCTGTATGCAGCTCAGAAAGCAAAATTTAGTGATGATTAGCAAAACCCTGTTTTATAGTGTAAAGTGACCCCACAGACCAAACTTGAATCCCTCCCAGCACCATGTAAAGTTACACAACACACAACACAGACGTGGATTTTTCCAGTAGTTTGAGGAAGTTCAAGGGCAGTGTTAAATGCTTTGCTTTGACCCCAAGATTGATGTCTCAATTAGTCCTTTGAATGTATGCAAACATGACTATTGAAGATGATGTCTGAATTAAGCATCATTTCCATAAGACAGTGCTGTGGCATAAATAAAACAGTTTGTAATAAAATGGCAAAATGTGAAAATCACCACTTTCAAAGCTTATTACCAAGGAAGTAACCAGATCAAAATGAGAGGGATACATCACTTTCTATATTTATGTTAGTAATAGTCCTACTTAAGTTACTACAGTGAAAATGCTGTTAAAAGCTACTATGTCTATTGTTCATGATCAAACTAAGAAATGTAATTTTTTAAAACACACAAAATCCTGAAATTACAAAATAACCACAACATTTTATTTTTAAACTATAAAATATTGTACTATAACTATAAAATATTTTTTGCTAATGCTAATGCTGATCAAAATAATGCTTTCTAGTTATGCTCACAATTACGGGGCAAGATGACGATGAGATGATGGTGAGTCAGGTTTGTTGGGAGACAACAAACAGAGATTATATAAAAGTTCTTCTTTGCATTTCAAATTTCAGTTAAGGTTGTGCACGTTATAACAAGATGGGTTAGAATTGGCTCACTGCAACTTGTCAGTGAGGGTGGTGACAATTTGCCAGGGGTTAACAGACTTTTGGCAGTATTTGTTGGTTTGTTGATTTGCTTGATTCCAGGGACGTTTCCAGCCAATTTAATTCCCTAGGCGAAATCCGCCCCCCCCCCCCCCACCAACCCCTTCCGTACCACTCCCACTCCTAAACAAGATAATTTAACATTACATACAAAATAACATAGAACTGATTATGTAAACACTCAAATCTTAAATAGCAACACTGCTACTTTTCCAAATTATTTTTGTAGAGTACACTGTATATGTTCAGTCCAGTGAAAATGTCCAACTTGTGTTTTTTTTTCATCATATGGTGGCTGTGTAGGCTACAGTATGTACAGGAAACATAAATGATTGTAAGGGTGACTATGATACTTTACTGTTGAAAATGCTGTGATATTTTAGACTCTAAGTTTATAATGGAAAAAAAATAAAAAATAAAAAATAACCAAGACCCCAGACCACCCATTTGGCAAACAAACAAGCAAACAAAAATATATTTTCATATATATATATATATATATATATATATATATATATATATATATATATATATATATATATTTATATTAAGACATGCTAAAATATTTTTCAAAACATGTATTTTTCTAACATAAATATATTTTCTACCAATATGTTTTTAGTACTTTGTTGTATGTATTTCTTAAAAATATATTTTAAAAGTATGAATATATTTTATAGCATTAAACACACGCACAAACACACACACACACACACACACACACACTTGCATTTGTGGTTTACGGGGTCTCTATAGGCATAATGGTTTTTATATTATACAAAGTGTATTTTTTATTTGGTGAAATAACAGTGCACAGGCAAACAATGACACCTCAGGGCACAAGCATTGAAAGTGCAGTACTTGGATTGCAACTCTCTTGGTTCTTGTGTGTACATTAGTTAGACAGACAGAGGGCATCTGTGTGTGTGAGTGACAGGAAGTGAGTTGAGTGGCAGTAGTGTGATAGGAACTGACAATAATTTGATTCCAGCTGTCTGAGGCATCATGACCTGGAGTCATGCTGATCAGATTAGGAAAAGGACACCAGCAAACTTCTGAAAATCTATGACTTCATCTCTCTGTGGGAAGGGCATCTATTTAGTCATTGCGGTTGGGTATAGAAACAGAAGATATCCTCTCTCCCCACTTTCTCTCTACTCCAACCCAGGCTCTTCTGAAATGCATGACACTGGCTACATTTTTGCAAAGCTGCTAAAACATACCTATACATTTCACTGCAGTTTCCAGTGGAAAAGAACACTAAAGGCAGTTAAACAACAACAACTTTTGTTCAGGAATTATGAATTCATAATTCCTTAAGCATCTTGATGGCAGATCTTCCTATGAACCGTAGACAGCCAACTTTAACTGAGCAAACCTTTGCTTTCCAGCCACGTTATTCTACGCTGGCTGCCAGCTCAGCATACTTAAGGTTCTTTTGTTCGTAGGCCTCCTCAGCAGCATCCTCCCAGGGCCCAGTGAGCCCTGCTATGTACACAGTGCAAATTGTGGAGGACCAAAAGTGTACTAGTGTCTGAGGTTTTCACTTTGGCCTCCCTGGCCCATTTTGACCACAAAATAAATAAATAAATAAAAATAATCAGAACTGAGAACAACATGACATGACAATAATCAATGAGAACAAGACACATGAACAAGACAACTAATCAGAACATGACACTTACAATTGGCAAATTAACATGAGGATCAAGAGAAGCACATGACAAGCAGGACTAAACTAAAAATAAAAGACAAGAACACAAACAAAACCCAAACCAACGTGACAGAGGAAACACAATGGCTATATTTAAATTAAACAAGACCACTGTTGGGAACATTACTTTAAAAAAGTAATTAGTTATAGTTACTCACTACTTGTTCCAAAAAGTAACTGAGTTAGTAACTGAATTACTCTATAATAAAAGTAACTCGTTACCAGGGAAAGTAACTATTTGCATTACTGTAAAAAAAAAAAAAAAAGTTGCTAAATGTCAAAGAATTTTTTTTTTTTAGCAGTTTTCACAAGTCAGTTGAAATAAGTAGAACAGACAGGTGTTCGTACATAACTTTCGAGATGTATTGCACGTCAACAGACAGCAAGAGTTTTATCCTGCACTCTTTGTAAGAAAAGTGTTTTTGGCCACTAGCTTTGTAGATGCGTGTGTCACACATTACATGTACACATTACATGCACGTTCTTGCCTTTGACTACAATGAATTTGAAGTAGTGCTTATATCTCCACCTTGAAAATGCCAACGTTTCATCGGATTGCTCCTGACTCGCCATTTCTGCTGCTGCTGCGAATCTCTGTGTAGCTGTTGCGTGTGTGTGACTGTGTGTGTGTTTGGCGCCGCTGGCGCGTGTGTGTAAAAACACTGGCTCTGATTGGCTACCATGAAACACATGACTCTGCCTTAGCCAATCATAATCGCTTATCTCGTTATTAACCCACCTGCTCACTCTCTGTGTGAGCCAGGGGTGCGTTCGGATTGCATATTAAATCAATGCATAGTAACGCACCACATTTAACGTTCATTAACGTTAACGGCGTTGTAACGACGGGAAAAGTAATTAGTTTGATTACCCCGTTACTGAAAAAATAACGTCGTTACCTAGCGCCGTTCTTTTAAACGCCGTTATTCCAAACACTGAACAAGACACACCTAGATACAAGCAAAGAGAAGCAAGAAGAAATACAGGAAACAGGAACCAGGCAAATGTATGTAACCCTTGTTCCCTGAAGAAGGGAATGGAGACGTTACGTCAGAAAGAGACTGACGAATGGGATCTCTCCCGAGAGCCCAATCACCTTCGAGTGGTTACAAAACAAGCCAATGGTATGTCGAGTACCTTGGTCTGCGGAATTTGCATTGCGAAGTCTTTGCTGAGGAGCCGAGCCAGTAACCCGGCCGTTCAGCGGAACAGCGATGTGGCAAGTGGACGTAACGTCTCCGTTCCCTCCTTCAGGGAACGAGGGTTACATACATAACTGAGATGTTCCCTTTCAGTCGGTCACGTTCTACGTTACGTCAGAAAGAGACTGACGAATGGGGTCTCTTACAAAACGCCACATGGCTGTCTTCCAGTGACCCGTGTGAGGGATAGCACCCTGTCCTGAGGCCAGCACGAGTGACGGCCTATAGCTAACACAGAATACACTAGGTAGCATATTCCAGCTGGACGTATGCTAGCAGGCTGCCTACTCATAGGAGGACTTACAAAGGTAGGTATTTACCAAGATGGTGATACACATGAACTCGGAGGTACCCAGCCCGCAGGGTGGAAGTTTCAATGACAGAGCTGGCAAGGGGCTTGCCAAGGGAAAGACACATGCTACGAAAAGACTTACTGTGGACATACATACGTGGGATTGCCCAGAAAGGGGAATCATAGCACATGGAGGCACCTAGTCCCACACAGGGCTGACCAAAGGGCATGTATGCAAGTGCTGGACATCAACAGTGCTGGAGGGACCCAGGGTTCTGAACTGATGAACTCACCTGAGGGGAATAGTGCATACATCCAGTCCATGGAGTGGAATGGCGCAGCAAGCGGATTGACACCGAGCAGGTCCTCTACACGGAGATTATAAAATCTTGTGAATCTCGCAAATGTGTTAGGTGTCGCCCAGCCCACAGCTCTACAGATGTCTGTTAGCGAGGCACCATGCGCCAGTGCCCAAGAGGAAGCTACACTCCTAGTTCAGTGAGCTCTCACCCCTAGGGGGCATGGCAGGTCTTGAGCCTGATAAGCCAGGACTATAGCATCCACTATCCAGTGGGATAACCTCTGCTTGGAGACAACCTTTCCCTTCTGCTGGCCTCCGTAACAGACAAAGAGCTGGTCTGAAGTCCTAAGGCACTGAGTTCTGTCTACGTAGGTGCGGAGCGAACGTACCGGACAGAGCAGTGCCAGGGCTGGGTCTGCCTTCTCCAGGGGCAGCGCTTGCAAGCTCACCACCTGATCCCTAAAAGGAGTGGTGGGAACTTTGGTCACGTACCCAGGCCGGGACCTCAAGATAACGTGACAGTCGGCTGGCCCGAATTCCAAGCACGCTTCGTCAACCGAAAATGCTTGCAGGTCCCCGACCCTCTTCACCAAAGCCAAAGCCGTCAGTAGCGCAGTTTTCAAAGATAGAAACATTAGCTCTACTGAGAGCAAGGGTTCGAAGGGAGCCCTCTGCAGTGGCAATAGAACCACTGCTAGGTCCCAAGAGGGAACTTGCTGAGGGCGAGGCGGATTGAGCCTCCTTGCTCCTCTCAGGAACCTGATGATCAGATCGTGCTTCCCAAGAGACTTACCTTCAACAGGGTCATGGTGAGCCAAGATGGCGGCCACATAGACCTTGAGGGTGGAAGGAGACAGCCTTCGTTCCAACCCTTCCTGAAGAAAGGAATGCACTGACCCAATCGGGCATTTCCAGGGGTCCTCACGCTGTGAAGAACTCCAAGTGACGAAGAGGTTCCACTTCAAAGCATAGGTGTGTCTGGTGGACACGGCTCTAGTTGAAGTGATGGTAGCTACCACCTGAGGTGGCAAGGTACTTAAACCTTCCGTGAACCTTCCAGAACCCACATATGTAGGTTTCCAAAGTTCGGGACGTGTGTGCCAGAGGGTGCCCCGCCTCTGAGAAAAAAGGTCTTTCCTCAGAGGAATTGGCCAGGGAGGAGCTGTCGCGAGGAGTACAAGTTTGGGGAACCAGGTCCGGCTAGGCCAAAAATGCACAACCATGAGGACCTGCTCCTCGTCCTCCCTGATCTTGCACAACGTATGTGCAAGAAGGCCCACTGGGGGAAACGCATACTTGCGCAGGCCCAGCAGCTAGCTGTGTGCCAAAGCATCCGTGCCAAGGGTGCCCTCGTGTCAGGGAGTAAAACAACTGGCAGTGTGAATTTTTTGGAGAGGCAAACAGGCCTACCTGAGCATCTCCGAAGCGTTCCCAAATCAGCTGAACCGACTGGGGGTGGAGTCTCCATTCCCCGGGGTGAGACTGCTGCCATGAGAGCTCGTTGACAGCACGATTGAGCCTAACTGGGATGTGAATGGCACAAAGCGACCTCAGATGCTTCTGACTCCACAAGAGGAGAGGGAGAGCAAGTTGCAACATGCGGCAGGAGCGTAGACCGCCCTGACGGTTGAGGTAAGCTACGTAGTGTTGTCCGAACAGACCAGAACGTGCTTGTCCTTCAGCAGGGCCCTGAAGCGGTGCAGAGCAAGCTTTACTGCAAGCAACTCGAGGCAATTGACATGCCACTGAAGTCAGGGTCCCATCCAGCATGCCCATTGCACATGGCACCCCAGCCCGTGGCAGAGGCATCTGTTGACACTACAACACATCTGGACACAGGTTCTAGGGGAACGCCAGGCCGTAGAAATGAGGGGTCCAACCACGGGGTGAAGGTTCGGAGGCAGGCTGGAGTGACTGTCACTCAGAGTGTGCCCAGTTGCCATGCCCGTTCCAGGATTGGCCGTAACCCACCTGTTTTCTTGGGTACTATGAAGTAGGGGCTGTAAAAGCCGGACTTCATGTCGGCTGGAGGGACCGGCTCTATTGCGCCCTTTGTCAGCAGGGTCGCGACCTCTGCGCGCATGACAAAGATGCTCCATCTTTGTCCACCATCGTCGCGCGAACACCCCGAAACCTGGGGGACGCCGGGCAAACTGAATCGCGTAGCCAAGCCTGATCATCTGGATGAGCCAGCGGGACGGCCTGGGAAGCTCTAGCCAGGCTCCCAGGAACCGATCCAGCGGGGTCAAGGGAATACAGGCATACCCACAGTGGGGCAGCGAGGTGGAGCAGACAGCCCCGGCATGGGTGGCATAGCGTCCCTTAGCGGGGGCGGAGGGTAGGCACTCGTCTGACTCCAAGTAGCAAAGAGGGCATGAGAAGGCGAAGCATTCTCGAGCCGGCTTTGCATGGAAAATGGCTAGGGGAGAGGGGAACAAGAGGGGCAAGGAAGCACATCGCCAACTGTCGTTCGTGGCCTCTTGGGACCCGGAGGTAGAGGAAACAGCTCTTTTAGTAAAGGTTTGGGTACCACTGGCCGCAGGGCATAGAAAGAAAATGATAACAAAGGATTCTCCCCCAGCCCTCCTCCGGGGGAAAGAGTGGACCTGCTACCATCTCCTGATGAGCTGACGTCTCCAACTCTGGGTCTCCCGTCTCATGTACGCCGCTTGGCCTGACGTTTGGCAGGCTTAGGGGTAGCACCGCCCTTCTGCGGCCATCTCCTCGCTGCGGCTGGGGTAAAGGTTGCTGCTGTGGCCGAGCGGGAGTGTAGGAGGCCGCAGGGGGGCACCCTCGGCAGCGGCAGAGTGGAGGCAGCAGTGGGCCGCCGGGGCAGGATGTGTCTGATGGCCTCAGACTGCTTCTGGGCGGCAGAGAACTGCTGGGCAAAGCTCTCTACCTCGTTGCTGAAGAGGCCATCCTGGGAGACCGGGGAGTTGAGGAGCTGAACCCAATCAGACTCCCTCATGTCTGCCAGGTTTAACCATAGGTGGTACTCCTGGACCACCAAGGTGGACATCACCTGACCCAAGGAGCGCGCGGTTACCTTTGTTGCCCGGAGAGCGAGGTCAGTAGCAGTGCACGCCTCCTGCAAAACCCCCGGGTCAGCACTGCCCCCTGGTAGACCTGAAGGAAGGCCATGGCGGGCAGGGCAGCTTGGGACCACCACACCATGTGGAGGTGCTCTGCAGACACAGTTGCATCGCAACAGAACGCTCCAATGGGGGAATCCCAGCATACCCCTTGGCCGCTCCGCCATCGAGGTCAGTGAAGGCGGAGGAAGTACCAGAACAGTTTTGGGCAGTTAAAGGTGCCTTTCATGAACTGGTCACTTCCTGGTGCACTTCCGGAAAGAAAGGAACCAGAGGGGGGTGCTGGCAATCATCCAGCCTCGAGCGCTCGGGACAGGGTGGAGGATTCCACTCAAGCCCAATGCTCTCAGCTACCGGGGAAAGCACGGCCGTCAGCTCAGGATCAGACTCGGGCAATGCTGGCACTCCTGAGGGAGGCAACGCAGCCGAATCCTCATCTCCCGAGGACTCAAGCCCGCCTTGTTATGCGGCGATCGATATAAGGTCCTCCACCCAAGCCCCGAATGAGATGTCAGGAGCCTGAGAGGATCCTGCAAACTAATCCGAAAACTCAACTGCCTGCGGCGTTCGTGATGGGGGTGTGGCTCGAGGAGGCTGGCTCGTCGGGAAGCCCACACGGTAACCCTCAGATGACCCTGGCCACCAGTCGAAGTAGTCCTCTTACGAGAAGAGGAGCTAGAACGGGGTGTGGCAGAGGGGACTCTATATTTAAGGTAATCGAGTCTCGATCTTAACGCTGAGATGGTCATGTCCCCGCAATGAGAACATAAGCCATCCACAAACGCAGTCTCAGCGTGCTGAAAACCCAGACATGTGACACAGCGATCGTGGCCATCACGAGGAGCGATGATATATCGACCGCACCCAGAAACATACGGGCGAAATGACGCAAATTCAGCCCGTTACTTTTTTAGCTTAATAGAAAAAAGCTCTTTTAGAGGTGCTGAAGCGCTCAGGGGAACGCAGGAGCTGATGCAGGAAACCCAGATGATTCGTCTTGAAACACTCTGGTGAAAGCAGCAAGCGATGTGCTCAGCTCCGAAGCGAAAGCTTGAATGCGAGTTGCTCGCCCTGCTCCTTATATAACCGCTCTGCGGTGCGGAGCTCGAGATGCAAATTCCGCAGACCAAGGTACTCGGCGTACAATTGGCTCGTTTTGTAACCACTCTAAGGTGATTGGGCTCTCGGGCGAAATCCCATTCGTCAGTCTCTTTCTGACGTAACGTAGAACGTGACCGACTGAAAGGGAACTACAAATTAAAAGTAAAAAACAAGCCAAGAGCACAGTACAGATTTAGAATATATAATATGTAACCAGAGAGATGTATTTCCAATGGGGATTGCTCTAGTTAGTTTATCTAGATTTTTTTCTGTAGCATTAATTTCTACTTGAATATTTAAGACAACATGTTTTTCTTCTGTACAAAACAAAAGGAGATATTTTAGCCAATATTTTAAAGAAGACATTTTAAAGAACACTGGTGACAAAACAGAAAATATCAAAGTATCTTCTTTAATATTTGACAGAAGAAAAAAAAATACTATCCATAATTTGACATATGACATAATTTGTGGACACATTTTGGACATCTGTTCACTGTGAGAGTTTGCAATGCTGGCAGGATCCCTAGACAATAATACTGAGACATACTGTGAAATGTTGAAATCCATGATTCTCCCTTCTTATAACCATCCTATAAATAATATCCATTCTCAGATTTAGTAGATAAAGCTCTAGTTTGATTTGAGAGAACATGAATTCGCTTGCTTTCCTTTCATATTCCTCCAAGGACCCTTTGGGCTTTTATCGCAAAATGATTGAAAATGAAATGGGATTGTTTGCATCAATCCATTATTTTCTGAGGAAGTAAGCAATTGCTCTATGCACAGGGGGGGTTCTCATATTCAAATATGCTTTTCATATCAGGAAGTTATTAGAGATATTAGAAGATATATTGGCATCACTGGTGTGTCTGTATTCACTGTTTTTAAGGTTCCTTTGCCCTCTTTGAATTTTCCTTCTACAAGATATCTGTAATTGCTTGGTATAGAGGATAAGGTTTAGAGATGGCGCCAAGTCTGGGACAAGAGAATCTTGCCCTCTCAGCCTGCAAATCTTTGTCTCAGTCTTACCATCTTTCTGTCTCCATGTCAAAGTCCATTAATGCCGAGTCACTCTCCTCTAATCCAGCACTTGCCTGGCCAGCAGAAAGAGCTGATTACAGAATAGAGGAAAGGTTAATTGAAAGACATTGTTGTAATGGTATTGTGTCCAAGCAAAGCAACGGGAATGCTGATATCGCTCTCCCCCCGCAGTGATGCTGTAATGAATGACATTAAAAATAATTATCTAAGACACAAGCAATCCCCTTTATAAATTAATAGTTAGCTTGTCCTTTCCTCCGCAGGGCTCTGGGTTTCTTCTGTTTAGGACCATTAGAGTAATAGTCAGCAGCTCATTTACAGGAAAAATTAGAGATACAACACCCTTATCAGTTGAGTTTATGGATAAATAGAAAGGAGGTGTTATATTAGGATGTTGTTTCTGTAATATTAGTATAGCAATAAGCTAACAAATAGGCAAGAGAATAAAAAAAATACAAATTTCACTCATTTATTATATTAGTCCTTTATTAATTTATTCAAGAACACATAAAAGTTACTTCCATGTCTTCCACGGTAAACACATATTAATAAAGCCTAAACTGTCCACAAAGTGAATACTGTACTCCAAAATGTACATTTTGTGGTATTTGTAAAACTCATATGTAATCGTGGTAAGACAATATTATTTTAACTTAATGGGTAAACAACATGATATATTTAAAGAAATGTAATTTGTAATCTTTAATGACAATGGCCTTTTAATGGCATTGCCATATGAAACCAACATAAATTATATGAAAAAAGTTATGTATATATACAGTACAGACTATGAAAATTGTAGATTCACACTGAAGGCATCAAAACTATGAATTAACACATGTGGAGTTATATATGTAATTATATACATAACAAAAAAGTGTGAAAAAAATGAAAATATGTCATATTATAGGTTCTTCAAAGTAGCCACCTTTTGCTTTGATTACTGCTTTGGACACTCTTGGCATTCTCTTGATGAGCTTCAAGATGTAGTCACCTGAAATGGTCTTCCAACAGTCTTGAAGGAGTTCCCCGAGAGATGCTTAGCACTTGTTAGCCCTTTTGCCTTCAGTCTGCGGTCCAGCTCACTCCTAAACCATCTCGATTGGCTTCAGGTCCGGTGACTGTGGAGGCCAGGTCATCTGGCGCAGCACCCCATCACTCTCCTTCTTGGTCAAATAGCCCTTGATGCCTTCAGTGTGACTCTACAATTTTCATAGTCATGAAAATAAAGAAAACTCTTTGAATGAGAAGGTGTGTCCAAACTTTTGGTCTGTTCTGTATATATATATATATATATATATATATATATATATATATATATATATATATATATATATATATATACTGTATAGATATATAATTTTTATTTTTAATTGAGTTTAATTGTCTAATTGATTTCATGTAATTTATATTGGATTCATGTGGCTTAAAAACTTGATACTTTCAGAGTTTAGGGTTTGTACACATCCTTAAGTGAGCAATAGCATTTGCAACGCTATGTAATATACATATGTCATTTGGTACTTATTCTACACATTCATCAGAAATAACAATGGCATAAATTGATTTTGCTTTCGGTTGAACATTTTTTATATTTAAATGCTGAACATAATTTAACGGTAGAGACGTTTATGTTCGCCATTTCATTCTATCCACGCTATGGGATTCCAATAATGAGGGAAAAAGTATGAGACATGGGGAATAAAGGCTTAATATTGATTTAAAGAGCTAGGCAGGAGAAAGAACATGAAAACCATCTGCCTAAGATTGGCTCTGACTGTGAAATCACCCCCAGAATTCATTACCGAAATTACATTAATGAAAGAACACTGATGACTCTGGCCAGAAATGGCAGGGTTCAGGTCATGAACATGAGCCCGACATGCAGTCTTCTCATAAAGCAGATGCAGAAATCATATAAAGGAAACCAAAATGGAAAGCAGAATAGATGAGTATTAAAACCAGTGCCAGCAGGAGACAAAACAAAAAAAAAATATTCATGTCATATTTTTATATTTGTAATTCCACATGGAGATACACATGAAGATATAGTAGCTGTTGGTGTAATGGCTCCTTAATCTTAACTCTGTACAGTTTTGACTTCGGAAATGGTCCTGTAATAACTTGAATATGTGATCAGGAATGACATAGGGGAGTGAAGGTCTTTATTTCACATCTCTCCCTAGAACAGCCATCATGAATTCGATCCTCCCATTTTATAATGCAAATCTCATTATCGAGATTTAATGGCCTTGACGGGCCTCGGTGGCCATAAACTAGACCTTAAATGCAAATTGCATTTCAATTGCACCATAAATTACTACTTTAATTTAAAAGTTCATAAACCTTCACACTTGTTGAAATGGCATTCCCTCCTCATCAGACAAATGCAATTTGAGATGGTAATTTATAAACATGTTCAAAACTTGAAAAACAGACATTTATTGAAATAAAATGATTGTGAATAATTGTACCGAATCACAAATTTAAACATTTAAATGAAAACATTGCACAGATCTTCTGCATGAAGTCAATTTGATAAAAAAAGCCATTTTGCTGACTCTTTTTGAAGGTTACATTGTTAAGTCAGCAGGTGGCAGCAAGTGACTCTCTTTATGAGTGAGTCATTGAATCAGTCACTCGAACAAATTGATCAAAAATGCTGATTCATTCAGGAATGAAAGAAGTAAATGTCTTCATTTTTCACTTCATTCATTGAGTCACTTACCCAATCCCAAAATGCTGTTTCTTCCAAAATGAAAGAGGAAAGGTCTTTATGAATGAGTTAAGTTATTAATTCAAATGATTCAACATTTAACTTTAAAATTACTGATTCATTTAGGAATATGTCTTTATAAATGAGTCATTGATTCATTAAAAAAAAGAAAAAAGAAAAAAAGGTTAATCCAGGAAGGTCATGACTGTGTTGCTAGAAAGATATACAATTTTAACTATTTTCAGTGACAGAGCAGAAAAACAACAACAACATTTATTATTTGTTATTAACAAAACCTCTTCTCTTCAATGTACTGAAATCACTTAAACACATACATGACTAATGTATTATCATTTGGTTATTCTGTTAATGGTACATAAAACTGTACCATCTCGGAAAGTGTACTGTATCTCAATTTACAAAAGGGCTGAAAATTATCCATATTACAACAAATCAATCACTATAATATACGGCCCCCCTGACAGACTGAAGTTAAAGTTTCATATTCATTTGAAACCAACCTCATATATTTTAGGAAAGCCATGCCAGGTCTACACAGAGATATTGATTACAAAGGCATCAGTCAACCCTGGCCTTATGGGTGCCAGAAAGGCTTCTGCCCAGCTGCAGGCCCCCCCAGGGAGTGCTCAGGGAACGCTGTGCAACCAGATATCCTTTCCACCCCTCACAGCGTTCAGTCTCCAGCAGCTGGCCAACACCCTGGTGCCATGTAACTTAATTAAGCTGTGGATAGTAAATCAGAATGTAACCCGTGATCAAACAGGCTCAGTTTCACGTCCTGCTTTGTCCCTCCTGAATGGCCATAAATCTAGTGGTGAATTAGAGTGTGAGGATAACATAAGCAAACCCACCGGAGATGAAGCCAGGCAGTAATTCCAGTGTGCGCATCAGTGGCACTGAACCCAAACGATTTATTGTTCCTAAAAAAATACTTCTTGAGAAGGAAATAAT
Source organism: Carassius carassius (assembly GCF_963082965.1). Lineage (NCBI taxonomy): Eukaryota > Metazoa > Chordata > Actinopteri > Cypriniformes > Cyprinidae > Carassius > Carassius carassius. Next base: position 21,128,027 of record NC_081786.1, read on the forward strand.
GCTATTCCTGTTTGTTGGTTTGATGTTTCAGTGTTGCAGTCAAACATAAGGGAAGGTGAGGATCACCGTCATGTTCATCCAAAACCGTAAGACCTTCGTTCATCTTCAGAAAACAAATGAAAAGCTCTCTGACCCTCCATAGACAGCAATGCAACTGCAGTGATCCCAGTTGAGAAACGTAGCAATGACATCAATAAAATTGTCCATGTGACATCAGGGGTTCAACCATAATTTTAAAAAGCAACGAGAATACTTTTTGTGCGCAAAAAAAAATAAAAACGACATAATTTATTCAACAATTTTTCTTCCATCTTCCATCTTCCACCATTTTGGAGAGTACCCCCGAACGCAATCAATCAGCATTGTTTATGTTCAGCAAAAGTGTGCGCTTGCCGATTATTATTATTTATTTTTTTGGGGGGGGGGGTGAACTAACCCTTTAAGTCACTGAATCATTCACTTAACATATTCATTGTAAAACTTACTGAATGTCACATGGCCAAGCATCATGATTTCTGAGAACCAATAAGATGACATTTTACATTTGCATGAGCATATTTGATGTAGAATATGCATGTTAAAACACAGATGACAGATTATGAAAGGATAACATTTGCAAAGCACATCTTAAAATTAACTTAATATATCTGAATAGTGACATACAGTTCATTATATTCAAACTGAAGCTGCCGTGAACCATTTGCAGACAGACATTGAACTTACTGGGTAAATAAGGCTAATATTGTAATCAATAGCATATATGAGACTCATATTACATTTTTAGGACAGTAGGTTGCTGCAATGAGATGGCTGGAATAGACTTAAAAGTGATGATGCAGTCAGATGGGAATATATTGATTGAGGAGGAAATCTAATTCATGGAAGGTGGCAGACTCATGAATTGACTTTATTGATCCACTTAAAAAACAGTGTGCATGGAGCAACAGACTGAAATGAAGAGAAAAATAGAGATCTAAATCCAAGGAGGGCAGTATTTTGTTCACATTGATACATCTATTCACAGCCCTATATAGTTCTTATTTTCTCCAGTGTTCCTGCTTTATCTCCTTATTTCAGTGCTTGTCTCTAACCAATCCAGCTAAACCCTAACAGGATTCAGTGGCCGATCCTTAATGCATAATTACATCTTGTGTGTCAACACGACAGAAACAACCTATAAATCTACTTTTATTCACTGCAGGGTCGGGAGAGTGGTCTTTCCTGAAGCCAGGGAGTCAAGGACAATGACCTCTGAGGTCAAGCTCCACGGCCACCCCAAGCAGCATCATGCTATGCTATAAAACACAATAAGCTGATACCCATAACCCCTTGGGGATTGGAGAGAGTTCGCAATTTTTAACTGAGATGCTTGGAGAAGTCGAAATGACAGCTAGGTGAACATCTATGGTGCTGCCTTACAATGAGGTGGTTCATCCCTGCAGATCTTCTGGCAGCTGGAGATACCGTATGAAGTGGCTGAGGAATTACCCGGGTGTCAGAATGTGTTCCCAAAGGCTGGACGTCAGACATCTGTCAGGCAGGTAAGCACTGGATTAAAGCAGAACGTTTGAAAAGTCCAGAAGCTTTACATTTCGATGAAGGAGCTTATAGAACACTTGTGTCAATATGGAATTCATGAACAAGTTGTTGTCTTTGTGCACACAGATTCATCTGCTTTGACTAAAGCAAAATATGACAAAAACGGATGAAAGACATAATTCTAAGGAATTCCATTAAAATCTGGGATGGTGAAGATGAAACGAAATTGGGCAAAGCCAACCATAAAAAACAAGCCCTAGAGGTCTATGATATTCTGGTCATTAGATACTGCATGTATAAAGTCCCTTTTTTAGTATAAGATAAAGGGTACAGGCATTTTACAGATTTAGGGTACAGATTTATCATCTGGTCTGACAGAGCAAATTCTAATCCTTTAGGAAAGTAATAGCACACACATCTTCTCAACAGGCTTCATAATTTGATATTTTATTGGCGCCTGTAACACAAATTGTACTGGAGTTAATACAAATGGCAATTCTTTTAAATGAGTTAAACACCAAGCACTAACACTGTATATACTTGTAATGCCTCTTAAATTTGTAATGTGTACTGAATATCTGCAATTTTTTTTAAAATAAACTTTGTTGTTGTTGGTCATTGTTTATCTGAAAGTTAATACCGTGCAATTTTTTATTTAGAGAATTTACAGCACATTGGTCAACATTATGCTGTTTTCACTGTGCTTTATAAATAAATAAAAACAAATCAAATCATATTATAAAATGTTTTATCAGTGCATCAAGAGAACACAGTCTGAATATTTGCAATAAAACATTTTATAATATGATTTGATTTGTTAAAGTGTGTGAGTTCACCTTAAATCATATGGCTCTCTACTGGCAAGTGTGTATTTCTATGAAGGCAAAACCCTGTGTGAGATCAATGGAGTTGTGAGTTGGTCATTTAAATCACCCGAGGTTGTGTTCTTGAGTAAACATGTGTGCTGAGAGACAAAGGCTAAGAGATTTTATAGTCAGTGTATTTCTGGATGAGGCCTCCATTCTAAACAATAATGACTTTTTAATGTGGAGCTGTGATTACGTTGTCATGGTGAAATATGGGGCCCTTGGGTGGCTTGGCGACGAGGGGGCCACACGTGAAATACTACAAAGGCATAGATTACAGCACCGACCTAGGTGAAGCAATCTTCATAAATTCAAATCTAATCTTTGTGGACCCTGGCCATGTCAAACTATGGAGGACTCTGTTGTTCTAAAAGGAAAAGAGGGGGTCAGTAAGATCGGACATGCAGAAATGCACTGCTCAGTACAATGCATGGCATTATGTAGAAACAGAGAAACTGATTGAAATGGTGTTAAGGAAAAGAAAGAAGTTCATATTCATATCAGTGATAATCTAAAAGGGTTAATCTAAGAACTTGAAAGGAGAATTTAGACTGAAAGAGAGGTGAAGAAATAATGTGTCAGGGGAAATATAAGAAATGTAAAGGATGTAAACTAGTTTTTGTATTTTGTGCTAAAATTGTACATTGTTGAGGTTCCTAGTGTATTCTGAGTTTTTGCTATGCACTATTCAAAACTGAATTGTGAATGTTGTTGATTGCAAATTCTTTTTTTTTTTTACATTTTAAATGGTGCAAAATTGCAAATTTAATTTAAATAGGGGAAATTCAAATTAAAATAGAATAATGTTTAAAGAAATATGGTGCATTTAATTTTTTCAGCATAATTTTTGCATAAACGTTATCATACATTAAATATATGAGTTGTCTTGTCATTGTTAGATGAATGTACAATTATAAAAAAAGTTTGCAAGATCACATTACAAAATTATTAAACCCCAAAATAATATCTAAATGAAAGAAAAAATAATAATAAAAAAAATAAAAATAAATGCTCATTCAAAATAAAAAGCTAATTTGAAAAAAATTAATAATTTAAATGTCACCTATAGAAAAAAAATATTGAATTATATTCTATATATTTTGCTATGTTTAATAAATTATAACTAATTTTATAGACCATGGTAGAAGAATTAAGTTTATGATGAATAGATTATAATGCCAATATTGGATTATTTTTATTTTCTGAAAAGGTTTGGAAATAAACTGGCATTATAAGTTAAAATTATCATTTACATTTTGTTGTAAATTTAGTTTTGGACAATGCTAAACTTCTAAATCAGATCATCCTAAATGTGGGCTCCCAATTCTCTAGCACATCTTTCCAAATCATGTTTCATAATTTGTAAATATATATATATATATAATATATATATAATTTATTTATATTTTTCTAAGGCTTTCTAGAACTACCCCGCTGATGGAAAACCTCATTTGGGCATTGGGGAAACAGCCCACATGAGCAGGGTGGGGGTTGAGGATGTCAACTGCTCTGATACCTCACGCTCTACCCACTGTCCAGAACCAAGAGTGATCACCGTTTGATGGCTGAAAATGCCACGCCACGCTAGCCATTTCTTATTCATGTCACTGGCCTGTCAGCCATGGTCCTTCATCTCAGCAAACCCTGCATGAGGAACACCCTGGCAAGAAAAGGATGAATAATGTTGGCATCATATACACATGAAATATTTTTCTGTTAAGGTAATGGTTCAAAAAGGTTATCATACTGATGTGATATGCAAATTTATAAATGTTGTTAAATTTGAACACAAGTCATGTGGGAGTTAAAAAGAGATTTTTTTTTTACATAATCGCATTACTTACACCAATGCATGACAGGAAAAATTAATTTTCCAGTTGGGGGTATTGTAAAATTGTGCAAATGACTTTGAGGTAAATAATGACATTCAATTTGTCATAGGTTTAGCTGCGGATAATCAAATGGGAAATCAAACTCTACCACTTGTCCTGAAAATAAAATATTCAGATCATACATTAACCTTTTCACCAAGGAATACATCACATTAACCTTTAAGCAGTCAATATGTCATTATGTCCATTTATTATGAGACAAATCAGCACAATAGCAGCTTCATGACACGTGCTTGCTAATTGTATATTTCAAACACAGTTTAGATCAATAATGAATACAAATGTTGTAATGTCACACTTCAGTTTGGGGACTAAGTCTACTACCAAGTCAAGAACATTACCCTTTTACTGTACCTCAATTCCTAATTTGTTTCTTATTATTAGTTAGTAGGTTAGTTGTTAAGTTAGTGTTACAAATGTGTGTGTGCTGTCATGGAGATCAAGCGCACGAGGAGGGTATAAAGCAAAAGAGGAGTTTAATGAACATCCATATCTTCATCAGAGGTTACATTGACAAAAGTAACATTGATAAGAGTAACATTGATAGTAACATAGGTAAGAGTAACATTGATAATCGCAGACAGGGAGGAACTAAACAGAATGGGTTTTAAACACAAGGGAGGTAATCTGGGAAATGGAGAACAGGTGGGGATTAATCAATTAACTAAACAAGGAACGGGACATGACCAAAATAAGGAAACAGAAAGTCCATGAACGTAACAGTTAGGGTATGTGGTAGAATTAAAGGATGTACAATATGCAAAACAATGCACTAATATAAGCTTTATGAATACTAATTAACAGCCAATATGCTAGTAATATGCATGCTAATAAACAACTACTTAATAGTGAGAATTGGCCCTTAAAATAAAGTGTTACGAAATTAATGTAAAAGGGGTCATATTGGAAGTTTTTTTTTTTTAAATTTAAATTTAATTTTACAAATAGTATTTTAGTTTTTCCATGCCTTTCCACCATTTCTATTAGTGGTATGCGTTTTTTAATTAATTTTTTATTATTTTTTGTTGTTGTTGCTGCTGCTGCGTGTAATAGAAACATCTCCCCAATTATTGTAGTTGTGTTGCTATTAGTGCAGGCTCAGAAAACTGTCGGATTACATCCAAAATGTCACAAGCCGGGCTAGAACTCGGGTCTCTAGTGTGGTGGTTGAGAGATCTGCCACTAGGCCACAGAGGCTGAGGTGTTGGACCCAATTGAAATACTCAAGGCAGTACTCCAAGCAATATTGGTTTTTTAGAAAAAAAAAAGACTTCGCAAGCCAAAAAATCCAACAAAAGTTCTTCTCAGCCAGAGGAATTAATAACAAGAGAGATAATGGGAAAACAAAAACCACAAGGGAAAATAAAAACTCCACGAGGGGAGAAAACAAAACTAGAGCATGTGAACAATCAAATAACTAGGAACACCTTACTTGAGGAAGCTTGGAAGGACTTGGAAGGACTTGTAAATACAGAGCTGGTAGCACGCTGCCTGGATTCAAAAACCAAGTGTCAAACAAAGGGAAAGACTCAGCAAAAATACTCTAAGAGAAACAAGGCACAGGTGACCTGGATAACGCTAACAAGAGTAGACAAAGAAGAACTAAGACAGAAAGGAACACAGACAAACTACAGGAGGTCAAATGCTGACAGGACCCCCTCCTCTAGGAACGGCTCCTGACGTTCCTTCCAGAACACCCCGGCCTCCGGGTGTGAAACTCCCGGATCAAACTTGGGTCAAGGATGTCTTTGGCTGGAACCCAGGAGCGCTCCTCTGGCCCATAGCCCTCCCAGTCCACCAGATACTGTAGTGAGTTCTGGACCCTCCGGGAGTCCAGTATCCGGCGCACTGTGTAGGCTGGCTGGCCGTTGATGATCCTGGGAGGTGGAGGGGGCCTGTGCGGGGGAGCAAACGGAGAAGACAAGACAGGTTTTAGTAATGAGACATGAAACGTGGGGTTAATTCTAAGGGAACGAGGGAGAAACAAATGATAAGAAACAGGGTTAACTTTCCTTGCTATGCGAAAAGGGCCGATGTATTTCTGGGATAGTGTCTTGGATTCGACCTGGAGGGGCAGGTGCTTTGTAGATAGCCAAACTCTTTGACCAGCTCGAAAGTTGGCGGCTGTCCGACGGCGACGATTAGCCTGAACTTGGTATCTCTGGGAAGTCCGAAGGAGGGTATTCAAAAACCCCAAACTGGCATTCAAAGGGGGATAGACCAGTGGCCGAGGACTGGAGGGTGTTGTGGGCATATTCAGCCCAAATAATATAGGTGGCCCAAGACGTGGGATTGTTAGCCGCCATACACCGTAGGGTGGTCTCCAGGTCCTGATTAATATGTTTGGTCTGGCCATTAGACTCCGGATGGAACCCAGACGATAGGCTGGCCGTTGCCCCAATAAGCCTGCAAAAGGCTCTCCAGAACCGGGACGAGAACTGGGGACCTCGGTCAGAGACAATGTCCAGGGGAATACCAAATATGCGGAAGACATGGTTCATGAGGAGCTCCGCAGTCTCCTTGGCTGAAGGCAGCTTGGGCAGGGGAATGAACCGGGCCGCTTTGGAGAACCGGTCTACAACCACCAGGATGACTGCATTGGCCTTGGATGGTGGAAGCCCGGTAACAAAGTCCAGAGAGAGATGTGACCATGGCCTGCGGGGAATAGGTAAGGGACGGAGCAGTCCCTGGGGTCGCTGATGTGCAGACTTTCCTTGGTTGCATACAGAGCAAGCCTCCACATAGACTTTAACATCCTTCTTGATGGATGGCCACCAAAACTGCCGCTGGAGAAAGTCAAGGGTGCGGGCACTTCCTGGATGGCAAGTCAAGGGAGACTCATGAGCCCACTGCAAGACCCGGGATTGGGCAGCTTGAGGAACGAACAGGCGTCCAGGGGGACCACCACCTGGATCAGGCTCATGAGCAAGGGCCTCTCGCACCACTCTTTCCAGTTCCCACTGAAGGGGCGCGATGATACTAGACCTCGGAATTATTGGTGTCAAAGGCTTCTCTTGTGTCTCAGGAGAGTAGGCTCGAGACAGGGCATCTGGCTTGACGTTCTCGGTGCCAGGTCTGTAAGATAGGAGAAACTGGAATCGATTAAAAAACAGTGACCATCTAGCTTGCCGAGGATTCAATCGCTTAGCCTGCTGGAGATACTCCAGGTTCTTGTGGTCCGTGAGAACCTGGAAAGGGTGCTGGGCCCCCTCGAGCCAGTGGCGCCACTCCTCCAAGGCCAGTTTTACTGCGAGCAACTCACGATCCCCCACGTGGTAGTTGCGCTCGGCATCCGACAGACGACGAGACATGAAGGCGCAAGGGTGTAATTTTCCATCGTCACCTCTCTGCGACAGGATGGCCCCAACCCCCACCTCTGAGGCATCCACCTCCACCACAAAAGGTCTGTCTGGGTCAGGGATCAGAAGAATAGGAGCGGAAGTGAAGCGGCGCTTGAGATCTTTGAAGGCCCCTGCTGCCTCCGGACCCCACTGAACCTTGGTTCCTCCTCCCTTAGTAAGTGCTGTCAAGGGAGCCACAACAGAGCTGAAATTCTTAATGAACTTTCTATAAAAGTTTGCGAAGCCAATGAAACGTTGTACCTCCTTGACATTCGTAGTTATGGGCCAGTTGTGGATCACCTCTACCTTCTTAGGGTCCATTTCCAGGTGGCCAGGAGTGACGATGAATCCGAGAAACTGAGCCTGGGTTACATGAAATTCACACTTCTCTGGCTTTACGTAGAGGTGATTGTCAAGGAGTCTCTGGAGAACCCTGCTAACATGCCCCTCATGCTCCTCCAGTGACTTTGAGAAAATGAGAATATCGTCAAGGTATACAAAGACGAATTGATTAAGAAGGTCCCGGAGTACATCATTAATTAGTGCTTGGAATACCGCAGGGGCATTGGTGAGTCCAAACGGCATTACGAGATACTCATAGTGGCCTGTGGGGGTGTTGAAGGCAGTCTTCCATTCGTCTCCCTGCCGGATCCGCACAAGATGGTAAGCATTGCGGAGATCCAGTTTAGTGAAAACAGAGGCTCCTTGAAGCAGTTCAAAGGCTGTGGCCATGAGAGGTAGGGGGTATCGATTACGAACTGTGATCTTGTTGAGGCCCCGGTAATCAATACAAGGCCTAAGACCCCCGTCTTTCTTCTGAACAAAGAAGAAACCTGCCCCAGCTTTGGGGGTTGAGGCACGGATGATACCTGCTGCCAAGGACTCCTTAATGTTGAGATCCATAGCTGAGCGCTCTGGGGAAGACAAGGAGAAAATCCGACCCCTGGGAGGGCAAGAGCCTGGGAGTAATTCAATAGCACAGTCGTAAGCGCGGTGAGGTGGTAAGGAGGTGGCCCGGGACTTGCTGAACACTGCCTTAAACTTATGATAAACTCTGGGGACTCGATACAGGTCGATAGACTCTTGAAACTCAGGACAAGGGGCTGGGGAACTCTGAAGTTGGCAGGAGAGTTGGCAAGTTGGACCCCAGCTTAGTATAGTGCCAGTGGGCCAGTCGATATGGGCATTATGTCTGCACAGCCAAGGGTGACCCAGGATAACAGGGTACTCAGGGGAGTCAATAAGATAGAGGGTCTCCTCCTGCTGGTGTTGAAAGATGGTAAGTCGCAGGGATTGGGTGGCCTCTGTTACTTTCCCCGGTTCCAGAGGTCTGCCATCCAAAGCAGTAACTGCCTGGGGGTGAGGAAGAAGTTGGGTAGGTATATTAAGTTTCTTCGCCAAGGTTAGGTCTAGAAAGTCGCCTGCGGCCCCAGAACCAATCATAGCCTGGACGTGATGCTGGTGGCCCTCCCAGGACAACGTAACTGGAACTGCTAGGACGGCATTAGCAGGAGGAGCTCTAATTTTCCCCATCACAGCCCTCCTGTTGCTGTATAGGGACAGGCGTTTCCCAAGAGCTCCGGGCAAGAGGAACGGAAGTGGCCAGAAGCACCACAGTAGAGGCAACGACACTCCCTCATGCGAGGTTCCCTCTCATCTGGAGAAAGCCTGGAACGGCCCAATTGCAGTTCCTCTGGAGAATCATGGAACGATCCGTGGGGAAGCTTGATGGTTGGAGCTCGAAAGTGAGAGAGCACTGGGTGAGGAAACCCTGGCAGGAACTGGGATCTTGCAAAGGGCTTAGGAGGTGGTAGTCGGGGTTCTGCCACAGGAGACAGCCTGACACTACTCGGAGGTGACGAACCCAGGAGGCTTTCAAATAGCTGGCGGATGGAGCTCATCACATCGGCCAGGAGTTGAGAATGTTTGGTCATTAGCTCCTCCTGTCAGCTGAGAACAGCTTCGTGGCACTGAAAGGATGCCTCATGTTGAGCAACCACTGCCAATAGGTCCTTGAAACTGAGTGTTTCTGGGTCCATGAGTGACTTGGTTTTTCTGTCACGAGCCGGGCTAGAACTCGGGTCTCTGGTGTGGTGGTTGAGAGATCTGCCACTAGGCCACAGAGGCTGAGGTGTTGGACCCAATTGAAATACTCAAGGCAGTACTCCAAGCAATATTGGTTTATTAGAAAAAAAAAAGACTTCGCAAGCCAAAAAATCCAACAAAAGTTCTTCTCAGACAGAGGAATTAATAACAAGAGAGATAATGGGAAAACAAAAACCACAAGGGAAAATAAAAACTCCACGAGGGGAGAAAACAAAACTAGAGCATGTGAACAATCAAATAACTAAAGCTAACAAGAGTAGACAAAGAAGAACTAAGACAGAAAGGAACACAGGGGACCTCTAGAGGCACGGAGACAAACTACAGGAGGTCAAATGCTGACACCAAAATATATCAGTTTGTGTTCTTGTGAAGGTTTTGCGTGTTTGGAACGACATAAGGGTGAGTAATTAATGACAGAATTTTCTTTTTTTGAGTGAACTAATTTTTTAACACACACAAAAATAGTGTATGGTTTAATACATTTTCTGTCCAACTTTCTCCTTATTACCTCATCCAGCAGCAAAATATCAAATGTGGACACAAACCATGTGACTGCAAAACATGCACACACAAAGAGACACATATTTTTCAGATGTCTTTCCCTGCACAAACATCATGAATTAATGAAAGGTGCAGTTGGCCCTCTGGAAGCAAGAGAGAAGAACATTGCATCAGGGAATTGTGGGACTAAGCCACAATCTCATTTAACACTGTATCTCAAACATATCAACACGGTACCAATTTAAAACATATTGTAGCTGGAATTGGTTTTACTCATAGGCACAGATGGTTTTGACACTGCTTTGTCTTCTGAATCTAGACCACTAGGAAATCAAAATGAATTCACGGTTTATTGCATCCATAAAAATTAACACTGCTGTTTTAATTTCTAAGTGAGCATCTTAATAAACAAACAGCAATAAAACGACTTGTTCTCTAATCATTTAACCTTTAGCTGTGGCCATTAGCCCTCCCCAGAGTCAAGCACAGATGCTGAATGACTCTCATTGCCGGAATAAAGTAGCCCTCTCATTAAAAAATCATACCAGCTACACATTCTCTAATAAAATAGCAAATCACCTCAGAGGCACTATGACAGCATTACAGTCTGCGGGAAGACTATGAAAAGGGTTTCCCCTGAACTGGGGATACAGTGTCTGTTTTAGCTATGGTTTCATTAGGTTGTCATGAACTATGAAAAGTATGAAATGCCACCTGAAAATAGAAAAAAAAAAAAATTTACTGGTGACTAAAACAGCATGATTTGATTAAAAATGCCTGATAGTATCGATAGGGAGCAGTTGTGAAGAAAATAATAGACATCAAGACTGGAAAATGAGATGAGAAACTGCTCAAAAAATGTAACGTAAATGTAAGAACTCATTAAAAATAAGATAAGCTATACAAAAAAAATGAAATAAAAATAATAAATAAATAATAAGTTATTCTGACTTTAAGTTGGCATATTTGTTATTTGTTGTCACTGAGAAAAAAGTTCTCAAGAAGAAGAAATTGTCTAATTATGAGTGAGATTTTTTTTCCCGGTTAATTTATTCAAGCATTCAAACTTTTAAAACTGCTGATTCATTCAGGATTCTGTCTTCTTACTATTTCAGCTTGATAAAAAATATGGCAGATCTAGCAAGAGTAGAATCCTTTCATGCTGTTTCAAATTCAACACGTCTTCATGATTACATTGAATCATTCATTCAACCAACTCATTCAACTGTATGCTATTTAAAGACGCTATTATGCTTTTAGGTTTATTCTGCTGTGCCTTTGTTGGTAATCATTTTTATCATATTGTAATCATCATGTAATCATATTTAGTTTTTATTTTTGGTTGAGCAAAAATAGATAAAATCATATAAAAAGATGCATTTACACACATCTATCCCATTTTTAAATAACCTTAAAGTTCATTTGCTGGTAAGACTGTATTAGATATCGAACTGATATATTATTACAGCATATTTGAAAATAAAGTAACATTATTCAACATTGTGTCACACACACACACACACACACACACACACACACACACACACACACACACACACACACACACACACACACACACACACACAAATCTTGTATTGTGTCTAATATATATTTCTAAAATGATGCTATACATAGTCCACATTAAATATTTTGGACTACATGTAGCTTCCTTTTAATGATCCAAAGTTTGAATATGAACAGCTAGTGTCAATCTCTTAATATTAGTTGATCAGTTACAAAAGTAAAGAAATAAGTATACACAGATTATGAGTTCATCTAATGAGTTCAAGAGCTTAATAATGTTGGCCAGTCGAAACTAAAATCTTAACATTAAATGCACAATTGAACAAGGATGTTGAGGGTCCTGTCAGATCAGACAAGTGAAAGTGACAACGAGACAGAAAGAAAAAAGATCCTGAAATGGGGGATCAAGAAAAGGTGGGGGAACCGTGAGCTATTACCAGCCAAGTGAAAATAATCAGGACAGACGTGGTAACCTCAAGAACTGAGTCAGGGGAATTACATGCTAAAGTGCCTTTCCTCTGAACCTGTTTGAAAAAAAAACACAGCCTCATTCCATGTAAGTGACCAAAAGGTTATTTCAAGTAAACCACTTGTGCAGAAAGTCACTTTGGATCCAACACTAATGGCCGGTCAACGGAAATACTTTCCTAGTAATGGAATTCAATCAATAAGATGAAGAAGCGACAGATCTTCGCTTATTCTTTATATCTGTTTTCATCATCCATTAAAGCATCCTCAATCTACGAGTTCCACCAAATGCATTCGGAGAGGAGACTTATAGTGTCTGGGCATTTGTTGATGTTCTTCTATTCACATCAAGGTGAAATGTGTGATGATGTCACCTCAACCCAGTATAGGGAAGAGTCCTGCAACATGTGCCAGACTGGGATAGGAGCTTCCCTTTGTCTCCTGATACACCTAATGGCAAGCTGGCCTGAATATTTAAGCTACTGTAAGTGTTGGCCTGTCAGCTTGAATCAGCTCAAGGATGATGAAGAATGCTCACTGTCTGCTCCTCTGTGATATGCAGGGGTATATAGTAAGTGTATTGATGTATGTTGTTTTAAGGGAGTGTTCACTTGAGGTTGAGGTAGAGGTTGAGGCAGCCAATCATCACTAATACAGACCTTGGAGAAAAGGAGATATTTTTTATTTTTTTCTTGGGAGCGCGTAGAGTAAAGGATGCGATTAAGTATGGAATTATATTTGCTTCAAAAAAAATTATGTTACTTTATAAAACTGAACGTAACTTTTTCAGAAAGTAATGAAGACATCACTCAGTGGCGCGCATATTGGAAAGATGAGCTCTTAAGAGGGACAAGGAGCAGCGTCATCTTTCTCCTTTTGAATGACAATAATAACCTACAACAAACTGTTGCACACCTTAACATGAATAAAACTTGTATCGATGTTATTGGTTACTTCAGTAACACAAGCTTACTTCAAGCTGCCATGAAGGAAAGCGGAGGAGGAAGATGATGCGGCTCCATGTCTCTCCTGAGACGATCGACGGTCAAATATTATTTACATATATATTTAGTAATACAAAGCACGAAGTATTGCATACAAACCCCCTCGAGAGCTTTCCAGGTCACAAAGCACCATTCCATCAAAAGCTCACTATCCAATCAGAGTAGATCAATGTTAAGCCCACCCCCACAAGAGGTTTGTGTCAAAACACCAAACGAAAAACTGTGAAGCGTAAGCGAAATCTGTGGCAATGCATTCAGAATCCACGATTAGCTAAAACAAATCTTTGTAAAACATTAACAAAGAATGAAGCATATTTGAAGAGCCTGTTAATTTTGTGCAACTGAGTTAATTTTTTTCATTTTCATTGTGAAGTTTTGTTCAGTTTTATAAAGTTACGAAGATTTTTTTACGAAGCAAATATAATTCCATAGTTAAGCATGGTGATGTCCAGCTTGGGTGTCTTTCATACCCCAGATGTCTAAAACATGTCTCACAGGTGAGATAAAACCAAATGTGTCCATTTGAGGGTACGGCCCCAGTGACAAGCTGTTGTGCCTCTAAAGGTACATTTTTTTTTCTCACAGAATATGTATATTTAGACATCTGGTAGATTAAAAATGCAAAAAAATTAAACAAAACAATATTAATAAATTATGAAAATAATAAAAACATAATAAGACTAATGAAATGATACTCTTAATAATAAACTAAAACTGCCAGTAGGTGGTAGTAAATGTCTAAATGATTAGCCTAAGTAATTAATTTGATTCGTTCAATTGGCCGATTCATTCAGGAGTGTAGTAAAAGGTTTACTATGATCCATTGAATCATTAGGTTTGTTTGACTTGAAGCGGATTCTAACCATTAGATCCATCAGTGTGTGACCACAAAGTATTAGAGATGCAGACGACTCTGCATTCTTGTGAATTGCTCTCGTGGTACTTTGATGTCATACATTGATTGATCTGTGCAGCGGAAGGATATGGAATGCTCTGCGCTGGCCGCCTGGTTCAGCGTAGCCCTTCAGATAATCTAAACTTCAGACATCACACCCACTGACTGCTGGCTGAACGTCTGATGCATATGGCACACAGAAATGTAAAGACTTCAGGAGTTTCGAAGTTCCACCTGGAAATAAAGATGCTGTGGTGCCCCCTCATGAAAGAAGAAAGCCGTCATGTTTACAACTGTGATAACGAGCATTTATCAGGATCAACTAAATGCTGAATTCTGAAAATTATGTGAAATATTCAAAGTGCCCCATTATGCCATTTTTAAGGTTTCTCATATTTTTTTATGAGTCTCCTAAAACAGGTTTACATGCATGCAAGGTCAAAAAACATGTTAGAGATCTCTCTACGGCTCTGGATAGGTCTACCCATACAGCACGTGTTGGAAACGAAACACAGATTGCCATGACCGAATGACAACTCTGGAGACTCATCAATAGATAGAAAAGATGGCATGGATTGTTGTTTACCAACTCGAGCCGGAGTCTGATGAAACGGTTGAACTGGCTGAACAGAATAAGCTACAAATTTCTGATGACTTCTTTAGGCGATTGCGAGCTGACTCTTTTCGTTTTTTTGACAGAGAAATAACTTTATCTATGGTGCAATGTCGAATTCACAACTTTGCAGATAGTTTACATACAGTTACACAACACACTGCATGAAAGGTAATAGTCGAAAAGGCATTATAGGGGCACATTAAAGTTCACAGCATAGACACATAAAATACGTCTGAGAGTTTTACACACTGGTCTGTTATTGCAGCGACATTTCCATGCCCTTAAATGAGACACTGAAATGAAACGAAACTAACTATGATTGGTTGTTTGACATGTTGTTTGGCGGGCCTTGGCCAATAAAAGCTGCCATGGATTCCAGACCTTCAGCTGTCAGACTGAAGGTCTGGCTACACGAGACTACCTTTCAGATACAAAGCGATTTGCACTATGCTGGCCAGAGCAAAGTAGGCAGAGTTTTCAAAACTACTATGTTGAATGTAAATCTCTGACTATGAGACAATTGTACTTACCATGCAATGTCTTAATATAAAATAACTATGTATGGACCGTACGGTATATGCTTATTTTGCATATTTACTTTGTAGTTTACCATATTACAAACTGTTATAACAGTATTTATTGTGTATTTATAACATTGCATTTTGCGATAACAACAGAGCTTTATTTCTACTTAGTAATTAAAGAGACTACAGAAGGAAAAACGGCTTGTAAAAATGCAAACTTTTGTATTATTGTATTGTATAGCTCTGGAATTTCTGACACGCACAAAGAGTAGCTGTTCATCCATTTAGCATGTTTGGATGCCCCATTTCTATTGGCCGCATGGGTAAACATGCAAGTTCAACTATTCTGTAATTATCATAGCGCAAAGCTGTGTGAAAGCCGCTTAATGATTCACCAAATTCGTTCAAAACATGGACTAAGAAATGAAATGCAGCTGCGTGTTGCTCAGAGACAAACAATTCTGCTTTTTCTTTATATTTTCATTTTTCAAAATTGAGCAAAACAGACAACATTGTGTCTAAAATGACACACTATTAACTTCTTATTTATTGAAATGTGGTATAAGATAAGTATCACATTTGCACTTGTGTGATATTGCACTTATTGCCGTGTGATATTGTTTAACTATATTATGAAAATATGAGACAAAAACACAAACAGGGGCTTTTTTGCCCCATATCTTGAATTTTAGGGACATTCTAACTGTGTTCTCTAGACTCCATCACACTGAGTTGTTGACCTGCATCATATATGACCTGCACCCATGTGGGCAAGTGTGTTAAATGTATTTTTTTTTCACCGAAATAAATTAATCATTAGAATTCACACTTTGAATCTCTAACCCAAATAATAATAATAAAATAATAATAATTATCATTATTATGGAAGTAGGGTAATTAGAGTTCTGTTTCATGCCACCCTTAAATATCAAAAAGCCTGCAGATGTCGGCATAAGATTAAATGCAAATGCTTTGATTTTGAAAAACAAATGAACATACCAACAAACCTTCTCTGTGTCACTTCCTGCACAAAAGAGAGGTTTCCAGTTTGGTGTCCTCAATGTGTTAAATTATCAGTATCGTTCCCCACTGGCCCGTGCCCTCTGAGCACCAGTGACAAGGACAAAGTAACAGAAATGGCACAGTGCCACCCCTGTCTGCCTGCCTCTGATAAAGAAAAGACATTATTAGAACCAGTCATTTATCTAATGTGGCAAACTCCATCTCAGGCTCTCCCAGTGGCATTACTTCCCACCAGAGCGTAGTCATCTCTGCCACACATTCTCATACTTCATTTCAGATAGCATTGTGTCATGTAACATTTAATTTAGCGTTTTTTCTCTCCTAGTAGTATTTCTATTCTTCGGTCAGTAAAGAGTGGATGATAGCTCTAATTAGGCTGTGGTCATGGTGTGTGTGTCTGTGTGTTGAGGTGGCTTTCACAGTGTGCAACAATATTGTGTGGCGGGTGAGAGAGAGATGACATCATCCTCTTCTGTCTTGCTCATCATCCCATGTGTGTTTGTGTATGAAAACATTGCTGTTAAATTATTCAGTGCACCCCTGCCCACTGGTACCAACTTCTATAATGATTTTATTTAAATGGTCGAACTGCTGTGGCTGGGGGAGGAAGGTTTAGAGGTGAGAAGTGTAACGGCAGTCCTGTTGCATTGTGGCACCCAATTTAAAGCCACTTGCTGTTTCTCAGTAGTTACACAAAGTGTAATTTTTCAGGCAGCACTCCACAAAGCATAACAGCCTTTAGTTCTCAAATTCTGCTGAGATTGACTTTTGTTTGTAGACTCAGAGGCCCCAATAATGTATTCATGAAAATAATAATTTTAATAATAATAATAATAAATAATAATAAAGTCCCTCCTTCAGAAATACGTAACGAGTTCTGATTGTGCCAGCTGTTCCTGTGTTGTGATTCGACACCAGCTTAGCACACGCGGCCCTCCTGGAAACGCGATTGGGCTAGTTTTGGAATAGTTTTGAGAAGCAAGTGGGCTGGATTTGTTTTGAAAACCTGGCAATCCTGATCTGAACGCACGTGCTGGAGATGTACTTCTAATCACAGAATGCCTTTACTGACGAGATGCACATGAAAATCGCATTCGATTTTTTTTTGCACAGCCCTACCATTTAACATTAGTTAACAAAGCTAAACAGCATTGCCCTTTGTGTAGTAAGTTACAGAAACTGTTAAACGCACCAACTTTAATAAAATACACTTAGCTGTTTTGGTCCATAAACGACGCCTTCTCCAGACAAAGAGGGAACTGCTCCATCTTTCAAGAATAATCTTTGTGCGAATCTGGCATTAAACTGATTGAGATTGAGGAAGCTGTCCTCAGCAAAATGTGCTGCACATAGTTTTACATGTGGATTTTTAACTCGGGAACCGAGTTAAACATAAATTGTAACCATTGAAGTACAGCGTCCCTGGGAAGCCCAAACAAAGGTGATTGGACTCCGAGATAAAAATAACAGCATTTCGACAACATGGCGACAAACACAAACACAACTCTTCCTCATCTCCGTCGGAACGCAAAAAGACCACGCCCCCCTTTTTGTGGCATTGAACATTGAGCTTTAGAATTTTACAGATATTATTTATACTCTAACAACAACATTACACACTAACTGAAGTTTGAAACCTGGGATCAGGAAGAATGGGACCTTTAATTCAAAAGGTGAGTGGTAGTATTACCTGTGCTACTTATGATAGTTTTTGTGGTCCAGGGTCACATTTACTGTTGTTTGGCAATTTTTCTTATATAAAATAAAACAAAGCAAATAACAAGAGTCTTATCATTTATTATACTACACAGCATTATACATCACTAGTTGTCTGCGACAAACAATGTTGATCTGTCGTGAGAGTCCTTGCGGAGAGAATGCCATCTTCTCCTGTTCCGCTGTTGTCTCCTTTTATAGTTTTAAATGACAATTTAATAATTTGATATTTATTTGCATGCCTGTGGACACTGTAAACTAGAGGGATGCATGTGTACTGCACGTCGACGCAGCCAAAGACACAGAAAATGAAAACGGACACATAGCCTACGCCGTAGGTCCAACGCAGAAGTATAAATCAGCCTTAAGCCTGATTTAGGCAAGTATACCAAGTCCTTTATTTCAGTTCACCCAATGTTCTTAGAGGTGATTATACTAGAACAATTGAAAGGTCTCATTTCCCATCAAAAACAAGAGCCAACATGAGACTTATCAATGTCAAGCATCTTTGAACATGCTTAATGGAAGCCCCTGACAAGTGGCTTTATGTGACAAAAGCATTAGAAAAGGTCAGATATGAGGAGATCCATCAGTGGAAGTATCGGTTTCTAACCTACTTCATGATGGATTACATGAAGAGTACATCGATGTTCACATTGCTGGCAGTATTATTGGCATAGTCACCCAGAAATTACTTAAAGGGGTCAAGTTTTCCTTTCTTTTTGGAGTGTTACAAGCTGTTCATGAATAGATAAGATCCCTAAAATTGCAAAGACTAAGGTCTCAAAGCCAAAGAGATATTCTTTATAAAATTAAAGACTTGTCCACATCCCCTTAAAGTAAGTAAGTAAAGTTTATTTATATAGCACTTTTATTACATCAAATCTGACCAAAGCGCTGTAAAAAAGTCAAAGATAAACATAAAATAAACAAAACAGATGATACAGTAAAACAAGGGAACATAGATAAAATCCACATTTAAAAAGCATGTCTTCATCACCATTTGGGGAGATTTGCATAATGTCGCTCAAATGTTCACGCAAAGAAAGAAGGCGTAACCTTTGATTCTTGCTGTTGCCGTCAGCGCCATGTCGTGGAAACTCTGTTTTGTTGTGAATGCGAAAATACTTTGTTTGGCCTTCCGAAAGAGGACACAACTAGAAATCAGTGGTTAAGTTATATTTACAACACTGTTCCAGAACAGTTCAGCCAAAATATTCAGATGTGTGCAGCCACATGTGGCAGTAATGCATTAAAAGTAATGCAAGTTACGTAATCAGATTACTTTTTAGTAATTGGTAAAGCATTACTTTTTAGTTTACAAGAAACTTTTTCAAAAAAGTAACGTCAGATGCTGGCCAGTGTGAACATGATGTAGTTCTAGACTAAATGTGAATGTGCATTAATTCATCCCACATTCCCAAAAAAAAAACATTTTGTATTCATCACAATGAATTAAAACAATGAAAAGCAAACTCAGAATATGACACAAACCTGCAATAATTAAATGTCAAATAACAAAAATGTATCTTATCCCATTTTATTAAGTAATGTCTGTGCTGCTGACCTTTGATGATCCAGTTAAACCATACTAATTAGCAAAAATGACTTTAGATAAACTAACATTTGTGCTTCATAGTTTTTTTATTGCTAAGGGAAGTTTCTCAAACTAATTTCGGGAGGAACATGCATGGATAATTAACACTGCCAGTTCATCATTAGTGATTACACAGTTTACCAATCAGCTCAAGAGGAAAACGCCTATAAATAATCAAGTAAGTCCTTCCTTTGCTATCTCTCGATTTCCAGAATTGACACATCCAATCGCCGCAGGATGTCTGAGACCGAAATCGTCCTCTGATGACGACACCTTTCACGACGCAGCTCCGCATGCGTCCACAGCCGAAGTTAGTGACAACAACGCCCCGCAAGACACTTCTACTGAGCCCGCGGCTGCACTGCGGGGTCGCAGGCCTCCCGCATTACCACCGCTCATACCTCCAGATGCAGGGATTCTCCTTCACCTTCCAGGTGTCAGCCACCATCACCAGCATCCTCCCATGCCTCAGCTCTCTCCTCCGCTCCAGCCACGGAGAAATGGACATTGACAAGTCTACGCCAAGCACTCTCAAACACCGGCATCGCCGTTCCTCGCCGGCTAAACAAGCCGGAGCAACAAGCCCTCTTCGTATCCCTCCAGGCGAGGGCGCCACCGCCAATATCCACTCCTCCATCCAAAGCTAAAGACAAAGCAAATAAGGGCCGCTATGTTCCTTATTCCTGGCCCGATCCAACCACAACACCTTTAAGGACGGAGTCCCGTTCATCAGGCCGAAACAAAAGCGTCAGATCCAGCACAAAAGGACTTTCGATCCTCCGAACGTCAGACAGCAGACCCTCCAGACAACACACAAGTGCACGCCTGCACAAGCCGCCAAGATAGCGCGAGCACGCCTCCACTATCAGCGCAGTCTCACTCCCAGTCCCAGTGTTTTCCCACCCTCAACCCTCTCCCCTACCCATGGCCATGGCGCGGCCGCCTCAGCTAATGGCAAAAGCCCCGACATCCACCATTCTCTCCCTTTTTTCTAACATGTTCCTCGTCACCGGAGCTGACCACAGCATAAGGCCGCCTCCACTTATGGCACAGACTCCGGCACCCGTTATTCCCCCTCTCTTTCTTGCTCTCTCTTCCCGAACAGCTCCCGCAACCGTTCCAAGAGCGGCCTCCGCAGGCGGTTCCGTCAGCTACTCCTTCCTCCATCTCTCATGCCCGTTCATCCTTCTCCGTGTCCTCAGCTAAGCTCCTACCCATGCCACTAAATGCCCCCGCCTTGGATCCTACATCTATCTCCAGTAACATTCGGAGCCAAATTCTCTCAGGTGCGGACATAGATCTTTTTTCCTCTCCTGTCTCCTATTTCGCCCACGTCCTCCGACCACCAAATTGACTGCGGTGAGTTCTCAGTCACTTTAAAAAACACCGCACATATTCAGTCCTGTATTCTATCATTTCCCGAATTTCCCATCACTTTCAATCGCTACACCGAAGTAATCTGTTCCTCTTTTTCACAAAGGAGACGCGAGCTCAGCGACTATCTCACAATTATCGCTGAGCTCGCGTAATTATATGGGGGTTCCCATTTCTACACCTACCATAAATTATTCTCGCCAAAATGCGCCATCCGAGTGTCCCAGTGGAATCAGATTCCTTACTGGGGGGCTTTGGACACCGAACTTCACAATCGGGTATTTTTAGGCTGCAATATCATCACATGCGCAGTATGCCGATCCATTGCACACTCCTCCACAACATGTCCCTTTGTCAACCCATCCATTCCTCCCTGTGCCGAACCATCCCAGCCCAAGTCCACCAGCTATGTACCAAATTTCCCAAACAATGTTCCCTCCCCAATTCCACTAATCGCCGCCCCCCTTCTTTCTCTGGCAGGCAACTCTGCATCAGCTTCATTGCCGACAGGTGCTCAAGACAACGCTGCCGGTTCATGCATATTTGCAACTTTTGCAGCGGCACTCACGCCTGCTTGATTTGTCCTGTACAAAAAGATGTCAATAAAAATGAAAAACAATACTGATCGACTCCTGTAAATATTTTTCGCCTATCTTCCGAATTGCTCCATCACCCCAACCCAGATTTTTCTAACTATCTACTGTCGGGTCTCTCACACGATTTTCATCCCGGGGTCAAAAGTCTCCCCTCCCAAAGCCTCATATGCCCCAACCTTCAGTCCGCTCTCACTGAACCCGAAACAGCTGATCTTTTAATCAAGAAAGAAATAGACGCAGATTTCATGATCGGCCCTTTTTACGTTCCCCCCTTCAACATCTTCTGCGTCAGACCCATAGGCGTAGCAACTAGAACATTTTCTGGTAAAAAACGCCTCATAATCGATCTTTCTTCCCCGCATAATTCCCCGCTCCTGAGCATTAACAGCCTCATCCCGCTCGATGAATCACCTCAGTTTGTGGATATCCTTCCTTAATCAATGGAACGGATTATCCTTCTTTTACAGTGATTTGGTTTCATCCCCAACCGACATCCAATTATTTACCAACACCGCCCCCTCCATCGGTTTCGGAGGATTTTACCAAAACCACTGGTTCGCTTCTACCTTACATTGCATTAATAATGGCCGTTCTCATTCCCCCACCTTAATGCACTTACTAAAACGTCTAATCTGGATCTCAGCTTGCGATCAGTTCATCATAACCGCAAAACACATTCCCGGGGTAAAGAACCAAATAGCTGACTCTCTCTCTCGTTTTGCCTTTCAGAAATTCAGGCTGTTGGCACCGCATGCGGAACCATTCCTAACCCCAGTGCCTCCTTATGCAAAGCTAATCATCCTCTGAGACCCCTTCTTGAAATTTCAAGAAATTCTATTCTCCAAGCCATTTCCCCCAGTACCCTGCAGTCATACTTCACAGCATGGAAATGCTTTAAAGCATTCCACTCCGCCTATAATCTACCATTCCCTGATTTTTCCCTGCTCTCCATCACCTCATTTATATCGCACCTCAACATTAACGAAACCCTCCAAATCAGCTCCATTAAAAGCTATCTAAGTGGAATCCAATTTTTCCATAAACTCATATTTGGTTCACCCTCACCCCAAATAGCCAATTCACAGACCTCCCTTCTCATCAAAGGCATTCAAAGAGCCCACCCCACACGCCCAGACTCCAGGCAGCCCATAACCCTTTGAAATCCTGACTAAATGCATTTCTACGCTTCGCAAAGGTTACCATTCCATCCACATGGATTATTGTTTATGCTAGCCTTCCTAGCCATGTTTATCCTAGCCTTCTTCAGCTTTCTCAGATGCTCAGAGCTCACTACCACTTCCAGCTTTAAACCGAATATCCACCCCACCATTTCTGATCTAGCAGTCCTGGACGATGAAGCCATGTCATTTCATAAAAAGCGAAGTAAAAGAGATCAGACCATGAAGAGCCACTTTATTTATATTTTTAACCTCCAATCACCTATTCTCCAATACCAAACTCTCCTAGCCTTCCTCCAGCTCAGGAAAGCCCAAGCTAAATCCCTTTCCGACCCTCTTTTCACAGATGACTGTAGCCGCCCTGTCTGCCGTTTTTGGTTCCAAAAACAATTAAAATCTGTCTTACGTCTGTCCGGCATCTCAGGTGACGACTTCTCCAGCCATTCCTTCAGAATAGGTGCAGCCACCACAGCGGCTCAAAATGGTCTTTGCCAACATCAGATCCAAACACTCGGTCGCTGGCCATCAGAAGCTTTTAAGAGCTACATCCGATCAGACCGCTTAAATCTCAAGAAAGCCCACCAAACCCTCATCAGCCACCCGTTTTTTCCCTAGCCATCTCCATTTCCCATTCCAACAGCACCCCACTCCTTCAGGAGCCATTATATCTCTCCCCCACTGCTGCAGCAGTGTCAGCTCCCGCAGGAGCCTTTACGTATTTTCTCACTACTGCAGCAGCGTCAGCTCCCGCAGGAGCCTTTACGTATTTCCCCACTGCTGCAGCATTGTCAGCTCCCGCAAGAGCCTTTACGTAATACCTCACTGCCGCAGCAGCGTCAGCTCCCGCAGGAGCCTTTACCTATTTCCCAACTGCCGCAGCAGTGTCAGCACCTGCAGGAGCCTTTACGTATTTCCTCACTGCCGCAGCAGCGTCAGTTCCCGCAGGAGCCTTTACGTATTTCCTCACTGCTGCAGCAGTGTCAGCTCCTGCAGGAGCCTTTACGTATTTCCTCACTGCCGCAGCAGCGTCAGCTCCCGCAGGAGCCTTTACGTATTTCCCCACTGCCGCAGCAGTGGTGCCCCGGGCTAGGGAGTCTTGTCGGGCTCGGAGCTCTCTCCCTGGACAGCACGTCAAATACGCTTAACCTTTATTTAATTATAAGTAAATGTGAACTCGTGAAAGAGTGTTGAACCTTATTTTCCTGTGTTCTACTGTACAGACGTGAAATTAAGTTTCCTACACTTTTTGGTGTGAAAGGGCTTTTATATTTGATATTAGTAGAACTTCTTATTTTAAAAACAATCATGTCCTGCTCATATTTAAAAAGTAACGTGAAAGTAATGCAAAAGTAATGTAACACATTACTTTCCGTAAAAAGTAACTAAGTAATGTAATTAGTTAATATTTTTTGGAAGTAACACAGTATTGTAATGCATTACTTTTAAAAGTAACTTTCCCCGAAACTGTGTGCAGCACATTTTATGGAGGACTGTTTCCTGATACTGAGAGAGATGACTACAATGCCGGCTGTTCTGACACACAGTCTGTAAGTACGTTTACATATGTAAAGGACTTGCCATTTATGATTCAAAGGCAAGTTTTGAGCAGTGTAGAGTCTTGTTGTTTCACAAATGGAGACATGGTTTTATGTTTACGTGGCGCGATGAAACACAAGGCATAAAAATACAGTATAAGTCATTATAATCCATAATTATGTCCCCACTGGATGCAACAAATGTTTTGTCGCGCCGGTTTCCTGACCAGGAAACACATCACAGTATGGCAAGGGGCGTTACATTTCCCTCATACGCTTGAGGCATTCGACAAATCACAATGCACTGGATAGCTGGCCAATCAGAATACACCTTGCTTTTCAGACCAATGAGCTTAGTATAAAACTATGTGTTTCAGGGAAGCGGGGCATAGAGGAGAAACATTAATATACAGTATGTGGAAAATAATGTATTTTTTTAACCTTAAACTGCATAAACACATTTCATTACACCAAATATACAAAATAATGTTCTTTTCGGCAATGTCATATGACCCCTTTAAGAAAGGAAAGGCATATTTCATCCCAAAATTTTTATTCTGGCACCATGAAATCAGTCTAAACATGAATTGCTTTCTTTATTCTATAGAACTCAAAATATATATTGAAAAAAATGTTTCAGTTGTTATTGTCTATACAATGAAATTGTTTTGGATTTCCATTGTATGGGATGAAAAATACAGACACAGAGCAAAACATTATCCTTCTGTAACACAGAATCACAAAAATCATACAGGTTTAGAACAAGGTATAATACATATTCTCATAAGAAAGATTTAAATCCCTAATCTATGTGAAACACAGGAGTATAACAAAAGCAGGACTTCATCATCCTGGCTTGTTGCTGTGCAATTTGAAAAATGTCCTGTCTCTTCCTCCCCCCCTTCCCCTTTGAATGAGGTAGATAGGACATACATACAGAAAACTGTATTAACCATTAACAATTTTAAAAAATGGTTAATTTGTCATTCAGTGTAACTATTAAGGAAAGTACATTGTTCACTGCTTTCTTGTTAAGGTGGGTTAAACAAACAAAGAGCAAAAACAGCAGAGCCCCGTGAGGACTGAGAAGACTTGACACGGCACAGCATGTAGAGACACTATGATTGTCTGAGCCATTAATCCAGAGATCTAGAAAACCTCCTGGGTTACGAGCAAAAGGAATGTTTTTTGATTGTCTAGGTTATGAATCAAAGATGGCTTCCAGTTGTAATCTCTGTTATTAGTTGTGCTCGCCAAGGCAAGCATTACTATTGCTCATACTGCCTGTGGTATGGACATAAATTATACATCAAATCACACACGCTGAAAAATAAATAAATAATAAAAATCACTCAGAAATAACCAGTAACACATTGAATAAACATAATTTTTGGAAGTAGAAAGACTGGAATATTTAACTGTAATAACAACCATATATCAATATCCTATAGCTACCACCCAAACATGCTTTTGCACAGACAACTGCCACTCATGTTTTATTGACAGTGCAAGATTTTTTTTTTTTCATTTTTTTTTTCAGTTAATTTAGTTTTCATGCATTTTTTATTAGTTATTATTAATTTACAATAAGGTAGAGTGGATAAACACCACCTAGATTTTAAATTATGTAACTTTTGATGAGTTCAAGTTTAGAAAAGACTTATCAGTTAAGGAGCTTCTGGTACCAATTTACTCTTTAAATCACTCGACAAGTCACATGTGCCATGTGTCAATCTTGTGTTTATGCCGACCATTGTGAATGATAAATGCAAGGAAACCACCTAGCATCAAGAAACCATAAAAAAATTGGGTTTTACCTTAGGCTGGAGAGATGTAAGACAACAAGCACTGCTGAAAAAGATGAAGGAGCCCACTCTATCACACTTTAATGTGCTCGGCCTTTTGTGGACACCAGCACAACTATAATATACAGTACTAAACATGCATACATAGCCAGCATACAAAATGTGGAATGAATGTAAAATATGCTCATCAGTGGATGCTCTGCAGTGAATGGCTGCTGTCAGAATAAAATAATAATAATAATTATGCATTTATAATAAAAAGATCCATCAAGATGTTATAAACTTCAAATATTGTTTTTTAGCTACAATACAATTTCTCTATCCATAATATTGCTTTCTCAAGTGAAAAAGCTGTGTTATCTGAATCAGGAGAGAAATATGCATATTGTCCCGGTGTGTCAGGCAGGGAAGCGCAGGAGACTGAGAATTGCTGCAAACAGGAACTTTTAAATGAAGATTCATACAATGTGGAGAAAAGACACTGAAATTAACAGAGACCAGACAACGAATTAACGTAGGAGAAAGGCTAGTAAAGTAACACAGATGAGTAGACTAAATTAACACAGCTGGAGACAAATAAAGATGAATGAGGAATGGAACAACACACAGGTACATGTCCAAATAAGGAAAAAAAAAGGAACCAAACAGGAACATAAACGTGACACATATACCAAGCACCAATCAATGCCTAATGATGCATTTGTTTCTTACAAACACGCAGGTTATTTTATGGACTGGCATCATATGGATTTACTTGTGGATTATTGTGATGTTGTTATTATCAGCTGTTTTAGTCTCTCATTCTCGCGGCACCTATTCACTGCAGAGGATCCATTGATGAGCAAATGATGTAATGCTACATCCAAATCTGTTATGATGAAGAAACAAATTAATCTACTTCTTGGATGACCTAAGGGTTTTTCATTATATAAACTATTCCTTTAGACTGAGCAAATTTCCCCTGATTTTATATATGTTAAATTTACTTAAAAAAAAAAAAAAATAATAACTAAAGGACTGCTTTTATTTTGTTCAGTGCAGTCAAGGGATTCTACACATCTGTAAAAAGGCAGAAAACACAGATGAGTGTTTTCCTGTGCCCCGGGTAAAAACCCACTCAGGTGTGAAATTGAAGATGACACAGACATGCAGTTATAACCACCAGATACAGCGTGGCATTTTGGTTAAACAACTATTTTTAATGCACTACTATAGGTATAGTTTTATTTTAGGAGGTTTGTTTCAATAGTACATCATTTAAAAATAATCTGAAATGCTGTTAAACATTGCAATACTCTATCTACAAAGTAATGCGATAAAAAAAGAAATGAAATGAAATGAAATATAAATGCAACTAAAAGAGACAACGATCCTGTTTAGGCAAGCATGCAAAACTGTGAATGTGTGTAAGTGTGCCCATGTATTCAGTTGGGGGTGGGATACTAAAAAAAAACTGAATTATTGAAAAGAATTTGCTCAGGCTGAAGGTCAGAAACTGTAAGAAGGAACTCCATGTTATTAAAAATTCATGTTTGCCGAATTGTCTTCCAAGCTTTGTGCTGAGAAGGCTAGGATGTTTGTATTGAGTATGCTCGATTCAACCAATGACAAAACAGATCCAAGCAATAAGGCTAGGTTAGGCAACAATTGCAAAATGGTTATTGTCTGTGATAAACCATATCATGGTCTGCCTACAGCTCCCATATTACATTTATTACATATGGAAATAAAGCAATCTTGTGCTGTTTCAGCAGCAGGGTTTTGCTCTGTTGTGGCATCAGCTGAATGAAATGGAAAAATATGAAAAATATTGTAGTATACAAACAGAATTTGCACAATACAGTAGAGGCTTTATACAGAACAGTAGGTATGTTGTGAAACATGAATACATGAATACATCCTCCTGACACCAAACTAAATAATTAAACGAAATACAATGAATGACTGAGAACGATTTAAACATGTTTCTGCTGCGACATAAAAAAAAGTGACTTTTCATATCACATTTCTGACTTTATTTCTCACATTTTGAGTTCAAATCGTACAATTCTAAGTTGCCATCTCACCGTTTTCTTTTTCAGAACTTTTGAATTCTGACTGATATTTGACAAAATTGTGAGCTCTAAACATGGAATTGCAAGAAATACAGCATTTATTAATCCATTCATTCCGTAGTGGAAACAAATTTTCCACATTTCTGGGTTATATCAATAATGTCAATAATTCCATATTCTATTTAGTCCATGTGAAAATACATGCTATTTATTTGCAAAGAATACAAATTGAATAACAGTACATATAGGGAACTTTCAATCCAATTCCTAAGAATCTGACTTGAAGAAATGTGGTCATGGTGGGTTTGGATTTGATCTGTCTGTGTCGTAGAGAGAAGCTCTACTATAGTTTGGTTGAAGAGGAGACTGTGTGGCAGTGTGAATTAACTCATATGAAAGAGATTATGACTTTGATGAATGTTATTCATTATGCACACATCAGCAGCTTTGAAGAAAATGGAGAAAACTTGGAGAGAGAGAGAGAGAGAGAGAGAGAGAGAGAGAGAATGAACATTTGTGTAAGAAGGCAAGACAGATGAGATGAAATTAATGAGGAAATTGTGTGATAAGAGAGCAGACACTGACAAAAGAAACAGAAAACATAATTAAGGGATTTTTGAACTCATTGTCAAAATAAAATAAATTCTTCAAACAATTTGTAATTAAACTAAATATGAAATAATCTGCTTCTCTTTTCGACAGATGACCACAAGGGGGAGACAACCATCTGAGATCCACAGGCTTTAGAATCAAAAACCTATTTTGCTATCAGTGTTAAGAATTAGTGCTCACTGTTTCATACTTTCACATAAATATATAGATAAAAATGCCAAATGAGTGCCTGTTGAACTATTTGCCTGTTGAACTATTTTGCTTCACAATTTGCATATGACTGCTAATCATGTAATTAGATCATAAATCAATAGTGTTAGGTCTTCAGGTCTTAAAACAACAACAACAACAACAACAACAAAAGTTGCTGAAATCAGTGTAACTCAAACATGGTTTGACTGGTTTTTGATTACCTCTGATATCGTGCTCATGTAAAAATGATTTTTAATCGGTTTCACCACCACTGGGGTCATGTCTTCAAGAAAGAAAATGTGGCAGTTCAATCAAAAGAACAATATGGGTGAGAGCAGCATTATAGGTTTAGGGCTTTTTGAATGGCATGTTAGGAGAGGCAGAATGTTCTGGTTTTGTCAAAATCCTTAAACAATCACAGAGAGGAACTTGTCCATATCAAAGTAGCCCAGCTCGTTTCATACTGAATTTATTGTGTCAGGTTTAAGATGGGATGTGTCCAGTGCTGGATCCATTCTGTGTGTACATTCTGAATCTGAACTGGATAACTCAGTCTACTGTGCATGTTGCAAGGCAAATCATTATTCATATCTCAACCTGTCTGGCTTTGCAGGAGGGACCTGCCCTGTGCTGGGGGGAATTCCCTCAAGTCACGGCTCAGGGGTAATTTTTCTTCTGACTAAGGACACAGCAGTCCAACATTCCAGCCCTCATCCCTTCAGTCTGGCACGTAGCTCGCTTCCAGGGGATACAATGCCACATATTCCCATCTCACTAGCTTTAGTACTGGCTTAAGCCAAGAAACAGTCTACCAAGACACACACACACACCCGCGCATACACACACACACACACACACACACACACAGGTTGATAGCACAGACACCCAGATTCACTCTAAAAAAGTCATTAAAGGGTCATATTACACTGCAAAAAAAAAATCATTACTTGATGTATTTAGTGTAATCCAATGTGTTTATGCTGTATAAAGTAAAAAAAAAAAAGGCCCCTCCTTTCTAAAATGCGTCAATTTTTACAAAGTTCATCCTTTTGAAAGTGAGGTGTATGCTGATTGGCCAGCTATACAGTGCGTTGTGATTGGCTGAATAACTCAAACTTGTGACAGAATTGTTACGCCCCTTACCATACTGTGATGCTGTGTGTCCCGGCACAACAAGACAAAAATAATAAAACCCATTAGAAACGAGGCATTTGTTGCATTCAGTGGGGACATAATTACTGATTATAATGACTTATACTGTGTTTTTAAGCATTGCGATCCAAAAATCCACAACGTAAAGTTGATGTATTTTCTAAACGAAGTACATCTTTTGGAAGGCCAAACAAAATAGTTTCACCTTCACAACGAAACACACAGCATCTTCACAACATGGTGGCTGCAACAACAATACCACAGCACGAATAAAAGTTACACCTTCTTTCTTTGCGTGAACATTTGGACAGTGTTGCAAATCTTCCCACACAGTGACGTAGACGTGGGGGCGTGTTTAAATGAGATGTTTTAGGAGGGTGTGGTTATCTCTTAACTTTTATAAAGAATATCTTTTTGGATTTGAGACTTTAGTCTTTGCAACTTTACAGAGCTTCATTATGCACCAAGGGCTTGTAACTTTTTAACAGGTTTGTTTTTAACAGGTGTTTTACCTTTATTTTGAGATGCACTGCATTATGGATGGATGGATGTTACACTCTTAAAAATAAAGGTGCTTCAAAAGGATCTTTACAGCGATGCCATAGAAGAAGAAGGTTCTTTATGGGAACCATTTAGACAAAAAGATTATTCTATGGCATCGTGAAGCACCTTTATTTTTAGGTTTGTAGGGTGGGATGAATGGTGACGAAGAGAACGGAGACGTAACATCAGAACAGACTGATGAATGGGGTCTTGCCTGAGAGCCCAATCACCTTCAAGTAGTAACAAAATGAGCCAATGGTACGCTGAGTACCATGGTCTGCGGAATTTCCATCGCCAACTCCATCCTGCAGTGAGGGTATAAAAGGAGCAGCGTGAACAACTCGCATTCAAGTCTTTGCTGAGGAGCTGAACCATGTGGCCAAGCTGTTTAGTGGAACAGCAATTGTGGCAAAGGGACATATTGTCTCTGTTTCCTTCTTCAGGGAACGGGGGTTACATATGTAACCTAGATGTTCCCTTTCAGTCTGTCACATTCGATGTTACGTCAGAATAGACGGATGTATGGGGTCCCTACCAAAACACCACAAAGGCTGTCTTCCAGAGACCTGCGTAATTGATAGTACCTTGTCGTGAGGCAAGCACGAGCGAAAGGCTATACCTAACACAGAATGAACTAGGTAGCATATTCCAGCTGGAAGTATGCTAACAGTTTGCCTGCTCATAGGTGGACTTACAAAGCACATATCAACCATTGCTTAGCGGTGGGTGGATAAATTTAAACTCTAGAGATGGCAAGGGTGGTTTGCCAAGGGAAAGACACATGCTGCTGCGAGACTTACTGTGGAAATACACAAGTGGGATTGCCCAAGAGGGGAATCACAACACATGGAGGCACCTAGTCCAACATGGGCTGACCGACAAGGCATGCACGCAAGTGCTGGACATCAACAGTGCTGGAGGAACCCAGGGTTCAGAACTTTGGAACTCACCTGAGGATAATAGTGCACGTATCCAGTCCGTGGAGTGGAATGGTGCAGCAAGTGGAATGACACTGAGCAAGTCCTGTTTACTGGACATGGGCTCTACACGGAGATTATAAAATTTTGCAAATATGTTAGGTGTCACCTAGCCCGCAGCTCTACAGATGTCTGTTAGCGAGGTGCCATGTGCCAGCGCCCAGGAGGAAGTCACAATCCTAGTTGTGTGAGCCCTCACCCCTAGTGGGCATAACAGGTCTGGACATAGCAGCGCCAGGGCTGGGTCTGCCTCCTCCAGGGGCAGCGCTTGCAATTTGATGATCTATAAAAGGAGTGGTGGGAACTTCAGGCACATATCCAGGCCGGGTCTCAAAATAATGTGAGAATTGGCTCTCGAATTCCAGGCATGCTTCGTTGACTGAAAATGCCTTGCAAAAAAATCCTCTCCAAAGGGAGATATTATCTTTAACAGAAAACAACTTGAATGGAACAAAAACGACAACAAACTGTTAATTTGGACTACAGTACGTTTCTTTTGGATATTGTGAAGTCACAATATCATTCAATTAAATACTGCCCAGCCATGATGCATCGTCTCCATGGGCCAGCTAACCAATCTGTGTACATTTTGTCTTTTGGAAAGAGAAGCTTCATCAAAACAGGAACTAAACGGGATGTTTGAGACAGACTGGGAAGAGAAGTGCTGCAATAATGTAAAATATGTAAAAAAAAAAAAAAATTTGGAACATTAATAATAATAATAATAATAATAGGACCCCTTTCAATATACTTGATAGGACATGGAAGATTCACCAGTATAAATGGATTAAAAGATAAAACTTCTATACAAAAAAACACTGTATAAAGTTCTGTGCTGGATGAACAGATTTCAGAGAGGTTATCTGAACAGCAACACCTTCCCACACTTCTCATGCTTTATCTCTCCTCACCAGCCTCCAGTGTCACCAAACAACCTGTAATCCTCTTAACTTCATTCACACAGCTCACTCTCAATGGAGCTGCTGCATTTTAAATAACAACTTAAATAGACTCATGTGCTTCCTTGCTTGTTTTCCTAAATGCATTAGAGCTCATTGTTTGATTTTGAAGAGATTGTTTGTTATGTTTTTTTCTCAGACTGTGTCTGCTTCCTTATTGTGTGAAAGTGCTGGATCAAAGACTTCCTGTCCAGAGCTCTGGGGAGCGGCTAACTCTGTGTCTGGACTTTCACGCACTTGATCATTTTGGGGGTTGAGATAATTTGATTTAATTTCATCGGCTGCCTGAATCATGTTGTGTCTGGGGAGGAAATTGATGATGTCTGAGGTATTAATGTGCCGTGACACAGAAATATATGAACATATACACAAGCTGAGTTTGTCTCATTTCTCAAGACCTTAAATGTCCTCAGCTGTGGAGTCAGAGATAGACAGTGCACTTTACTATGGGAAATTATAACTCTTTGGGTCTCTCTAATTCTTCACTTTCCTTCAGTTCCTGTAATAATTCACTTTAAAGTCAACAAGAAATCAAAACTGATCATTTTTCTTGTATTAATACACATTCCTGGTTTTATTGCAAATTATTCATCAGTGAGCATCACTATATAATGACTTGCTGTAAAACAACTTTCGTTTTCAGTAGAACAACATACTGTAGTATCAAATTTTTAGGTTTTATTAAATTAAATTTACCGAATGAATGAAATTTCATGAACTGACATGTACACGAAGGTTAACAATTGACACGTTTAGTCTAGCATTAAAACAAAATAGTTTTACAGTGTTATGATTAAAAGCTGTTTGATTTGCAGAAAGATTGGACTTTGTATTCCTGACCCCAAAAGTTCATGTTCTTAAGTTGCACTTGCCTAGTCACCAACGATGCAAGACTGAACTTGCTGTACTTGGTATTAAGAAACACCCTTTCTCTCCACAACATCAACATTTAAGCCAATCTTATGTAAGTAAATACAACATTCAGAATAATTCATGGCAGAGAATGTTTCTGATTGGTTAGCTTTCTGATTGGCAAAAAAAATTGTGGATTGACAACCCCACCATCCCCCCACCCCCAATTAAAGGGATAGTTCACACAAAATTCTTTCACTGATTACTCATGTCATTCCAAACCCAAAAGACCTTTGTTTAACTTCGGCACACAAATTTAGACATTTTTGATGAATTCAGAGAGCTTTCTGACCCTCCAAAGACAGCAACACGACTACCACATTCAAGGCCCAGAAAGGTAGTAATTAGGGCTGTGCAAAAAATAGAATACGATTTTTATGCACAGCTCATCAGTAAAGATGCTCCTGTAATTAGAAGTATATCTCCAGCACGTGCGTTCAGATCAGGGTTGCCAGGTTTTCACAACAAATTCTGCCCAGTTGCTTCTCAAAACTAGTCCAAAACTAGCCCAATCCAGTGTTGCCAAGTCTGCGATTGTTTTTCATGTCCGCGGTTTGAAGCAACCCCAATACCAATAACGTGATATTTAGCCCCTAAAATGCGAATTTTACCAAGGCAACCCTGCCGAAATATGTATATTTTAACCCCGGGAAGCAATTTTTATCGGTGAACTTCCCAGAAACGCGATTGGGCTAGTTTTGGACTAGATTTGAGAAGCAACTTGGCAGGATTTGTTGTGAAACCTGGCAACCCTGATCTGAACGCACATGCTAGAGATATACTTCTAATTACAGGAGCATCTTTACTTATGATATGTGCATGAAAATCGCATTCGATTTTTTTCACAGCCCTAGTAGTAAGGACATCATTAAAATAGTCCATGTGACATCAGTGGTTCAACTGTAATTTTATAAAGCTATCACTTTAAATTCAAATTCAAATAAACAAAAATACATGACCTGACGACTGGGGATTGTATTTGGAAAACACACTTTTCTTTATTTTACTGTTCTTGATGTGGCCAGATTTTTTAGGTCAAAACATGTTACACATTAGGTCATGCAGTTCCAGGCCTTTCCCCTGGAAAACAATTAGCATTTGACACAAATCTGCAGGACTTGGAACCAGACATTGGCACTAACTGCCACCTGCCCTTCTCTACTACTGGTGCCCAGTGTCACCTGCAGCCTTGATCCATGAGGACAGCTGCTCCTGATGACCTTTCACCCAGCAGCTGTGCTCAGAAGAGTCAGTCCGGCTATTATCACTGCAATCATGGGGATTCAGTGAGAGAGAAACTGGGGCCCTTGATGTGGTCACTGCTCCATTTACTACACCTGCCACCTTTAACACAAAGCATTACATTTGAACAGGTTTCCTTCAGGATGTTAATGACATCATGATAACCTTCCTGGAACAAATTGCCATTGTGTGTATCAATTTTTTGAATGACTGAGGAAGAATAATACTGGTCCAACCAACAGTCATTTAAGAAAAGTGGTTAAACTAATATAATCAACCTGACAATTACCCAGTCTTGGTGCTGGGTAATTGTCTTAAAAAAAGGATAGTTACCCCTAAATAAAAATTTTGTAATCATTTACTTAGGCATTTATTCCAATGCTTTTTAAAATTTTGATTTGGTTTTCTGTATAATCATTGGGGCATTTAATTGAGATACTATTATTTATTTATTCATTTCGTTATTGTGTTCTCCATTTTAATTGTAAGTTAAAGGGATACTCCACCCCAAATTGAAAATTTTGTCATTAATCACTTACCCCCATGTTGTTCTGAACCCGTAAAAGCTTTGTTCATCTTTGGAATACAGTTTAAGATATTTTGGATGAAAACCAGGAGGCTTGTGACTGTCCCAAGGACTGCCAAATTAATTATGAATGTACGTTATGAAGCGACGATAATACGTTTAGTACATGAAAAAAAAAAAAAACCTTTATTCAACAAGTCGTCTCCTCTGTGAATCTCCACATCATCGTAGCAAATTTTGGAGTATATGAGCTGAACACAGGCAGCACATGCTCTTCTGTGTCAGCCGCACTGCATGGATGTGCTGATTGGCTATAAGAGGGAAATAACAAAAATGTCAATAACTTGGCAACCATTTGTCCTATCAACATGAAAATTGCTGGACACAATCTCGGTCCAAAGTGCCACAAGTGTCTATGGGGACATTTGCGTATCTCAAAAAAAAAAAAGAAATTTGAGCACCTATTAGACAAGGTCATCGGAGGCTAATTGGAACGAAACTCAGTGGGCCTATTTTACTCATGGCCTTAAAGGTCTGTGAGAAATATGAAAGAAATCGGCCACTGGGGGCGGTATCGCATTTTTTGGAGGGATTAAACGGTTGTACATTGCACAGTTTTCTGCACATACACGCGATATTCATATCGTATGGTAGACCTCCTTCCGAACAGCTTTGCTTCCAGAACCACTGCTGTCAATCAAACAATTTTTTAAATGATTGAGAAGATGTGAAAAGCCTACTTTTGCAAACCATTTCTAGGTTTTTCACTCAGTCTGGAAAAAACACCACAGTGCAATTCTCTCAACTCTATAGGTGAATAATTATCAAAAACATGTTGAAATTTTCCCTTTGGGAAGCTATAACGGGTTCCTTTAGAAAATATACCTTTCCAAATAAAGCCTAAATTAAAACTACAAAACTTCATAAAATCTGCTGAGCACATGAGACAGGTGATTCTAAACATGCATGCAAAGTTCAGGGAGATCGGACCACAGCTAGTGCTATAACAGTCATAAACGTTTTGAAAACATCTTATTGCTTAGGTAAATCACCTGGATTTGCAAAAATTCTTTTTTTTAAATAATTGATTTAGGTGGTTACAGGTTTGCTAAATAATATGTAATGTATTTTCCCTTATGTGCTCAAATACCTAAATTGCTTGAACCCCATTTATCGCTGCTTATAACAATATTTCTTCTTCTTCTTCTTCTTCTTCTTCTTCTTCTTTTTCTTTTAAATCAGTGCTATGTTCATGACATCACTGCTTGCGGGCTATAGCTTGCGTGGCTATAATGGTGGACATGTTTTTTAGAGATAAACAAAGTAAATTAAATTTAAATTAGATTTTGCTTTTGTTCTTCACACAAAGCTTGATGTTACAGACTTGCAATTCAGAGCATAACTACATATAGTGGTATTAAGGTGCTTTTTTTACCACTGTGGTGCTTCACACCCCCATTCCCTATTCATTTTAATTATATGGAAAAGAGCGGCCTGTTTGTTATTCATATATTTACCTTTTGTGTTCTACAGAAGAAAAACAACAACAACAACAACAACAACAACAACATAAGGATGAGTAAACAGACTTTTCATTTTTGGAAGAACTATTCCATTAACCTATCAAACAGCCATTTTCCATTACACTGACACTGACCAAAAAAGCACATTGGTGGAGAGTAACCGATTGTGTTTGTGGGTGGGCAGGTTTTGCCGTCCTTCTCTGTCCCTGAGTGTGCACATGTGTGTGTGTGTGTGTGGCAGCGGGGGTGCTCAGAGGGTGAGAGCATTTTCATATTCAACAGAAATACACCGGTGAAAGGCCAGAGACGCATGACTGCATGAATAAACATTGCATCCTGTCCTGGCACAGTTGTGTCCAGCGAGTAAATGGTCTAAGTAATGCAGTCATACAATGCAACCTGAGCCAGTGAGCCACAGAGACGGAAATGATTTTCCTTCTCTGGAAATGTGCTTTAAATGCACAACTAGACCCTATTAGCTTGTCAGCATCAAGGGGAATATTAGACATGAACTAATCTCTGACTGCTCAGCCCAGGCATCTGTTATAGCCTATTAATTTGATATAAGGTTAAAAAGACTTTTGCTATATTGATTAAACATTAAAAGTTTTAAACCTTTAAACATTTATTTATAAAAAAAAAATAAAGTTTTCTATTTTTGTTGAAATTCACATAGAGTTCTGACACTAGTTTAGGATTTACTAGGATGGTCCCGCTTTATATTAAGTGGCCTTAATATGTAATTACATTTACATTAATCATTTGAACATTTGTACAACCCACCCTTAAACCTACCCATACCATCAAACATGTCCCTAACCTTACCCATATCTGACCTCAATTGTGGCAAAAGTGTTTTTTGGCAAAACAGTATGAACATAATAAGTATGTTGAACTTATATATTTATTTTGATATAAGTACATAGTTTAAGCCCAAAACTATAAACTCTATGGGTCTTAAGTTGAATGCAAAAGATTACGTTTCATTCACAAAATGAGTTCAGCTTATTGCATTTAATATCACTTTAAACTATAATACATTTTCAGTTTTGCAATTAGCATGCAATCAATTGTCCATAAACATTACACTCAGATCACACTCAGGTATACTCTTTAGGTATTTCTGTAGTAAGTACTTCTACCAAAGTGTACTTTATGCTGATAACTTGTTTGAAGAGGAACTGTCAAACATTGTCAAGTTCCTGACTTGGACTGCTGATCAACTATTTACTTCATAAAAGTTAAGTTACACCAATAAGCGCTAGCTCAAAGACATGTTTGCATATCCAGCAGTTTTGTGATTTTTTTCTCAGGCATTTTGAATTCACAGCAAAACACTTTATTGGTGAATTGGTATTCTCGGCTTCACTCAGTCTGAAACAAGGCCTGCAAAAGGCTGGCAGATGTGTTTCATAGACGAGAGACAGCATTGCGCATACTAATGTCTCATCAGGCAGAAGTCGTCAGAACTCAGCTAAATAAACACACATCGCTCTTTGACCCGAAATACATGCTCAATTCATCACCCGACAGAACTGAACACTGTTTACCTCCCATGATCGGTGTAGTATGTTATTTCATCAAGAGAGAGAGATGAGTGAAATAGCGATCATGTCATAAACATTTATGAAGTTCTTTAGAACTAACCATCGTAGTTCTCTTTTATGATTGCAGGAGATGAACTATCATATTTACTTTAGTCAGTAAACTAAATAGAGGTCCAGATTTATCTGGCAGCTTTGCTTTATTCAGTAAATGATGAATGGGGTATTTGCTAGCTGTTATTTTTTTATTTTATTTTTTTACTCCCATGTGGCAATGGATTGAACAGCAATAGTCTTTCTTTGTACAACGAAATCTGAACATGGGACCATTAAACATAGAGTATCATCCGTCTCTCTCTCTGTTCTGTTTCATTCACAGAACGCACACACACACACACACACACACACACACACACACACACACACACACACACACACACACACACACACACACACACCAGTGACTGTCACTGTCTGTTGGGAGTTTAAAGTAATAGCACTGCTCAATTAGGTGCCAAATGGCTTTCCAGGGATCCGTATTTTACCTTTACTGTCGCATACAGCTGGGGGAGCAGCAGACAAGCAAGATTTCCTGCCAGAAAGAGACATAAGCTTTATATTACATTTAAGTTATTACCCCTACAATTCAACAGAAAGACACATTCGTGCAATATGAAATGTTCCTTATCTCCATAAAGAGTGCAACATCAAGTCATTGTGTTCTTAGTTGTGGCCATTAGCAGGAAGTCATGCATCTGCTTGAGTGGGAGGGAATGGGACCTCATTGACATGCGGGACCCATGGTCATCTTTGAGGCCCGGTCAAGACTGAAATTACCTGGGTGAATGTCTGGACCAGGTTAGCAGAGATCCATTCTGAACTCAATTTGCAGCTTAATTTCTTTGTCATGCAACTCAGAATATTACTGTGATGTTGTATAATGGGATAATTCAAGCATAATGGCATATTTATTATATTGGAGCCATTCAGTGAGATATGGGAATGGTACTTCATAAATCCAGCTTTATTCTATTAATACATTTTTCCGCCTGAGTTATTTTGTAACATTTCTGCATACAGATCTGCAAAGTGCTAAAGGAAAATATGCAATGCAATATAAAATATAATATAATAAAAATATGTAAAGACAACAGAATATATATATTTATATATTTCAATATTTTATTCAAACTTTATGCATCTGCACTTTAAAGAGTTAAATAGTAATATTACCAGTGGTGGGCCATCAGGACCAGCAGGGCCTTCTCTGCTTGCCCTATAAAAAAAAAAAGAATTATGTAAAAAAATGTTTTTATTATTATTATTTAGGTATCATTTTCATTTGTGTAATGTCCACAAAATGGCCTATGATTAGTTTTGTTGAGGTTGAACTGGAATATCCTTCATAAAAAAAAAAAAAAAAAAAAAGTCTCCGGCCAGTACATAGACTGTATAAAAATAGGCTCAGCACTACAGATAGTGCTTCCCTTTTGTTCAAAGATAACAAATCTGATTTGTAACAAGCATTAGTGACTGAATCATAAGCCGATAAAATTTTGACATTCCATGACAGCACGCCCTCTGGTACAAGCTACTGTACATCACCAGTGCTTACCCCTGCTAGGGTTGTCAGGTTTTCTAGACAAAACCCACCCAATCGCTTTTAAAAATGCGTTAAGAATCACATTCCAGGAGTTAAATACACGTTTTCTGCGGGATTCTCCTGGTAAAATTCACATTCCAGGGTGCTAAATATCACATCACTGAGGTCGCTTCAACCAGCAGACATGAAAAACAACCCACAGCAACATTATTAATGTAGCCCAATTTGGCAACACTGCATCCATCGTTTAGTTGTGAATTTCCAAGCCGCTGTCGCCGGAGCCTTGTTACCGATCTGCCTTTTTCACGGTAGACAAAAGAGGAATAACTGAAGGATAAACTACTTAAACTGAATTTGCTAACAATGATTTTGTGCGCCATTTCAAAGATTGCATCTACAGTATGAGTGGCTGGGACCGAGCTAGTACCGAGCACAACAAGTTATTTGGCCATGTTCATTTTTTTTATACGAGTAAAGGGACATGGAATGACAGACGGACAGACTTTATCTAAAAATGTCAGATGAGTGCTTTATTATTTGACGAGTATTGATTCAGGCACATTTGTTATGGAGGTGTACGTGTTGTTTGATAATACTGTGGCGTGGTGTGTGGATGTCCAGCATTTGTACAGTTCTGCTGATGTGGGCACGTCGTCATTTTAGAGTGAGGTGAATGTTTATAGTGAATTGTGTATTGATGGATTACTTTTACTGATCCATGTAGGGAAATTTACTCTGAATTTAACCCACCCCCCATCTAGTCTACTGTTGAAATTGTTGATCACCTGTCACTGTCACTGAGAGCCTGTGTGCGGCATAATATGTGAATTATATGCATATGGCTGCATTAGCTGTTACAGAGATGTGTAAGATAGATGTGTAAGGGTATGTAGTTTACAGTTGTTTACTGAAGGCCCTGATTGAAACCCCATGGCACGCTACTGAATATTACTTTATACAACAAAATTAACATTAATCGCTTTTGATTCAAAGAGCAAGAATAATAATTTTTCTGCAATTTAGCCCCTTTAAAGCAGCATATACTTAATATACTTGACATTCAGATTGAAGAACTTTGATTAGGCAAAAATATATTTCCCAGGACGCAACAGCTCTCAAAATGACACGGCCTGCAAAGCATGTCATTTCTTCTCATTTCTTACCATCAGCTGGAAAGAAACATATTGAATTTGACACAAATGTAAGCTCTTGCACCCTGACTGGTCATACTGGGGGTTTGATCAGATAGTCTCCTCTTCAAACTGCCAGTAATACAACCGATTTTCTATGGGTGCATCTAATAAAAATATTTGATTTTTTCCTTATGATGTCAGTATATCATTCTGAAGAGTGATTCAACAACAAATCACACCTAACATTACTCAAGATTCTCTCTGAAATCCCTACTGAAGACTCGTCCAACCTGTCTCACATGCAAGATTCCTCCCTGATGGGAGAAAAACCAAACATCAAACGTGTGATACCCAGTGTTTTTTCTGAACCCCAGATCCAGCACGTCTAGATCAATAATACCTAGGAATGTTTGCAAAAACCCAGCAGACACCACTGACTCCTTGAATCTATGAGAAAGACAGAGGATCTGGTGAAAAACTCCTTCATGCTCTGTAATTTATTTACAGCTGAACACAGTGAAGTCTTATTACACGAGCCTCAACTGTGAGAGCCATAAGGGGCGGCATGGATTAATGGTGCTTCTTGGGTCATGGGTTTGCAGTTCGACGGTCCCCTGTCAGATAAAAAAGGAAAGTCTCAATAAAATACTTGATTTAAGCCTTTGCCTATGGCCACAAATCTTGCTTTACAGTACTCCACCTCTGCATTGCACTCTGAAAACACATACAAATGAGTATTACTACTGGCAAGTCATTTTTCTCAGACGTAGCTAAATATGCTTCAGCTTTGTTTTGTAGAGTAACAATTAATCAAACTTATAGATTTAACAAAAAGCTCAAGAGACAGACATGGTATGCTATTACGTTTGTCTAGATTTCTTTTACTCATCCTCATGACATTACAAATCAGTTTGACTTACTTTCATCTGTGTAACATGCAAAGGGTTGTTTAACAGAATGTTTAATATTCTATAGGCGCATAAGGCTTAAAATGTGGTCAAAATAAGTGAAATCTCTGTGACATTTTGTGGGCTAAAACATCTATTGTCAATCAACATATGTTGTACAGTTCACACAAAAGCTGTTTTCAAACCAAGCAGCTTTCCGTTGGACAATGTGGGGCATTCATGTGCCAAATCTGAATCTGTTGCGAAATCTGAATGGGGAAATCTTTCGGCCTTAAATGGATAGTTCACCCAACAATTACAATTATTCCTTGATTTACTCCCTTTTAAGCCATTCTAGGTTCTAGGTTGTTCTTTCAGATGAATAC
The DNA here is from genome assembly GCF_963082965.1 of Carassius carassius. Lineage (NCBI taxonomy): Eukaryota > Metazoa > Chordata > Actinopteri > Cypriniformes > Cyprinidae > Carassius > Carassius carassius. Next base: position 21,170,372 of record NC_081786.1, read on the forward strand.
AATCGTGATATAAAGAACTAAAAAAGGCCTGGCTCTAATGACCTTTATAATGGCGGTAAATGGGGGTGGACATTTTGAAGCACAAAAAATGTGTTCATTCATTATAAAAAGTGCTCCACATGACTTCGGGGTTAAATAAAGGCCCCCTAAAGGGAAACAATGCTTTGTGTAAGAAAAATATCTATTTTTAAAACTTTATAAGCTGAAATCTATAGCTTCCACTGTAATTGGTGTTCCATCAGATGACACATAAAATATGGACCTTTATTAACTCCTTGGAGCACTTTTTAAGGTGGATGGATGCACTCTTTTGGGCTTCAAAATCTTAACCCCCCCATTCACTGCCATTATAAAGTTTGGAAGACCAGGAGATTTTTAAATATAACTCTAACTGTATTTGTGATAGTATCCCTGTATGCAAAATTTTTGCTAGACAAATGGGCTGCCATCTAAGAGATGGAAAACCAACATGTTTGTGTGTGGTCACAAATCTATTCAGTCCCCTTGTTCTCACACTGTGTTTACCTTAGCAAATTAATCATGCATTATATACAGTAGGCTAAAGTAACCTTGTTTTATATGAGGAAACTCATGCATGTTGACCTATACTGGTCTGGTCTTTCCATATAAGATGCATGTGATATTTCAAGGGCAGAGGACAAGAAGGAAGATTAATGGTTGTTTTAAATATGTCAGCTTCTGGAAGGACATGCCTTTTAATAATGCTTCTGATTAACAGAACTAGAATATTGTGGCAGAACTATAGTTTATGACATCTGCATCCTATAACAGATTTACACAGGTAGCTCATTCCTTCTGTAACAATTATTTTTCGGTAACAATTCAGTATATGGACCAATTCTCACTATTAACAAGTTTATGAACATGCCTTTTGATAACATATCGGCTGTTTATTAGCAGTTATAAAATACTTATTCTGCATGACCATATTCTACATCCCTAATCCTACCCAATGCCTAAATTTAACAACTTATTTACTAGTAACCTTTAATAAGTATTAAATTAGGAGTTTAATGAGGCAAAAGTCATAGTTTAGGGTTTCTTAATAGCGAGAATTGGATCTTAAAATAAAGAAATTGTATTTTATTTGTATTTTATTTTATTCGTTTACTTTCATCAAAATGGTGTAGTGAAATAAACAAAGGAGTGAATTTGAAACTTTTAAATTGACCATTAATTTAAACCAGCAATTTATTTAAACACACATTCCAGGTGTTTCTTCATTTGGATTTCATTTTGAATATTTTATAGTGCTTTTACTATATGGAGCCAGAAGGTGTAATGCATTGCATCATGGAATACAATATCTTAGTTTGTTCTGTATTTTATTCATACAGAAAATTACATCCTACACACGTACATACTGCAAAAAATTATATGAACAAATTTATAGATTTACAATGTAAGCATAACATTGTAGGACTTATAGAAGGAATTTGACTACTAAATTGGCAGAAACCCTCATGAAAAACACTCCAGAGCGAGAAAGATGCTGTTTTCTTTCAAGAAATTACACCTTACGAATGGGTTGAGAAAGCACTTTACTTTGCAAAATTTACTACACAGCCTTTCAAATTCATATCTTTACCGGAAGGGTTATCGGCAGCGTGTGTGATACTCCTCTAAGGAGCTTTAAACTGCAGCAAAGTATGGGCTTCATTATATCTTCTCCTTCCTCTGCTCATTCTCATCACCAATGAATATAGTTATGAGAAAAAATTTATAGGCCAAATTTGTCGAACAAGGTGAGTGCGCTGCAAATTGGCTATGAAACATTGGGCTTCAGATGAGCACCGACAGCTTTGTTGTGAATGACACAATGAAATGAATTCACACTGCCAGCTCAAGGCGGCATCTAATTAGCCTACCAAGGCAGCTTTTATTTCCCGGCTTTGTCACTGAGAGTTGTTTACCACCAAGTCCCACAAGAACAGCAACTTATATTGTCTTACGGCAGCTATACTGTAGAATTATGTGCAGCGATGAAAGAAACAAATAATTTTAAACAAAATCTTCTGCCTTAGGTGTGATACAAAATACTTTGGAGCAGAAATATGGACAATAGAGAGGTTCACAAAGCTAAAGTATATGTGATCAGTGACTGAGAAAAGCATTGTGGGATAAGAACATTTTTATCACTTGATCAGAAGTTACTCACTCATCAGATTACCTTATTGTGATTTAAAGAGCTAGTGTGATGAATTATCAACCTGACCGCAAAGAACAAAGGCACTCAATTTTTCTCTGTGAAACAGATTTTAGACGTGTTAATATGCTCATGCTTATATCATCTCCACAGCTGCGGCTCATAAATCATAAAGGACTGTCAACAGGTACAGTGTTTTCTCTCTCGTCTGAGGCTAGTGAATTTTTGCTCGTTTACACAATGGGCCAGACTAAACATGTTACAATTCATGCTAATGATTGAGTCTATTTTGACTTTGTAATGCATTGAGGTTACAGGAAAATACCCATATAATGATATCAGAGTGGTACCAATTGGTATGATATTAGTTATAGCGCTTACAGGAGTGCAGTAGATTGATATTCCTCAAGCATTTTTGATAATCCTAATCCTCTAATGCAGAGTATTAAAATTCTGTAATTAATTCAGTATTAATATTCAAATCTGCTAATCAAGGTGTTCAAGGCAACTTATAGTCTATTGGTGCATGGTTAAAGACCCCTAGAATATTTAGTGACAGAATGTTCAGAATTATGTCACCCTATTTAATCAGATTTTGCTGACACAAGCCTACAGTGTGGTTCATGTATTCATACAGACACAAGGTCACTGCAGGAAAGATGGTCTACAAAACATCTTCATTCATTGCATACATTATACACATGCACAGACACTGCAATGAGCACATAAGTTTGAGATAATTTGCAATTTATCTCTTGGTTACAGATACAAGACAGATCATGAGCATTCCAGTCAGTCACTGAGTAATTATATGCTAGATAAATATGACATAAATGTTATAAAGTGAGGGATTTCCCCCGCACATACTGATGCATTTGAGTTTGCACTTTGCTAAAAGCCTTCATGGCTGTTGATTTCTATAAACAGACTTTCATCAGCACATCCATAACTTTATAAAAGTTGAAATTAGACCCTCTCCAAGGACTACAAATGGGTAAAATTGAGTTCTTGACCTTTTGGCTGAATTTTTTTTTAAAGATGTTGTAACATAACACAAGGTTTAAATCACAAATGATAATCTGACTTTGCCATTCTAATATTCTTAGTATTTTCTCAATATGAAGTATTTTGACACGTAGTGTAAAACCAGAATCAGGGAATGACATGAGCTGAATTCAAAGTTGCATCCCCCACATAAGCACCACAGCTCAGCATCTCAGAGAACAAACACAGGTGCTTAATAAAGCCTATGTTCAAAGGTGATGCAAACAAAAAGAGTGATTTAGTCTTGGGAACGGCACTTCTGGTTCCAGCAGGACAGATGTACATATATTTGGTGAAATTATTTCTGCACCATTAGCCTCAGCAAACATAAGTGATTCTGTGTTGATCTGGTCAGGATTGTCAAACAAATAATCCTCAATTCACCAGCCATTAGCAGGAGAAGCACAATTTGAGCCCACCACTCTAAAATGAAAACTTAAATTCACTGCACCACTGTCTCATCTTTTGAGACTGATCTTTCCCAAATACTTACTGCAGTAACTGCTTCAGCATTGTCTGCAGAATGGATTACCTACAGTAGCAGTACCTTTTGTGGCAGATGCTTAGCTGAGGGGTCTTCCTGCTGAGGAAGAGAGAGATGAGGGGGTGGGTCACAGAGAGTCTAGAGAGAAGAGCAGAGCTTTGATCGCCCTTCCTTCCCTCAGGGGGTGTTCTGCTTGTGCACAGGTCATTACCATAACTAATTTATTTCTTGCACTCCCTCCCATTATGCATCAGGTTTCTGTGAGGCTGTCATGCCTTTGGAGAACGAGTGCGCACATTTTATTACATTTGAGTATACAGTAGTAGTATAGCTATTACTCAATCTAATTTTAACTCAAATATCAGTTTTAACCCCTATTTATACACTGCTGGTTCCAAAAGCTTGGAATAAAAAAGAAATTCTGAATTGTTTTACTTGATCAAAAATGCTGTAAAAACATGAATACTGTTAAATATTATAATAAAAAAATACAGTATTTTAATATATTGTGATCCTTCAGAAATCATTTTATGTTGATTTAATGCTCAGTTGTTATTGGTGCTCATCAATGAATAATGGTTTGTTTTATTATCAATACTGTATTATTATCATACTGTAGTTGCAAGTTCTCATATGAAAATAAGAATTTAATAAGAATTTCTTCTTACAATCCTCTTACAATCCTCTTGAATTCTGATGTCAGGCAACTGTTGAAATCACAGAGCAGAAGCAATCCATCGGGGATGACCTGAGGGTTGAAGAGATGGGAAAGCAGGACCGCTGTGCCTCCATTCATCTGTATTACACTGGAGTACAGTGCCGAACCATCCACTCTGTCCTCAAGAACTCCACTGTTGTTTCTTGCTAACAGGCAGAACACGGCACATTAATGCCCGACACATGCATTATTGATGGAGGGCAGGAGCTGATAAGCTCGTTGTAGCTGCAGGCTTCTTCTTCTACACAGAGGGCCAATTAAAAGCAACCCAATTCATGGCCTCATAAAGCTTTTGGTTGTTCAGGGACAGCTGATATACTCACTCAAACAGATGGATGTGTAGAGACAACAGAGGCACCCAAGTCTACTATATACATATATACACTAGCTGTGTTGAAAAGCTTAGTGTGCTACCCATCTATGTAAGATTTATAGGCAATATAGACACACTTCTGACCCATAGGCTAAAGTTCTGATGCCTTATACCTTGTTTAGGGCAACTTCTAAGGCAGCACTGAATATATCTTGTATGCAATGTTATTGGCTTTGGATACAAGTTTCTACTAAATGGAAACGAACAAGTACATAATAAATATCTGTAGAAAATGGTTCCATCTTGTACAATTTTTCACCCAATGTTTGTATTTATTAGAGCATTGAATCATTAGCGTTGCAAGATGCTAACATCAGTCTCTATTTGAATGAACCGCAAGTGGATTTCCACACACACACAAACCAAAATGAATGGTTATTTGCTTTAGATTACGTTAGAAAAAATCTATAGAAAACAGAGATTTTACCTAATTAAAAAACACATTTTCACACAATTTGTGTGTGTGTGTGTGTTTCCTTTTCATTCCTTGTTTTTCTTTTCTTTTAAATCCATTAAGCTCTGAAACATACTATCATCATTCATCAACCTATTGGAATCAATTGTGATTGAATTTTTCTTCAGAGTCTCTTGTGAATTTACTGTTAGAAGTATTGTGTGACCATTATTGAGTTGTTGCCCACAAAGACTAATTTTGAGCTTCCATTCCAGTTAGGATGCTACCTTGGAAAGTGGCCACCTATGTAGACAGCAGAGAGGTCTGTCAGACAATCTGAATTTAATAGGACTGCTACTAAAACACACAGCCACACAAATCCATAAGATCTGGCCTTTTCACAGTGTCCAGCATGATGCATTATCACCTGGCTCCTCCCCTTTCCAACTCATACCTCTACACCAGAACAGGTTGAGAGAATGGCAGTCCCTATGGAGCACTGTTATCCCTGACACACACAGCTCACTGACAGCTCCAACATGACCTCTGACCCCACAGCACTCTGGGGCCTAAACGGCCATGTGTTGGGGGAAGTTTTTGGATATGTTGGGCTGATCCTTGAGACAGGAATCTCACTGGGGCTTTGGGATCTTTAGGGAGCGTGGGGGGTTGAGGTTTGGAGTATATGGAAATGTGTATGAATGTGTCGGTGGGTCCATGCTGCCTGTTATCTGTGGAGCGCTGCATAAATCATAAAGGGTCAGGGAGTCACGGCAGTCATTATGGCGTTCCCTTGAAATCACGCCCAGGGCCAGATTATCCATCCCAGAGAGAGACTCTCTGCGGTGAAGAAAGAACCTTTGCCAGATCACCACAAACAGCGCTTTGATTGCATTGACATCTCAGAGAAAGGCAACACACTGAGAAAAACTAATAGCGGCACGATACACCCAAGCAAGTGAATTTAGACTCTTCTCTGAATCATCAATAACTCTTTGTTTTAAAATATTCATGAGGTCAGATTGCTTGCCAATTCAAACAGCAAGAAAATCTAACTCTGTTGAAAAAAGCCTTAACCTACATTTCTGCAGATCTTTAATTTCAACACCAAATGCCTGAGAGAGAGCCATGTTAGTAATAACTTAGATTGTTAAAGTGTACTGCAATATGATAAGGCATACATTGCTAATAATATTGAATTATTCTTATGGCTCGATCATTAAGCGGTGCATGTACTGTATTGAATTGACTTTTACTTATTTGTATTATTGGTGAATGCAGGGAAGCAGGGAGGCATCACTACTGTCATTGCTCATATTAGAGTTATGGATTTAAACAATCCCTGATGCTAAATATTAAACTTTGGTTTAGAGAACTGTTGCTAAAGACGTGACTGTTCAAACTGCAGCTTGCCAAGGAGATGTGTGTTATTGCTTTTCTAAATGACTTGACAATTGTGTCTTGTGAATATCAAAGAGAAAGTATGCACATGCAGAACATGCAATTACCTACAGAAGCAGCCATTCAGAACACCCTTGCAAGCCTGTAACAATATAGACAAATTGCTCATAATACCTTAGCAACCACATAGAAAATATTGCAGTGGAAAGCTCATATTTTCAGAGTTGTTAAGATGTTTAATGATTTTCAAAGAACTGTCTTATGCTCACCAAAGCTTAATTTATTTGGTCAGAAATACAGTAAAACAATGTTGTGATGTACTGATAAAATTTTAAGCAACTGTTTATTATTTCAATATACTTCAAAAAGTAATTTATTCCTGTCATGCAAAGCTGAATTTTAAGAATTTAGTCTAACTGACCTACAACTTTTGAATGTGTACAATCAATCAATCAATCAATCAATCAATCAATGCTTTTTGTATGAATTTAGTGTTTAGTTCTTTTTCCACAAATTTCTGCAAAATATTCAGCATTATTTTTAAGTAATCTGAACTTCACACTTAAATATGAAATATACAAATAAGGTTATGAGTGAAAACTTATAAGGTTTAAATAAATCTCCCATTGATTCACCATTTAAAATATAACCAAGAGAGTTTTTCCATGACTTTCAAAAAGAGAGAGAGAGTAAAATAGAGGGATTGGTAACAGCAGTCAGAAGAGAGAACAATATCAAATTTATCGTCACTTCCACAGCCGCTGTATTAGAAACAGTCACCAATCCTGCTCCTGGAGGGCCAACGTCCTTCAGAGTTTCCTTCCAATCAGCTCCAAAACATGTACCTAGATGTGTCTAAAGTACTTGATTACCTAGTTCAGGTGTGTTTAATTAAGGTTGGAGCTAAACTCTGCAAGACAGTGGCCCTCCAGGAACAGGTTTGGACACCCCTGCTCTACAGCACACCTTCATAAGCTGCTACCTATCTAGGATCCACTTGTAACTGTCCCTGAGGTGTGAACAATGAATGTAAGTCTATGTCGATGTGTCTACAAGGTGATGGATGTAATTATTAGATGCCACAAAGGGAGAAAACTCAACTTACTGCCTGTCCGTACAATCGTTGGATTTCACCGGCCAGCACAATCTTGACTTCTTCCTGAAACAGCTCGCTTTCAGGTCTCTCAATCATGGCAGATTTTATTTAAAATGCATCAGGTTGGAGAATGACATTTCATTTACACAGAACCAGCGCCTAAAACCAAGCCTGCAGAAAACGTCCAGTAAACATTATATACCTTAAGTCTACATGGACATTTTATAAGGCAGAAAAAGTCATGAGTGCTCGTAGCTGACTGCCAAATTAATAGTCAAAAAGACACGGTATGATAAATACAGGCAGTCCCCGTACGGCTAAATTGGCCCATATTCATCATTCACTGAAACAACCTGTGTCACAAGAAGCCCTCCAGGGAACTTCTGTGATCTCTGTGTTTTACTATGAAGGCTACTGAGAGGTACTGCAAGAAGAACAAACAAATATAAAAATGATCTACTGGTGTTGTTGTAATGATTACAGATTTGGAACACCCAGCAGAATCATGAACTTTGCAGGGCCTTCATAAATAAACGTGAATGTGTTTGAGTGTATATGTGTGCGAGACATTTTAAGTGCGTTTCTGTGCCTGGAGGAGGGGCAAAAGTGTGGAATTGACTTTTTCTTCTATGGGGAGAGAGGTAATCACTCATTCTGAGTGGCAGGTGTGTTTTTGTTTGCCTTGCGCAATGGCCTTGCCCTGACACACACATTTAATTCTGTTATTTTAGCCTTCCTATTCGTAATAATTAAGTGTTCTCACACCCCAGTGATCCCAGTTGAAATGATGTATGAATTTTCAGTTATTTGCACGCTTCTGTGAGTGCTGTGTTTTATCCTTCGGGGCAGGGCGCTACAATGAGATGTGTGCTTGAACATTTGCTTTGCTTGTCACGGGGGGGTCTATGCTGTTAAACAGACATTTTGACCAAATTTGTCCTGAACACAAAATTGCTCTCTCTTCTTATGTCCTCTGTAAAGTGGGGTAACACAGGTGCACAGATTTGTTGTGATAAATGAGTGTTTGTATGTACATGTAAAAAACGTGTTTCATTAAAGAATATATATATATATATATATATATATATATATATATATATATATATATATATATATATATATATATATATATATATATATATATATATATATATAATGTGTGTACGTATTTTTTTAATTACAAATCCAAACATTAAACCAGCTAGATTTTGAGAGTTTCTTTAACAAAAAAATAGAAAATACAAACAACAACAACAAAAACATTCACATTAGATTAACATTAGATTTTTATTATTTTGCCCAGGCCTAAATCCAAGAGCGCATCGTTCAATTTAATTATCAAATACATCTTACATTGTTTATTATGAATATTGTTGGCTACTTGACATATAACTTCTGTTCCTCTGTTTAAAGTCACTTTTGTTAAAAGCGTATTACTAAATGCATAAATGTACATGCAATTAATAGAATGTTTAAAGTATTAATATTTTAATTATTTGAAATTGCTGTATATCAACATTTACAAAAACTACATAAATTGATTTCTCTGTGTGTGTGTCTGTGTGTGTGTCTGTGTGTGATATTTAAAATAGATTTTGTGTCAAGTTATACATTACATACATTATTTCACTTTGTTTTTATAATGGTAAGTAAAATGTAGTGCTAGCTATGAAATTTGATTTAGCAAGATAATGGGGTATTTTTTTTAAGTCGCAAACACAGAATACTATCCAAGGAAAAAATTATAATTTGAGGCATTATGCAAATTATATTTATGCTTCAGTAAAATGATCAGGTTTATTTTTCGCAATGCCAAAAGTTCTCATATTGGGGAAACAAAACAAACAAACAAAACACACAGTTATACATGAAAAACCGACCCAAACCAGGCCCAAATTTCATAGTTGACATTTTAGAAGAATTATCATAGCTCTGTTAAAACAAATAATTGTACACAAGCGGTGAAAATCATGATACTCCAACTAAACAAGTACATTAATTATAAAAGAAGTGAGTGAAAGAGCAAAGACTTCATGCTCACCAAAGTGCTTAAAAGAAAAATGAGCATATAAAGAAGACAGAGAGCAAGTGCTGCTCCATCAAGTGTGCAGTAAAAACAAGATAATGTATTACTTAAGCTCTGATCTGCCATGCAGTGCCACAATAAAGTTCATTATTTAATGGGAGAGCAGGACCACCATACAAGTGTTAATGCTCATGTGACTTTTTATAGAGCACAACACAGATGTTAGTAAATAACCTAGAATCTAATCTAATGTTTACAACATAAAAAAGAGAAGAAGAACAAGACGGAGAAGAAGATAAAAGAAAACATTGTACATTAAAAATATCATTTAACATGTCATTTTGACATGGCTGTTTAAAGGTGCACACTTCACAGTATATTTTTGTCATGTTAAAGATGAAACCAGTGTTTACCTGGGAATAAACATCTCTAAGGATCTTCAAACATCATCCTTTCCCTTTTATTTAGTTTTTTGATGTAGAGGCTACATGCAGCAACAACTGTCCTTCAGCTCCGTATGTATGTTGTGAGAAAAACCTGACAGAAGAGAGACCGGGAAAGAGATTGAGGAATTTCTTAATGCAGATCTTTCAACTAATATTTTCAAAGGGTATGTGTTGAACAGAAGTGCAGCATGTTTTTGCTAGATAGAGCGTGAAATGAATCGTGAGGAAACAACAATTGAGTGAGTCTCAGAGAAACGAGAGATGGCCTTTTAAATTAAAAATAAGGAGTGTACAGTTTCCACTGCTCTCACAAATCACTGATAACATATTTACTCAAGGCAAGTTTCAGGGAGAGAAAAACACTTTGTGTGCACATCTTACAATATTCATATCTATTTGTTTGTGTCTTTTGTGTTTGTGTTGAGTCATTGTAGAGCTGTGCATTTAATCGAGTTGAGAATATATTTTCAATTTCAATGCAGTTGACCCTCTGCTTATGCTCCTTCCCCATTAGTTACTGTTACTTACTCAGACAAGCTTTACGAAAGATCCCAAAGGAATAAACGGATCCTAACAATTCTAACACTAAAGCTGCATTAATAAAAGTAAAATTTTAAGTAAATTGACATTTTAGTCAATATCAAAACATCTTTTTCTCAACGTTTTGACCTTTGGTCCAGATTGAGACTATGCTTTTTTCCAGCGAAAATGATGGTTCTTGAAAAAATGGATGACTATTTAGTTATGTGACACCACCATGTGATTCATGTTACATTTCCATTATTGTGCCTGCTATTTATCCATTGTTTTGAATGGAAACCTTGCACCTTCTCTGGGTCCCTGTGTCAATATTATAAGTGAAAATGTGAATGTAAAATACATTTTAAACTCATAGATCCTCCACAGAGTTATAAAGAGCAAAGGTTTGTCTGATAAAATGCCATATAGCAAAAGTTACTAAGGTATGATGCTTTTAAAATAAGGGTTAGTGAAGAGTCATATCCTAAAATTGAATTAAACGTATATATATATATATATATATATATATATATATATATATATATATATATATATATATATATATATTCTATTTAATTTGTTAATACAAATTACTAATATGAATTATCATACACACACATTCTTTTTCTGGTGGCTATTTACTGGTGAAAGCAAAAGTAAAATCTGCTGAGCTAATTATTTTAACAGTTTCAAACTATGAAATATATCTAATCAGGTGAGAAAAATAAATAAATAGGGGAAAAAGGGAATAAATTGGCATAGTTAGGCAAATGAACTTGTCTTCCTGTCATTACGATTTGTGATTGTGTTTGTTTTGGCATAATAAAAAAAAAATCATCCCCTAATTAAAAGCAGGTAATTCATAAATTCTAAATTTTGTCAAACTCTGTCTAGTGTCCTAATGTGTTTATATGAGGGTGTAATCATACAAATGGCCTTATTTCCATATTATCTATCCTTTCCCACATTATGAGGCAATCCATAAACTCTCATTTCCCAACAATACTGCCTTTCTCGGTGAAACATTCAGCCATAAACAACACCCTCTGAATATTTATCATTAATTAGATGGTTTTCATTGCAATCTCTTAGCTAAACAAAAGCATATGTTTAATATGTGCTAAAGCTAACTGTAGCAGCAGGGCAAAATGTTCCTACTTCTGTTCAGAAGCAGCCAATAAATTGTAAATTGATTTTCAATTTCAGACTTCTTTTCCTGGTCGGTTTCCAACATATGATGTAGTTAGCAGCTGCCACATTTGTTCATGTTGGCCATATTTTCAAAAGTGCAGCAAAATCACAGTATATACAGTGACCATGTTGAGGTTTTGGACTACTCAGACACTTTGAGAAAGTTTGGATTTGGCTATATGTAATGAAGGACATGCTTTTAGTTCTTATTATAAAAATATGACATTTTAAAATAATATACTAAATAATAATGTAAACTAATTTGAACGTTTATGTGACGAGTGGGGCGGGGCCGAGGGACATGGGAGCGAGGCCGGAGCCTGCTGCCATCCGCCGGAATGGGGAGGAGCAGGGAACGGGGGACTCCTGCCGGCTGCCCAAAACCGGAGGAGCCGTCGCCGTCTACCGGGCGGCGGAGGAGTGTCGTACCGTCCGCCGAGGGCCGTCCAGTGCCACCGCCAGGCACCGCGGAGGAGATCGCCCAGCTGGTGGAGGGCCGAGCAGCGGTGCGTCTGGGAACCGGATTTTTTTATTTTTTTTCCTCTCTCCCCTCTCTCGTCTCTGTCGCTCCTCCTTCCATCTCCTTTTCTCTCGCCTCGCCTGTCCTACCCCCAGGTTCCCGCAGATCCCCGTGAGCGGTCCCCCCCGGAGGGAGGGGGGGGGGTAGAGCGCAGTCTCGGGAGTACCCCCCGGCCTGCGAGGGGCGATGGGGGTATGTGATGAGTGGGGCGGGGCCGAGGGACATGGGAGCGAGGCCGGTGGAGTGATTGGAGATGAGCTACACCTGTTCGATCCACCGGTCTCGAGGCCCACGGAGGAGATGGAAGGATATAAAACTGGAGCGACGACAGTGAAGGACGAGAGAGGACCAGGCCTGGGCTTTTAGTTGTGTTTTGGTTTCATTTTATTTGTGCGCACCAGTCGTCCGTGAGGGGCTGGTGCGCTGTTTTGTGTTTATTTTAAATTATTAAAATGTTGTTTGATTGTCCGCCGGTTCCCGCCTCCTTCTTCCGGATGAATACAAAGGTTTATTCATTACAGTTTATTTAAAGCAAATTAAATTATAGATTAAATGCATTTAAAATGCAATTAGTATAACTTTTGACCCACTTAAGAATATCTGGTAACACTTTATTGTACAGTGTCCTTACAGTGTTACATAGTAATACATAGTAATAACAGTATATTAAGCAATTAGGTTACATTTTATTTTAAGGTGTCCTTGTTACAGTAATTATACATTTAAGTACTAAGCAATTAATGAACTATATGTACTTACTAAATGGTTAGGGTTTACATAGGGTTACTTGTATGTAATTATGCATAATTTATTGTTGTTGCTATTATAATAGTAATACATGTAACACGTGTAACGACAACACCTTAAAATAAAATTTTTCGACCATCTAACCCTAAAATAAACCCTCACCCTATACTAAGTCTTTAAATGTTCAATTAAACTGTAATAAAGATGCATTGATTAAACTTCAAAAGGTTAAATTTCATTTTAGGATGTCCTTGTTACAGTATAATTAAATATTTAAGTACTGAGTAATATTAATTAACAGTATGGTTTAGGGATAGTTGAAAGTAATTACACATAATTTAGTGTTATTACTACCATAAGTACATGCAATGTGTAACAAAGACACTGGAAAAATAAGGTGTTACTAAATAAAATGTCACTGAACATCTCATAATTACTAGCTATTAATTATGACTTTATCTTCTAATCTACTAATTACTATTTCCTTTGAAATATGTTTAATGTGTACTGCTGAATTGTTTGATCAAACAATATGCCAGAAATGGCACTTTTAAAATCTGTTCAATAGAGCAAAGAAACTCATACAGCTTTGGAACAACAAGTAAGAAAATGCTGAAAAATGCTTCATTTCTTTTGGGGTGAACCTTTTATTTTTTAAACACTTTTTTACATTTTTTATTTTACTAATATTATATGATCTGCAAGTAGAGTTTCCTTAAATGTATTTCTAAAGATTATACGTACACTACAAGTGCACATTCAATACATTTAAGCACTTTTTAGGATTGATGTGTCATAATAGACAGTCAATATTAGTATAATATTTTACACCTTTGTTAATAGTGTCAGTGAGTTCAAGTGCAGCTCTTCAGTTCTGAATCTGTTGGCACACCTTTCCATTCATTCACACCAATGCACACATGCACTCTAGGGTACGTTTTCTTCTTGTAACTCAACCTTGTAAATTCCTTTCAGATTGTAGGATAGGCACATGAGTAAAACGCAGTTGGCTGATGGTGTAAATAACAATTCACAATGATAACTACAGAGCTGCTAACTTGCAAACATGTCAAAGCATCCCTTATCCTCATCCAGTCCATTACCTTACTGCACAGGTATGTGCTCATGCTCTCTTTACTGGATAGTGTAATGAGAATGGAAACAAAAAGAAAGAACAGAGGTGAAAATAAGTGTGCTAGCAAGATGGGAGGACATATATGTTGTTACTGTAAGGGACAAGTATGGGCAGCTAGGCAATAATGAGGAAAATTGGGCGGGGTTTCAGGGTGAATAACTGTGTGTTCAATACCTTGCTCTTATAATCATACACCTAGCACAATGTTTATAGGCTCCCATGAATCAAAGCCAATGGACAGATTTACTCTTTCTCCATGAACAATAACTCCACCCTGCAGCAGGGAAAAAAATGTGGGCATTCGGAGTAGAGTTGCCAACTTAGCATTACAAGTGTTTCCATTTATGAAGAATGAAGAATTGTAAATAAACTGTAAATTTAAACTACAATCAGTCAGTAGACAAGAGTGGTTTAACACATCTTCGGCCAGATTACTCCAAAAGCTACAGCTATATAAATTATTTTTCCTGGTTTAAAATATATTGTTGTAAAGTCTACAATTTAAAGTTGTTTACTATGCTGGCAGGATAAGATTGTGACAATCTTATTTACTAAAAAAATAAGAAAAAAAAATAAATAAAGAAATTCATAATAAAATGGTCAAATGAATGGCAGCTATGGCTACCAAACTAAAAATTACAGTAAAATGTTTTAATTGTAATAAAGTGTAAACAATAATTTTATAGAAATATTCATTTAAGGTTTTTATACAGAAATAAAAATGGTTTTAAAAATCTTTAAAATTTTAAAAATGCTAAAAAATTAAAATTAAATTTTTTTTTTTTTTTTACACATTTTCCCTTGTTTCATGTTTCATTCAATTTTATGGTTTTTGTTTGGCAGCTATAGATGCCAGTCATATGACCTTTTTTTTTTTCACTGGACTTTTTTTTTACAGTTTATTCACAGATTTTTACAATGAAAGCATTAAATGTTCTACAGAGAAACCCTGTTATTTTACAAATCATTACAATCAAAACATGCTCACGACATGTTTTTTTCGGAAGACAAAATACAATGTCTGTAAAAATGTCACATACAATTAAAATTTAACATTCCGGTTTTCAAAGAAATACAGCACAAGTGCATTTACAGTAACTGCACTGATGAAGAACATAGAACAGTTTCATAAAAAATGTGAATTAAATATTTTCATCTTAAAGGATAATTTCATTTCCAAAATAAATATTTCCTGATAAATGTACTCACCTCCATGTAATCCAAGATGTTCACGTCTTTCCTTTCAAATGAATATAATTTAAAGGTTTTGAAGTAAACACTCTTGGATTTTTTTCCAAATAGTGGACTTTGGAAATCTCTACATGATCCCAGCTACACTTATTAATCAGCTGGGTTCATGTAGAGCCCTTTGAAGCTGCACTGAAACCGCAGTTTGGATCATCAACCTATTGGCTACATTGAAGTTCACTATATGGAGAAATCCTGGAATGTTTTCCTCAAAAATCTTAATTTCTTTTCGACATAAGAAAGAAAAACATGAACATCTTGGGGGTAAGTGAATTATCAGTTTATTCTGTAATGGAACTAGTACTTTAAAACTGACAAAATATGTGTACAGTATTGTCAAGTTGATTTGAAAACAATTTTATTATTCAGATGTACATTTACATTATCGATTCATTCTTTATAAATAGTGGGCTAAATTCGGGAACAGGAGCCCTCCCTGGGCTAAACTCGGGTACAGGAGCCCTCTGTGGTCTAAATTCGGGAACAGGAGCCGACACTGGCGTGAACTCTGGGGCTGGAGCCAACACTGGACCGAGCTCTGGGGTTGGAGCCGACATTGGAGTGAGTCTCTTCCTCCGCAATCCACTCCTTAGGGTTGAGGAGAGGGTGATGACCAGTGGGCTTGACATCGGACAGCCGGCAGGCTTGACTTCTAAACGGCTAGTGGGCTGAACAGCTGGTGGGCTTGTGTAAGTCACAGCTGGTGGGCTTGACTTCGGAATGGCTAGAGGGCTTGACATCAGAGTGGCCAGCATTTCTGGTCTGAGAACTATCGTGGAGCTTCAGAGGATTCGGGGGTGTTTGGGGCTGGGTAGGAGGTCCGAGCCATTGGTACAGTATGTTTAAGCCAAATATTAATTATAAATGTTAATGAGATGTGTTCAATTCCTGTCTAGTGATGTGTGTTTATGTTGAAATATACTACAAATGGTTTGTCTTTTCAAATCTTCTATCGCGCATCATTATATTTATTGAGTTGACTCATGTGGTTTATGTTTAATGCTTCAGAAATGTGACGTTATTTTCGGTAAGGGAGCATAGTGAGCACCAATGCTCCCTAGATTTGTGGTGCATTGTGGGATTTTTCAGGGAGCGACCGTTCCAGTGTACTGGAAGGATTTTGCGATTAAGACAGCCTTAAAATGGCCGACTCCATGATCAGTGCCCTGATTACTGAACAAGGGAGCTGAGAGAGATGCACCCACTGCCATGAAGCCCTACATTCAAGTTGAAATGGCCATGGCCGTTTTTTTGTTCGTTTGTTTGTTTTCATAAGGACGTCAAATGGGTCTGAATGCAATTTCATGTTGACTTCACATCGATTCTTCATAACTCTAGAGCTTTTGCCCCAGAATCAGTTTTTAAAAAATGTGTGCAGGTCCTGTATGGTCCTCATCATGAGTGGAAAAGGACAATATTTGTAGTCCACCATTGAAAACCAATAAAAATAACCCATGTGATAAGTCACAGTCGCTACTGGGTTAATACAATATAAACCAAGGTAATAAAAAAACTATATATATAAGAACAATCTCCACTTCTGTCAGTAACCTGTCTTCATGCTCAAGCCTGAAATGTGAAGATTGAAAAAACAAAGTCAGAGGGTTAAGGGATGAAGTCTCCCAGCAGTCATGTCTGTAATGGGCCTCTGTTGTGTGCAGAATTAAATGCGGTCCAATGGCCCATAAACCATCATACCAACCAACTGGGTCAGGGTCAAAGTCCCAAGCAGCGCTCTGTATGGAATCGCAATTGCAATCATCCACACACCCATGAGCCAGGAAGGGTCTTTCCATTCCTCTCACCCTCGATGAAAATGCAGGATTGGCGTCCAGCCGGGGGTAATTTGGCCTGTATCTAATTATCCTCTGGGTGCATGCACTCTCTAATGGACCATCCCCACAGAGCCTCCTTCCTTCTCGAATATTCACAAATGTGGGGATGGCGCATACACTTCTCCTGACCTCCGGATGTCACGTCTCTCACTGTCAGTCCTGCAAGTCCACTATCTGACAGCATGTCTCTGCATTTCCTCTCTCAGGAAGAAGATTGGCAGTGTCCTCTCTGTCTGACCCCTACAGTGTTTGCTTCAGACCCCCCTCATAAGCTCACAGTCCCAGCTTACCAAAATGCAGTTATAGAGAGGAACTGAAATTTAAATAGATCCATTCAGATTTGCACTGAATGGAAAAAAATAAATAAATCAGTAAGACTTTATAGTTTCCATCCATATTTTATATATGTACTGTCACTGAGCCATCACTTAACAGCTTAATTTAGCCAATAACTGCTTGGTTAGATAGGAAGAGGCTGTCTAACAAAAATATGAAAGAACCAAAGACAATTATTTGTTTTTATGTGACTAATCTAATATATCTTAATCTAATATAGATGATTCCAGAATAGCAGACTAAGAGGAATTTAATAGAAAAGTGCATAGCACTGCAACATTAATGAAGACAAACAGACAAACAGACAGAATTCAAAGCATACTATCTGACTAAAATCATAACACAGAAACAATTTTATTTTTTACATTTAGTTTTTTACACTGTGTAATCATTAAAAAAGTGTGGAGAAAGTAAGTGTACTCTTAAAGTAATAGTTCACCCATAAATGATGGTAATCAAACCATCCCAATTGACTTCCTTAGTATTTATTTCCCTACCATGATAGTTAATGGGGACCAACAACTGTTTGGTTCTTCAAAATATCTTCTTTTGTGTAAGCCTGAGAAAGAAACTTATACAGGTCTGGAATGACATGAGGGTGAGTAAATGATGACAAAATTTTCATCGTTGGGTGAATTATTCCTTCAAATATAGTAACATGTCCTTCTTTAGCAGCATAACCTCCAGCGAATGTTTTCTGTAGCTGCACCTTTAACCTTTACCTTTAACTAATTTTGAAATACAGTATATTCCCCCACAAATTTATAGAGTGGGGAAACTATGACGTCAGAACCCAGAAGAGTAATTTGCCACTGGTTCCTTTGAGACTTTCCTATGGGTTCTTAATGTTTTTTTTTTTTTTTAAATTTATGAGTAAAATAAACCCTGTGTTAAATATAACATACCTATACGTTTACATTTTGTTCTGTAAACTGCACACACTCACAGCCAAAACGTTCTCATCAAGTTACTTATTAAAATCATAAGTTTTCAAAAATGAACATATCTGTGGCTAACTACTCTTCCGGGTTCTGACGTCATAGTTTCCCCATGTTACTGAAGTTTATTAATATTATTGGATTGCTTTTACAGCACATTCCTCTTTAACTTGAGATATTTACGAAGAAGTATCCAATGTCGTGAACCTCACATATTTTGGACAAAATCTATAATAGTAATGTTTGTATTATTCTAATTTGGAAGCTTTCTTGGATAAAGAGATCATGTAAATCATTCCTGGTCAATCTTTAAGGTGAACTTGTTACAGTGTAATTATACATTTAAGTACAAAGTAGCATACAGTAAATTACCAACATGTTTTTTATTATATGGTTAGGGTTAGTGTTACTTTTGGTTTAGGGTTATTTGCAAGTAAAAATTTATGATTTGATTATCAAAATGCGTGGTGCTAACATGTTTCTGCTTACATCAATTATCTTACAAATGATATCTCCAGTGAACTATATATGCTAAAATCCATAACAAAATCCATATTGAGTAACGTGCGATTTCATTTTTGTAATTTCATTCACATCAGTCAACCAGAGCACCTATTTCATTGCTTTTATTTCCATAATTGATTACAGCTTCTGAATAAATGAATTTAATATAGATTGTTCATACATCAAAAATTAACAAGCAACTGCTGTTATAAATTTAGAAATACATTGACATACAGAAGTCTGATATATACTGATGTCAATGCACGCATTTCCGATTGAGATTAAGAATTGAAAAACCAATATTCATCTCTTTTTTTTATGGACTTTCAACAGGCAGTTAACAACTGCTCTCAACCGTACACTAAACACCTGCTCAGGAATATTTAAACTCTTGATACAACTATTCGTGAGCATTTGCAGGGAAGTTCAGATGTGAATGCTAATAGTGCTAGATGTTGTGGTTAAGTTTCAGGGGAAAGAATGAGACCTAAATTCCCCTTCAGACAGCACTGCATGTGCCTGAAACTCAAACCCTGTGTTTTTTTAAGATACTGCATTGCAGTATTTGGGAAGCATTATTTTTAAGCAGTGTTTCTGGTAAATCCTGGCCTTCAAAAACATTCTTGGTGTAAAACAGTCTTGTTTTTCACCCTGTAGGCCCACGCTGGGCATTTTTAGTGCTGGGATGGAAATTTATCTCAGCAACAGAGAGGTGTGTGAGAGTTTTAGGTAAAAAAAATAAAAAATATATGATTTGCTCAATTTACAACCCACTAGTCTTTGTAAAATCTCAAAAGCCAGTTCTAGAAGGACATCCTCCTCCAGGAAGTCAGACACAGACCATTAACAACTGCACAAGAAACAGAATTTTGTTGCTGTTTTGGAAAGAACTAACTACTATATATATTTACTGCAAATAATCTTAATCATTCTTTTAAACTAAAATTATTAATTATAATAAAATATGTTAAATACATCAAATTAGATACAAATATTTCATTTTCTTTAAAACCATAATTATTTTTTGTCCGAGTTTTTCTTTTTTAAGTGACAACAGTAATAAAGCCCCACTCATATATATTATATAAAGTCTATACTTTTTATATGAAAAATTGTTAGATTTATTATTATATGTATTATATCTTTTTCTTTTTTTTTCAAAATGTAAAACGAATGACCAGTTTAGCACAGGAGTCCATGTTCACTTCTATATATGCTTTATTCTGTAATATTGATGAGCTGTTCTAGTTGAAGATTATGATAAGGCTCCAGTAGTCATGTTCCAACTTCCTCAAACAGTTCCCGGCAGACTCTGATTTAACTCTCAAAGACACTTGGAAAAAAAAGACTAATGAGTAGGTTCAGGAATATGGTATTGTTAACACAGTGACCCAGATAAGAAGAGCATCATTAAACAAAATTGCAGTGAATATAATTCATTATACTGACATGGAACATGTTTGGGCAACTTGTACGAGTGTCTGAGAAAAGCATAGTTGTTATCTTCATCCAGTAACATTCAGCTTGAAAGTGTATGGGTTTGTACTGAAGTGTATAGGTATGCTTCTAGAACTGACACTTATCATCAGGGAGCAGAACTACTTTACTGAGCTAAGCACACTAAATCAGGCTCTCATGAGGAAATGTCATGTTTTAGAGGATAACCCTTGTGACAGTGACAGTGGTTCATTCTGCTTCTGCATTATAATCATCTGAATAGTGTTATGTGCACAAAACAAAATTGAAATGGATTTTACGAAAATCGTCATCTCCACAATTAAAATTAAAGGGGAGTTATTTACAGTGTTAAATAATTGGATTCTCATGGAAACACGAGTATTTCTGTGTAAAAAAATAAAATAAAAAATCCTTCTGGTTTGTACAGCATACGTTTCAGAAAGTTTTTTTTTCGACCATGGCTCTTTATGATGTCATGCAGGGTGGAATTCCTTGTATGGGCACGTGTACCAAAAGGGGTGCGTTTCCCAGTGCGACAACAAGAGCATGCCCTTCAATGTCATCCGCAGTGATGCACAGGTCTTGCTCGAGAAGGACTCCATAGAAGTGTGTTTTTGGTTGTAAGCTAATGATAACCTTGTTCAGCTTCCCAAAGAACCCAGCGTTGTGTGAACAGTACCAGCAGCGGAGTTCCACAAGTGTGTTTGTTTGTTCCCATGATTTTGATTTAAAAAAAAAAAAAAATTCTAAACAAGGCCCAGTTCGACGCTGGATTGCACAATGTTTGATACTCAAAGATTGAGCAGTCCCAGTGATAAAAGATAACTGCCATGATTCGGAACTGCAGGCAGTAAGTAAAACTGCATCAAATTTCTGTGTTTTGTTAGCAATCAGTGCTCAAGTGCTCAACACTCTTTAGCTCCGCCCACAGCATGCCTCCAGGAGCTCGTTGTTTTTAGAGAGAATCGTAAAGCTTTGTCTTTTATAAATCTGATAAAACTAAAGATTCTTTGGAGATCTGAAGGATGCAGTACTACTTTACAGGTACTACAGATTGACATGAGATTGGGCGAAACTGTGTGTGTCCCCTTTAAATGTCATTCATACTCAAACATTCAAACTTGTTAGTCCAAGCTTGATGTCAATTGTGATCAATTCTTTTAATTTAATTTAATTTAATTTAATTTAATTTAATTTAATTTAATTTAATTTAATTTAATTTAATTTAATTTAATTTAATTTAATTTAATTTAATTTAATTTAAATTCATTTCATTTCATTTCATTATATAAATTGTTTTTATAGAGGTTTGTGTTGGGGTTATTGAATCAAAATGGCTAAATAATCATGACAGTATATTTACAGTAAATGTATAATATGCATAATAAATATTTGAATAATAATAAGAAGAAATTTATATTGAAATAAAATATTTTAAATCTATTACTACTACAAGTACTTCTAAAGCAATTAAACTGTATTAATTAAACAATTGTATTATTTAAAACATATTTAATAATAATAATAATAATAATCATCATTTAAATAATATATTTTAAATCTATTATTATTTATTATTATTATTATTATTACTAAATCTATAATGTACATATTACACAAATAAACCGTCTGACTCTATAAAATGATGATGATGATGATGATGATGATGATGATGATGATTATGTTGATTATGCATAATTTAGTAAAATCATGTCAAACAATCAATAGCAAGCCTGATTTAAATCTGACTGTAGGGAAATCCTGGTATTTCCAAGTGCAATTTTATTCTGTTACAAATATAAATGTCACATCTGATTGCAGGACTCTGGGTGAATGCCTTGTGTGTATTACTTGGGCCCTTCACAAATATTTAAATGTCAGCAGTGCATGAACACTTTCCAATTATCATCGTCAAGAGCTGCACTCATCTTCTGTCCAGATTGCAGCTGATCAATAGTCTTCCCCAGCCAGCAAGCCTCAGGCCTATGTCTCTGGAGACACACCGTCTGAGAGTGACAGAATGCAGAATGAAGACACACACACACACACACACACACACACACACACACACACACACACACACACACACACACACACACACACACACACACATACACACACACACCTAAGAGAATTCTGACCCCATAATCCTGCTTTTTGTAAAGTTTTATCGTAGGAATTAAACATGTCATTCAAGACAAGAGGAAAATAATAACATGATGCAGGATGACAGCTAAGCAGCTGTAAGTTTTGCTCACTTTATGCCAAATATTTAATAGTAGCTTATACGTGGTGACTGTCAGTCTGTGCGCATATGACAGGATTTTTCAGAAAAATGTATACAAGACATAGTCAACCAGATGATGAACATTATTAACAGCAATTATTGTATGATGCAATCACACTTGTAGCAATATTTGTTAGAGACAAATAGAGACATAATTAGCATAGCTGCTCTTCCAACAAAGTAAAATTAATTAGTTTAACCCAAGCTAAAGAATAATAATGCGTATTTGATCAGATGCAACTGCAGTCACAATTTAAGAGATGCATTATTCGAATGCTTGGCAAAAGAGATGAGTTATTAATTTAGATTTAAACAGAGTGTGTCTGAACCCCGAACCCCAACATCCAGAGTTTGGGAGCCAACTGTGAAAAAGCTCTACCTCCTTTAGCAGACTTTGCTATCCTAGGAACTTAGGAAATGAGAGCTTTGTTGTGATATATGACTTGACCGCTTTGTGTAAAATATCAAAAATCTACATTCTTCGTAAAAATTCTTTACAATTATTTGGTGGAAATTTGTGTGTAGGCCTAATACATTTCTAAGCTTCATTTTACTGCTTTATGTATGATGTATTCTTTATAAAGAAGAGACTCTAAGCTTTCAAATGATACCATATAATGAAGGCTTTGAAAATGAAGCATAAACATTATTTATTTGAGTTTAAGTGGTTAAAAAGTGATGCGTTACTTTACTAGTTACTTGGAAAAAGTAATCTACGTAACTCACGTTACATGTAATGCTTTACCCCCAACACTGATTAAATGATCATTGCTAATAACGGCCTTTTTTTATTCTGAGGCAGTCTGAAGAACCAGATTAGCTGTGCAGGCAGAAAGTTTCAATGTAAATACAAAGCATAATGTGTGGTTTTATAAGGTTGGAAAGAAAATATGCCCTGGTAAAGGTTGAAAATTCCCCTGAAAATAAATGCCAGAGGGCAAATACTGGCCCTTTTTAAAAATTCTACTGCTGTGAACTGAATTGCATGGTTTTAAATTGCACAGCTTGATCATCAATTCAAATTTAATCCACAGTCTACCTTGTTCCATACAGTATGATCCAATGAAGCAAGCACAATTAGTCATGCAATTCATCCTAAAAATAACTCTTGTCATTTTAGGTAATCACGTGCTTCTTAAATTTGCATAAAAGTAGAGTGGCAATATCCATAGTGTAAACAAAGACATGTTTAAAAGAGCACATCTCAAAAGTAATTTTTATAATGTCATATTTGTTTAGAGCATCTAAAAACAACAATAACTTACTCTAAACAACAAGACTCTAAAACACCTTCTATATTAAAACAAACAAACAAACAAATACATAAATCAAATCTGCATATCAAGTAATGTACAATACTATTTGTTTTAAGTTTTAGGTCAGTAAGATATTTTTTTTAGTGTTTTTTGAAATAAAAATAAAAATAAAAAAAGTTCACTAAGGCTGCATTTTATAAATAAAAAAATACAGTAACATATTATTACAATAATCATTACTAATGATAATTTAAAATTATATATATATATATATAATTTCTTCCAGTCAAGACAATGTTTAATTTTAGCAGATATTTATCCAGTCTGTCATATGAACCTTCAGAAATTATTTATAATAATAAACAACATTTGAACAACTGATTTGGTGTTTTAATATTTAATATTTTGTATAAACCTATGTGTACCTGTAATGACCCCAAACTTTTGAAATGTAGTGTATGTGGACTTCAAGAGAAAATATATGAAAAAAATTTCTAAATTGAAATTTCTATATTTCCAGTAAAAGATTGTGCCAAATTTCTTTTTATTGGTTATTTTTGAGCATTTTTATTAACTAACTGTATGTCTGTGCTTTGCGGGATCCATTCACTTGATCATTTGCTTTTGATGTGCTTACTGTTTATATAAAATACAAATTGCTTGCTAATAAAGAAAAAAAAGTCATTTATCCCACCCGTTGCTTCTGTTTCAGATCCTTTATGTTTCCTCTGTTGTGTACATCCTGAGGCTAATTGCCCAACCCATTAGCATAAACACCAACTCAGTGCCCCCGAGTGGGGGCTGTAGGATCCCAGCCCAATTATTGAAAGAACTGCTTGCCTGAATGTTGGCCCTCTGTGGGCTGGGGCAGGGACAGAATTAACACACAGAGCGCACCAGCTGTGAACCAATCGCTGCGAGCACAAACAACATTTTAACAGCGGTCACACAGCAGCCAACCACTCGTTGCTAGCTGCTAACACCCACACAGCACTACAGGTAACACACTTACCACACAGGCATTTAGAAGTAATAAGTATGCTTTGAGAAGATCTTTTTAGATGCAGCCTATGACAGCCAGTCTTCTGAATGACTGAAAATATGAGACAAAAATGTGGGAGTGGATCAAATAATCTGTCAGCCAAGTTCTTTGTTTTTCATTGGATTGCCAATTTAAAGAATACTCTTGCTTTATTTCTTCTGTGCAAAACACCAGTTGCTTTAAAAAAAAAATCAAAATTTCTACTCCAATAAAGAGCAAAATAGCAAATGTGAAGTTGTCAGTATGACAATTTACAATACAATATACAGTGATCAATGAAATGAAATCTTGTTCAAGACATTTTGATATGCCATACCTTCGTGAAAAGAAATTAAGTTCATGACAAGAGCAATACCAAGTCATGCCAAGTAACCTATTTATGTAGTATTTTGTACAATACAGATTGTGTCCATGCAGCTTCACAGTGATAAATGGGGAAAAAAGCGGATTCAATTATGGTAACTCAACAATGGAGCTGCAGGGACAGGATGTCAATATAACGTCAGGTTGACATGACATCGGACAGACATTACATTTTGGTTGAGAATGAAAATCGGGTTGACGTCAGTATTTGATGCCAATTTTTACGTTAACTTAACATTGAAACATTAAAAACAACAAATATCAATGTCAGATGACATCGGTATTGGACATCAGTTTAACATTGACATTAGACATTGCTTTGACATTGAATTTTGGTCACCTGAAGTTACAACCGAAATTTAACCAAATATCAACATCTTGTAATGTTGGGTGCCTGCCGGGAGACAATTCACATTCTGCTCTAAAATACAAGAGTGTCATTATTTAGTTCAAATCAGTTCAGTGTTGGTTCGTAATCACAATTTCTGCTTCTAACGATTTATTAAAGGGATAGTTCACCCAAAAACTCTGTCATTAGTTACTCACCCGCATGTTGTTCCAAACCCGTAAGACCTTTCGTTCATCAGATGTTTTCTCATGCAGCAATTCAACTACCACTTTCTAGACCCAGAAAAGTAGTAAAATGCTCCATGTGACATCAGTAGTTCAACTGCAGTTTTATGAAGCTATATTTGTGTGCGCAAAGAAAACAAAAAATTAACAGATTTATTCAACAATTTCTTCTCTTCAATGTCAGTCTTCAACGTACATTCATGAGAGTATCATGACGCATGCATATGGTGCTGCTGATGCAGGAGTCGTTGGTAGTTGCATTGCTGGAAAGCTCTCAGATTTCATAAAAAAAAAATCTTAATTTGTGTTCAGAAAATGAACAAAGGTCTAATTGTGACTAACAGTAACATGCAGCCCTAAATAATAGGACTGAAAATATAGACCATTAAGGTAACAGATCATGGAAATATGGTCTTGGACTCAGACCCGAGATCAAATCATAGACCACAGTTTTATGTTTTTTTTCTTGTCACAGACTCGGGAGCATGTGGACTCAGTTTTGAGTCAGACTTGACACTCTTCTGGCCTCTGTCTTTATTCAGACTTGAATGAGCTGGTCTCAATAACACTGTTGGCTCCAGGAAAAGGGTTGACAACAGCTAGATGGGCATTTTTGTCAATTTCGCCAATTGCGTTGTGTCTCAGATGAGGCAGAGGGCTGGAAACATGTCAGCATGGCATCTCTCATTTTTACATGCAAGCTCTCTGGTCCCTTTTTTTTTTTTTCATTTTTGGAGCTTGACAGCTACCATTTCCACTCACTTGCTGGCAGAATTTCCATCTTTGAGTAAATTATTAGGGTTTTGGGCTTATTAGTATGCAGAGAAAATAACAGTGTTAATTTGTATCCCATTAGATGTTCATTTGTTGGCGTGTTGTCAAAAGTAAAATTAAACTCATCATAAAGGAACAACCATTGAGCCAAGATGAACATAACCACAACCGAATTTTAGAAAAATAATTGAAAGAATTTATATTACTCTTAAACAGCGCAATTTTTTTAAATCTAGTCATACCACCCTAAAATAGTCCTTTTGCTTCAGCGCCAACAGTAGAGCATTACTTGGACAAATGGTCATGGGTTTGATTCCCAGGAAACTCTACTGACAAAAACAAAAAATACACCTGGATATTAAATGAATACATGCAAATTAGAAATCAAATCAAATATGAACAACAAAATAACTTTTTATCATATTTATGTGAATGTTTACATGCTAGCATGCTAGTTCTTTCATTCTTCAGTGTAGCTCAGTTTACTCCCACTGAAAGCTGCTTCCTCTCACTAGCAAGGCTACAGCGA
The DNA here is from genome assembly GCF_963082965.1 of Carassius carassius. Lineage (NCBI taxonomy): Eukaryota > Metazoa > Chordata > Actinopteri > Cypriniformes > Cyprinidae > Carassius > Carassius carassius. The sequence goes on from NC_081786.1 coordinate 21,197,776, forward strand.
GTTTATGTTTAAATCATAAAGCTGTCTATCAAACAGCCAGCTCTCTAACACTCATAATGTCCTCACAGAACCCATAATGACACCCCAGTTATTTCTACTGGAAAACCAAGGACAGTAAAATGAAATAGAGAAGGTAATATTTTGGCCTGACAGGATGACTGAGGAAGTCAGGACAGGAGAAAGAATAAAACACTCACTGAACTTGTTTCTGCTTTTCCCCAAGTGCTCATGTATCAACTTTCAGGCCGTAAGCCAGATCAGATATATGTACGAGCGGCTCTTCTTCTTGTGTTGCATGTTAAATATCCTCCAAACTAATTATGTTGTACTCCTCAAGGAGTGGGGGGAGAAATATTGTGCTTGCTCGGCTGTGGCGTCGAGATAATAGTAATACGAATTTGGATGAGCTTATCGCTGTGGAGAGTATGGGACAGCGGAACAATAGCTGGAGCCTGTCTGGAGCGACACTGCCATGTAAACAACACAAGAGAACCTGATCCATGAAAATGGCAGATGCTGATGTCTCTATTCAATCTGAGGTGAATGAAAACAAAACTGATTAATTATGGTGCTTTGGGTAAATGCAGCGTTCAAAAGGGAATAAAAATTTGTACACTTCCAAAAACTGAACAGCTATGTCTGCAGATATAAAAAAGTATACCATTTAAGAATGAAGATGTCTGAACAGTCCAGTTAATTTAATTAGACCATAAATTACATAATTAGACCAAATGTATTTTAGACCAAATTTGTCTCTTTTGCTAAATTAAGGGTCTTATAAATGTCTAAATTAATTACTTGTCCTAAATCCTGATTTTTTTTTCTTTATGAATGATTAGATCCAAAGGAATATTTCCTGTTATGAAAATGGGACAGATTGCAGGTAAAGTTCATAAAGAAATAATTAATTGGCAGTGTGCCCATTTTTCACAAACGTGCTGTTATATGAATCTCAAAGGTATGATCAGAAGCCTACAGATAGAAATACCTGCTTGTTTGCTTTTTCCTACTGAATAAAATCTTACCAAATTATGCTTGACATATAAATAAATTAGATATTTTCAATTTAAATTGATGAATTATGGTTTAAATTAACAGATTTACTCATTTAAGTCAGCTTTGTCTATAGGTAAAGCTATGATTAAATGTTAATAATAATAATAATAATAAAAACTCAGGCGCCATCAAATATTGTTAAAATAATATTTTTAATTAAATTCCATACATCAAATACTGTTTCAGAAGGCAAGCCTAATAACAAAATAATTTATAAACAATATAGTGTGATTAGTGAAGAAAATAGAAGAAAAAAAAAAACAGAAAGTTGGTGTAACAGGGTGTGCAGGGAGATGTGAGACATGCGCGTCCATATGCAAGCTTTTATTCCTTGACATGGTCTGAACACAGACTGGGTCAAAACAGGAGCAAACAGGTATGGTATGGGCAAGACACAAGAATAATCCAAGGGCAAGCAAGGGTCTCCAATCAGCGAACAATATCCAGAGGGCTAAGCAAGACGGGTAATCCAGAATCCAGAGCAAAGGGTCAAAACGCGAGAAACAGGGCAAAGCAAGAAAAAGACTAAACTATGAAAACCATAAGCTGAAACAAGACTATGAAAACTATAAACTGAAACAAGACTATGACAACTATGAACGGAAACAAGACTATGAAAACTATAAACTGAAACAAGACTATGAAAACTATAAACTGAAACAGGACTATGAAAAACTACAAACTAAGACAAGACTATGAAAACTATAAACTGAAACAGGACTATGAAATCAAACACGGAATGGCTTGGTATCACAAGGGGAGGGATATGTGCAGAACAATACTCGGCAGTGTTTGAAAGGAAGTCCAATGCTTATAAAGCATGTCTGATTGATTGTGCTGTGTGTGTGTGTGTGTGTGTGATTGGTCTCAGGTGCATGGTGTGATTGATATCAGGTGAATGTGATTGGTGCAATGGAGCATGGGAAATGTAGTCCAGGGTATACTGTGTAGTGTGAAAGTCTGTGTGGTGAATTAACAGCAGTTCAAGGACCAGATCATGACAGTTGGCTACATTAGTTGTGCTATTTGTTTTTGATCTTAAAAAAAAAAAAAAAAAAAAAAAAAAAAAAGAAACAAAAGAAGAAAAAACACTGCCTCATAAGAGTAATTTGTTCATAAATCAGACTACATTGGTTGTGTTGTTCATTTGTTTTATGACAGCCTGCAAGAATTCAATAGAAAGTTGGTTCTTTTATTTATTTTTTGCTGTATAGACTTTTCATCTTTTTGCAGAAAAGGAAACAGTGATACAAGAGTTATTTTAACTGTAAGCAAATGTTAATTTTAAATTATGAACAACAGGCCCCAACTATGCAACTGAGAGACTTTGATATTGTGTCATTTCAATTTGGGATTGTTCAAATAAAGATGTGGTCTAACTGGAAACTCTTTTACTGTGATAAACGAAACTAAGCACTTGTGTGAGGTAACTAGTAAATAAACTGTAATATTTATTTATTTATTTATTTTTTAAACCGAAATAACTGTTTTATTTCTCTGACCTTTCAAATAAAATCATCCCATCTGCTTCACATTTGTCAGATGGAGATACTAGATGGCAAAACTATCCACTCACATCACACATGACTGCAACATCAGAGATCTCCAGCCCTGCAACAGTAACAGTATGAAAGTTTCTGCAGGATCAGAGATAGTGCCTCTATCAAAACTGTCCTGTGGTCATGGATTTCAGGAGTAATCTCACATATACCATGTAGAGCATATCCATCCTGATGAAATGGAGTGATAGTTATCTGCTTTTATCTCCCTGACTTCTTGCAGACAGGAGAAAAAAAAGCTGTTGGTTCTGTATGGCTTTCTAGTTCAATGCTATACTCATTTTGAAGAGCAAAATAACAGATCAGGCTGGAAAATTTGGACCAGCATACAACTCAAGGTATTCAAAAGCGTAGTTGAACTAAAAATGAAAATTCTGTCATCATTTACTTACCCTCGTATTGAACTCACACTGCTTTCTTTCTTCAGTGAAACACAAATTATAAAAATATAAGACAAACAGAAATTTAAGCCCTCTGTCATATCAAATAATTTATCAACAGACGCATTCACAGAACTTTGATGAACAATGATCTTTAATGTTAGCTGGTGTCAGCAAAGACACATTCAATTGATCAAATGTGACATTGATATAATTTTACAAAATATTCATATTTCAAATAAATTATGTTCTTTTGAAATGTCTATAAAAATCCATAAAATAAAATATTAAGTATCACAACCATTTTTTAAACAGTGTTTATATTAAGAAATGTTTAATGATGTTTGATGGTTTCTTAAGGATCACATGACACTGAAGACTGGAGTGATGGCTTCTGAAAATTTTTTCTGTGATGTTTTGCCATCACAGGAATAAATTACATTTAAAATATATTCAAATAGAAAACATTTCTACTCAGTCCTCTATTTATTTAAATTTAAAACAAAAGTGTTGAAAAACAGGGGCTCCGTGCATGCTTTCAAACACATTTATTCATAAGTAACACAAGCAGTTCTTTTCACCAAATGACCCTACCATCTGCATCTTGCAGCAGAAATTCACGAAGTCTTTTAAATCAAGTATTTCTCCCCATTCTTGTGTTTTGACAAACAGCTGAATCTCTGGCCATGCCTGTGTGCTTTTATGAGTTGCTGCTACATGATTGGCTGATTATATACTTGCTTTATCCAGCAGGTGGACAGCTGCCTTTCAGTCCATGAGTACTAACAGACATAAAGCAAAGGGAGGGAGAAAGAAAAAGTGAGTTCTGAAAGTGAATTGGCTGAGTGCATCTGCCTCATTAACCTCGTTATTATGAAGACACACCAGGGAATAATAAAACTAGAATTCAATACTGAACTTCTGTAAAAACGACTATTTTCATTATTCACAGCCTTCTATCTATTGCTTTTACTATCCTAAAAACCAAGACGCTCACTGTGAAGTCAGCTTGTAAACACCAAGCAAATTGTGATATGATCCATTTACCTAGACATTTCATTTATGGGAATGGTCTATAAACCATAAAATGTACTGGATATGGAAATTATGGTCCTGATTTGGAACTTTTTAGTGGTTTCTTGTCATTTAGGCTTTTAGTGGTTTCTTGTCATTCAGGCTTTAGGGTGTAAACATACAGACCTGAGTGTTACATCCATATAGACATTCTGTTGTGGACTGTTGAATGCTGGAGTTTTGGGTGCACTGAAGTACTCATGTATAGCAGATGAGCTTGTCATGTCATCATATTCCTTCTGATGGAGCTTCCTCATCACTCACACATCTATAGAGCAAAGAAAACTGAAGGTAGTTCAGACAAAAGATGAATATATATTCCTATATATATTAAGGATGCACTGATGTATCAGCCACTGATATTTACTGTACAATTTTTGGATATTTTAAAGCCATCTGCATTTTGTAAATAGCAAGAAAAAGGCTAATACGGATGGTAAATTTATTAACTGCATGGAGGCAATGAGTCGCATGTCTGTTGCATAATCCAACATATTTTTCTGGGCAAAATAATTAATTACTTTGCAAAACAATCTGCACAAAACATCACAGCCTGTTCATTAACCAAATAAAATACAGTTAAAGAAACAAAAAATTACACTGGTCAGTTTAATAGTCTGTAGTACAGTCTGTGCCATTCAGTGTGACCAGAGGCTCACTGCTGATATATCCTATACAGTATGTCAAATCACATTTATTTATATAGCACTTTTAACAATACATATTGTGCCAAAGCAACTTTACCGTATTAAATTTGAAAATATTGTTAAATATGTGAAGGATGATGTTTTACGTTGATAAAGTGAGTGAAGAACAAAGCCTAGAGTTTACAAAATAAATAATAGGTTAGCAATCATATACTTCGCAAATATGGAACAATTTTGATTTGTGCAGAATGAGAGAGGTAGGCTTCAGTTTAGTTTTTAAATTAATTCATTTTGGCTTGACACTTATATTTAGCCTTAATTCAACTTTAGAGGATTTGTTGTGAAGAGAAAGGAACTAAAATAGTAATTGTGTTTGTAATTTTTTTTAATTTACGAATATTTTAGCCAACATTATTTCTAAATGTAGTAATAAAATGCAACGCACAGCCTACTAATTTAGGCAGTTTTTTTCCCCCTCTCAAAATGCTTATAGGAGTAGCGTTTTTTTTTACGGTATTGGTATCAGTATCAGAATCGACGAAAAGTTGTTTGTTAAAATCGTTATCGGCCAAAAAAAAAAATCCTATCGGTACACACACACACGTTACCGGTCAATCTACGTTCCTACTCTCACCTATGGTCATGAGCTGTGGGTCATGACCGAAAGGACAAGATCCCAGATACAGGCGGCTGAAATGAGCGTTCTCCGCAGGGTGGCTGGCGCTCCCTTAGAGATAGGGTGAGGAGCTCTGCCACTCGGGAGGAGCTCAGAGTAGAGCCGCTGCTCCTCCACATCGAGAGGAGCCAGCTGAGGTGGCTCGGGCATCTGTTCCGGATGCCTCCTGGACGCCATCCTGGGCAGGTGTTTCGGGGACGTCCCACCAGGAGGAAGGCCCTGGGGAAGACCGAGGACACGCTGGAGGGACTATGTCTCTCAGCTGGCCTGGGAACGCCTTGGTATGCCCCCGGAAGAGCTGGAGGAAGTGTCTAGGGAGAGGGAAGTCTGGGCATCTCTGCTTAGACTGTTGCCCCCCCGACCCAGCCCCGGATAAGCGGAAGAAGATGGATGGATGGGTGGAGATATATATATACAGTACAGACCAAAATTTTGGACACCTTCTGGACAAGTTTGGACCTTCTCATTCAAAGAGTTTTCTTTATTTTCATGACTATGAAAATTGTAGATTCACACTGAAGGCATCAAAACTATGAATTAACACATCTGGAATTATATACATAACAAAAAAGTGTGAAACAACTGAAAATATGTCATATTCTAGGTTCTTCAAAGTAGCCACCTTTTGCTTTGATTACTGCTTTGCACACTCTTGGCATTCTCTTGATGAGCTTCAAAAGGCAGTCACCTGAAATGGTCTTCCAACAGTCTTGAAGGAGTTCCCCGAGAGATGCTTAGCACTTGTTGGCCATTTTGCCTTCAGTCTACGGTCCAGCTCACCCCTAAACCATCTCGATTGGGTTCAGGTCCGGTGAAATAGCCCTTGATGCCTTCAGTGTGACTCTACAATTTTCATAGTCATGAAAATAAAGAAAACTCTTTGAATGAGAAGGTGTGTCCAAACTTTTGGTCTGTACTGTATATATATATATATATATATATATATATATATATATATACAGTACAGACCAAAAGTTTGGAAACATTACTATTTTTAATGTTTTTGAAAGACGTTTCTTCTGCTCATCAAGCCTGCATTTATTTGATCAAAAATACAGAAAAAACAGTAATATTGTGCTTGATGAGCAGAAGAAACTTCTTTCAAAAACATTAAAAATAGTAATATATATATATATATTTGCAAATGTCTTGACTCCACTGCAGAGAAAGCAATTTTGTCTTTACTGTTCCAATACTTATAGAGGGCACTGTATATATATATATATATATATATATATATATATACAGAGTCAAGACATTTGCAAATATGATTAAAAGATGAATATGCAACAAAACTACAGAAAGTCACATTTTATTATTAGGTCTTTCAACACTTACATGTTTTACCAAATAAAAAGGACATCCCACTGTTTGATGTTAGCATAAGTTTTGGAACATATGGATTTAAGGCAGATGTAAAAGATTAAAAGCTCAAAGGTGTGGTATATCAAGATGCTGGTTAGACAGCATGATTATTGCACAGATGTGACTTAGGCTGGCCACAATAAAAGGCCACTCTAAATTGTGCAGTCAGTCAGTATCTGGTTTTACCACCATTTGCCTCACGCAGTGCAGCACATCTCCTTTGCATAGAGTTGATCAGGATGTTGATTGTGGCCTGTGGAATGTTGGTCCACTCCACTTCAATGATTGTGCAAAGTTGCTGGATATTGGCAGGAAGTGGAACATGCTGCCATATATGCCGATCAAGAGCATCCCAAACATGTTCAATGAATGACATTTCCGGTGAGTATACTGGCCATGCAAGAACTGGGATGTTTTCAGCTTCCAGGAATTGTGTACAGATCCTTGCAACATGGGGCTGTGCATTATCATGCTGCAACATGAGGTGATGGTTGTGGATGAATGGAACAACAATGGGCCTCAGGATCTCGTCACGGTATCTCTGTGCATTCACCAAAATGTCATCAATAAAATGCACCTGTGTTCATTGTCCATAACATACTCATGCCCATACCATAACCCCATAACCCCACCACCACCATGGGCAACTCGATCCACAACGTTGGCATCAGCAAACTGCTCACCCACACAATGCCATACACGCTGTATGCCATCTGCCCTGTACAGTGAAAACTGGGATTCATCTGTGAAGAGAAGACCTCTCCAAAGTGCCAGATGCCATCAAATGTGAGCATTTGCCCACTCAGGACAGTTACGATGACGAACTGCAGTCAGGTCGAGACCCCGATGAGGACGACGAGCATGCAGATGAGCTTCCCTGAGATGGTTTCTGACAGTTTGTGCAGAAATTCTTTGGTTATGCAAACCGATTGTTGCAGCAGGTGTCCGGGTGGCTGGTCTCAGACGATCTTGTAGGTGAAGATGCTGGATGTAGAGGTCCTGGGCTGGTGTGGTTATAGACGGTTTCAACGGCCACAACATAAACAAACGTTACTGCGCATGCGCGCTTTTTTGGACCTAATTTAACTTCCGGTAGACTTCCAAATAGAATCAATAACAACAGCCAAGTCCCTCTAGAGTAGATAATTTTTGATAACAAACAAAATATGTTTGCCGCGTGGATCAGGCGGACTTAATGAAAATGCAAATTCATTCTTTGCCAGCAGGAGATGTTTTAAAGCATAGACATAAAGCGAGAGAAATAGAGGTTTCCCCAGTAACAGTTGTAAACAGAGCAGAGCTGGTACGCTCACACGCTGCTTTATCAGGCATATAACACGCAAGTCTTCCTTCAGAAATACAGCGATATAAAACCACCTGTGCCTCGTTTTGATATTTAAACATATAAATGTAAGGAATTATTATTATTAAACGTGCAGTACGTAACGTTACTCATGTTTATTCAGCGAAGCCTTTTTGAAAATCGATCGGTTTTAAAATTGTGGCGAGTAAATAAATGTATGGGAAACACATCCCGCAGCACAACCACCTGACCCCAACTTCAGTCTACTCATCACCTTGACTTTAACTGCGTTTGTAGAAGGCACTGCAGCCAGACCGATATACACAACACAGACCGGAAGTTTACTTAGGTCCAGGCGCGTGCGCCCGATGAAACCGTCTATATGTGGTCTGCAGTTGTGAGGCCATTTGGATGTACAGCCAAATTCTCTGAAACGCCTTTGGAGATGGCTTAAGGTAGAGAAATTAACATTCAATTCATTGGCAACAGCTCTGTTGGACATTCTTGCAGTCAGCATGCCAATTGCACGCTCCCTCAAAACCTGCGGCATTGTGCTGTGTGATAAAACTGCACATTTTAGAGTGGCCTTTTATTGTGGCCAGCCTAAGGCACACCTGTGCAATAATCAGGCTGTCTAATCAGCATCTTGATATGCCACACCTGTGAGGTGGAGGGATTATCTCAGCAAAGGAGAAGTGCTCACTAACACAGATTTAGACAGATTTGTGAACAATATATGAAAGAAATAAGCCTTTTGTGTACATCGAAAAAAGTATTTGATCTTTGAGTTCAAAATTTAATAAATATATATATTAAATTAAATTAAATTAAATTAATGCATTTAGCAGACGCTTTTATCCAAAGTAACTTACCTATCATATATATATAGTGTTTTATTTATACAATGTTAAATACATTTGCCATATTATAATATCTTTAATTTGTGCATGTTTTGGCTTCACAAATGCTTTGCTGCATACCTCGGTAGTAACGAGTGGTTATTTCAGTGAAAGTTGCTCTTCTATCAGCTTGAATCAGTCGGCCCATTCTCCTCTGACCTCTAGCATCAATAAGGCATTTTCGCCCACAGGACTGCCGCATACTGGATGTTTTTCCCTTTTCACACCATTCTTTGTAAACCCTAGAAATGGTTGTGCGTGAAAATCCCACTAACTGAGCAGATTGTGAAATACTCAGACCGGCCCGTCTGTCACCAACAACCATGCCATGCTCAAAATTGCTTAAATCACCTTTCTTTTCCATTCTGACATTCAGTTTGGAGTCCAGGAGATTGTCTTGATCAGGACCACACCCCTAAATGCATTGAAGCAACTGCCATGTGATTGGTTGATTAGATAATTGCATTAATGAGAAATTGAACAGGTGTTCCTAATAATCCTTTAGGTGAGTGTATATATAAATATATACCATGTAATTTAGCCACCACAAAATTTGTTGACCAAAAATACATTACACATTTAGCATCTTTCCTTTTTCTTGCTTTTACTCTTATTATTCATCAATGTTTATGCCAAATTAATGATAAAATCATCAGATTAAACTGAAAAGATGCAAATATGTTTCACGATCCATCCACCATTCACTGAATCAGACATCTGACAAACAGCACAGGATCAGAAGCTGTTGTTAGAAAGCCAGTGAAAAAGAATTTGCTAGAGCAATCTAGTTAAATTTGTTGAGTGTTTTGCTGTCTATTTACCTCAAAGTTTAAATCATCACTACCACAGAAAATTACTGCTCTGTTGCATAGAACATTTGCTTGACAGTGCAGTCTGATGATAATTGTCAGTATAATGTATTTTATTATAACTATGCAGTGCTAAGTGCTGAGCCTCTTTTGGTGCTTTTGAACATTGTCGGATCTGTAATTATCCACACAGACAAAACCTCTCAACGTAACATCTCTACTTCCAAACGGCCAATATTCTTTCCCTATTCTCTCCTGCGCAATTTGCATAAAAGGTATCATGGTGAAAGTATTCTTAAAGTGCTTTTCTACATTTGTTGTATTGCTAGGCTTTTCACGGAGAGAACGGCAATGAAAGAGGCATTTGATCAAAACATCATTTTGCAGTAATAACTAGCAATAAAGTGAAGAGTGAATTAGAATGTTGTACATATTAGGAAAGAATTCACATAATTCACTTTAAAATTGAAGATAAGAACATAAAAAAAGAAACCTGATGAAAAAAAAAAGTTTCAAGGGGTTAAACTTCAGCTAGTTAGCATAGCCTGTTAGCAGAAGCCATACCTAAACACACTTTGTAGGCAAAATGCATCTTTCTCCAATAAAGTCTATATATCTAAGGCTGTATGCATTTTTACATTGTTTAAATACTCAAGTGAATAGTTCTTTGAAACCACTGCTGTGAAAACGCACCACTGTCACTCTATACTATGTGTGTGTGTGTGCATATGAGCCCAGTCATCTCCTTTGATAAAGGTCAGGTCTGGCCATGATGGATGACTGCTGCCGCTGCTTTAATTTGAAATAAAGAGCAATAAAGGGGAGGCCTGTGCTGGTGGCGAACAGAGCCATGATGAAGGAGTCGTTAGTTAAGCAAAGGTCGCCGGCTCCTCCTACAAAACCGACAGACCTTGTCAGGAGTGTGGAGATCACATGATGCAAAAGAGAGGGGAAAACTGGGTAGTGGATAGAGAGAGACGAAGTTTAAAAAGAGAAGATGAGGAAATAATACACATCGAGAAAGTCATAGTTTAAAATATCTACTGTACTGTTAAAGAACCATGATATATAGATATCAGATTGTAATCTGTAATCTTTTTTCTCAGATATATGCTGTTTCTGAGCTATTAACATTAATTGACAACAGTATTAACATGATACTTACAATTGAATTAAGATAATGAATTAACTCCATGGAAAAAACAACCAGTAAATTCTTCATGATTTCTCTCTCTTAATTCAGTTCAATTTAGTTCAATTCAATATGCGCTTTACTGGCATTACAAGTGTCACAATGTATTGCCGAAGCATAGTGTGTACACTGAATCTAGAACTGATATGTATTAAATAAATACATACATAAAGCATTTAAAAATGAAAACCTCAAAATTTTAGAATCCTATGAACAATTTAAAATTCAATGTGTTGTGTGCGTGCGTGTGTAAGTGTGCATCTCTCATATTAATTAATTGATTAATTAATTAATTCATCCATCTATTCATTCAAAGAAAGAAAAAAATATGGGTGGAAAATGACAATTTTGCTCACACTTTGGTCTGGGGACAAATTATCACCTATTAACTCTTAATTTGCTACCTATTCACAGTGAGTAATGTAGTTGTTACGTTTATGAATTGGGTAGGATTTAGGGATCTAAAAAATGGTCATTGCAGAGTAAGGCATAAATATGTGCTTTATATGTGCTAATAAACAGCTAATAAAGCCAGTAATATGCATGCTAATAAGCATCTAGTTAACAATGAGAATTTGTCCTTGAACTAAAGTGTTACCACGATTTTAATTTTGAGCGATCCATCCAAATAACATAGTACCTGTCTCAAAAATATGGACATCATCTTGGCATAATGTCTATAGCAATCATGGCAATGACATGGTACAGTACTCAAACTAGTATAGTATAGACATGCCTAACACAGTGCAACATTAAACAAGTGGACAGAAGTCAAGAAAAGAAGGGGGCGGGGATAAAACAGGCATGCAAAGAGACACACAGAAATACTGCAAAAAGAGTAAATTTGTAGAAAAATGCAAGATTACACAAGATCTCTCCCATGGGATTCCTGTTTATCAGTCATGACACTGCAGTGGATTTGCATGCAAGGGCAAAGGAAGCAAGATAAAGCTGACATCGAGACAGGCCCTCCCTGAGGACCATGGGACAGGCTGTGTTAACATGCAGTCAGTGAGACCCAATGTCACCCGAGAGCACCTGAGACATTGAGCTCTGCAGACAAGGGTTCTCACTTTCTTACAGAGCCCTGGCATTACAGTGACACCCATTTACAGTTCCCAGCACTTTAGAGAAAAGTTACAAAGAGAACTACTCCAGAACACTCTCTCTTTCATGCACAGGGTTCAGACTCTTCTTTCTGACCTTACTCTGTTTATACTTTAGCAAGCATTCTGTAATGGCAGTCTGTATTCTTATCAGTCTGCCTCACTGCACTATCAAGATTGGTGTTCACTCTTCTATTCAGAGAGATTGATGGACAAGTGCCCACCAAAAGCGGCTGAAAGGGAAAGGAAGAACACTCTGGAACCAATTCCCTTGTTATGTTAAGGTCAGTCTGTCTGCCCCAAAATATATGCAACTATGTTAATACTGATGCTTTCTGCTATGCAAGATCAATTTAATGTACAGTAGTGACTTCATTTTGATATTACATTTACGTTAAGTCATTTAGCAGACGCTAAACAAACTAACAAAAGAGCAAAAATATGTAAATGAAAATGAGTGGAAGTATCTGTTAGCCTGACACAATACACATAGCAAGGTATACATATGTGTACATATATATATCCAGAGGTGGGTAGTAACGAGTTACATTTACTTGAGTAATTATTTGGGGTAACGAATACTTTTCTGAGTATATTTAAAGATGGGTACTTTATACTCTTACTTGAGTAAATTTTTGGGGAAAAATCTATACTTTTACTTCATTACTGTGGGCGACGCTCCTCTCGTTACTTTATCTTAATGCAATAAATGTTATAAATGCTTCAGTTTATTCCAAACGCGCCGTCTACTTTTCTCTGGGCAATGAGCGATGTCCATTCGCGAATGATTCATTCTTTTGAGTCAATTCTGTTCAAAGGCTTGATCAAACCAATTGGCAAACGAGTGAATTGGTTCATGAATCAGTTTGAATGAGTCGTTCAGTTCCCTGCCGCACGCGCTGAGCGTCTGAAGTGGTTCACTCGGAGTTGTAACGTTTAAGAACAGAAAGAGCGTTGAAAACGTGGCTGGAACTGCACTGAATTGAAAGCAAATCTGCAAAGGCTATTATTTGCTAGCGATGGAGATCCTTATTAGATGAACACCGCGTGTGCTGTCTACTGTTTAACAGGTAATAACTTGGGCTACATTCGATTACAGTACACAATACCACTGTGACATTAGTTTGTTGTACGTGTGTGGCTTATAACAGAGGGGAGTCAAGTTGAATGCAGCTTCCAAAAGACAAAAAATAGCCGATTAAGATTTTATAAATTTTAATACAATCACACCGGCGAGTACGTTCAGCAAGTAATATCATCAGCTGCTAAATTCAGATCTGTGATTGCTTGCTGGCGCTGAGCCAGAGATAGATGTGTTTTTACAGCATTGCGCATTATAACCAATCACACATGATTCTTTTGAGCTTATTAAAGCATTGGCCAATCAGAGGTGTTCCGATGAGTCATCACTAAAATGCCGGTGTGCTTCCTTCACTCGCTCACTGACTGAATACCTCTTTCTGTCGAATTCTCTCGTCAGAAACAACAAAGTGCAGATGTGTATACGAATCTTCAATTAAGATATTGATTTCACAGTGTTAACAGTTTCAGTGATTTTAATGGGAGTTTCTGAGAGTGATTGAAATCTAGACTGTCAGTGAAAATGATATTTGATAATGTAAATGTTATTTGCTCTCTTTCTGAACAATGAAAGATTAGTAGCAATATTTATATCACATTAACTTTCAATGTTAAATTCACATTTAATATAAAGTCAGTCGTATTAAAAATACGTTATGGCATGACACCTATATCTGTTACTTAAGTAAACAGACAGGGTTTTATAATAAATTACATAAATTGTAGTAAAGGCTGATGAAATATATACATTTATACACACACACATACATTACATACATTTTATCAATATATCTAAATAAAAATAGGCTCAGTATATATGACCCAAAGTAACTAGTAACTAACTACTTGAGTAGATTTTTTATCCGATACTCTTTTACTCTTACTCAAGTAACCATTCAAGACTAGTACTTTTACTTTTACTTGAGTAAATATTTCTAGAAGTAGGCTACTTTTACTTTTACTTGAGTACAGTTTTTGGGTACTCTACCCACCTCTGTATATATCACATCACACACAAACACAAAGGAAACAAACAACAGTTCTGTACACATTGTCACGGTTGGTAAACAGTGATCTCTGGGTTTTGCACTTTGTGGGTGAAGTCTGTGTGTTACGCGTCAGCACTGATTAGTTTGTGGGCGTCTCCGTTAATTGTCATCAGCAACAGCTGTCACTCATTACTCATTCCTATATATTGGCTTGTCTAGCGTCTTGTGTTCGTGAGAGCGTTGATTCATGTTTATGACCTATGCTTTGCTTTCTTGTGTGTTTCTGCGTTGGATGTCCGTCTCTCCCCAGAACCCCGTCCACTCTACGCAACCCACCACCAAGCAACACCACTTACCTTCGGCTCGCTTCCCCGCAGTTCCTGTGTCACCCTCTCCTGCTGCAAACTCTCCTCTGCCTTCCGGACTCATCACTCATCACCACCATCTTGGACTGTGCATTCCTCCCAGCGTTGTTTGTGTCTCAAGTACTGTCTGTATCATTGTCTTCATTAAATATCATTAATCTCGCACTTGCTTCCTGCCAGTCCTTCACCCAGTCGTTACACACATGCACAATTTGTTAGAAGCCTAATGGTGCATTCAAGTTCTTTTGTGAAGTGTGCATTTACATCAAGTATGTTCAAGTCACTTTGCTTAAAGTGAGAAGATAGCAGTATTAAAACAAATATAAATATATAAATAAATAAAACGGAATTCAAGGTGAGGCTGCTCTAAAGTAAACATTATATTTTACCACAATTGTGGAGGACTAGTATTTTGTATAAGCAACTTTGTTAGTTTTATTGTAAAAAAACATCCAAAATGTAAAACAACCAACTCAGGAAATCTGGTTTTGAATACATTTCTGAGTTTCCCATTAGTAACTATGTCCTAGTATTGGTGTTCATGTGTGTTTAATTCATAAATGCAATCTTTTCAACTTGACTTGAATGCACCACAAGTCTGTACTAGGCAACTGTTAACATTTTGCTGCAAAACTTTACACAATACACACTTGTTAGTTCAAAGAGTTAGTCTGAAATCATATCAGTTCATCACCATGGAGGAAACATGAAATTACCAAAAGCCTCATACTGGCTAATAAGTTGGCTAGTTCACCCTTTGGTGACAACTTGATCAATTTGTCACACCAAGGCTAATGGCTGTCATCAAATGAGACTGGCTTTCAGAAATGGTTATCTCAGTGGAGTCCAATTTATTTTCTGTCGCCTTTTAACCACTCCACTTGGCATAGATGCATCAGCCGCCACCACTTCGGTGAGGTAGCCCTCCATTAGCAATGTTAATCAAACGATGATGCAAAGCCGAGGAAGTCACCTTTCAATTTAGCATACAGAAGCTAATGGCTTCCGATACCAACCAGGGCCTGATGGATTGGTAAGATGTGGTAATTTAGACACTGGATAAAATGAAGGAAGGATTTTCAGTGCTTATATTTTCAGGAAGGTAAACATGATTGAGGGTGTCCTTATTTAGCCTTAAAGGTTTTGTAATTGGAGTCAATGAGGTGCATCCATCAGTATCATGCAGAATAAATATTCTGTGTCACATGGCATTTGCACTTTCATTTTTCCCCCACTGTAAAAACAATGTTGAAGAAAGGTGAATCAATATTTACATTCAGAATTAAAGTATTCTGTTTGTCATAACATGACAATTTATGTATTATGTGTACATATTTTGTGGCTAGGCTGCACTTCTACACCATCTCAGAAAAACCACTGAATGATTCAGTAAATGTATGCATGCATGCGTTCATGACCATGGCCATAGGGGTGTGTATGTGTGTGTGGCTTGGATAAAAGTGCTATTGCCAGATTATTTGCATGTCTAGACGCTGATTGTGTCAGATGATTTGAATGCATTGATACATTAACATCTATTTGGATGCGATTTCCCTGCCACTCTGAAAACCCTGGAGAAAGAGAGATAGAGGAATGAGCCAGCTGTTGATTACCCAGGCTAGTCATATCATCACATCTTTCTCATTTGTTAAAAGGAGATTACATCTTTCTGCTCAGTCAGCTGCCAAACATGAAAAATATCTTTAGGAAATGTGCAGCAATGTGTATGTGTGACTGTTTAAATGGTCATTCCTATATAACTTTCTCAGTAAAATTGTGGAAGTAAACTGATCAAACCTGTCTTCTCCACACCCTGTAATCTGTCCACCATTTTGGACAAGCATTACATTTTACATAATAAAAAAGAAAATAATAATAATGCACCTTAATGCATCTGGATGGTAGGTCCCAGTTATATTGTATATTTTGAGGAATAAAAGGGGGCCAAGCACAGAACCCTAATGTACACCCATGGATAACTGTTCCGATTTAGATGTAAATATGTAAGGCAAAGTGAAAATACATTTCTTTTTTAGTTTATTGTAAAATAAAAAAAAATGTCCTTGTCCTTTTAACTTTTTGAGCATTTTCTGAAACACAACCAGTACTGATTTCATATTTGACATTTCCTTCTGAACACATTTACATGAGTAATATTCAAATCATGGGAAGGGGCAAATAATTCCTGCTACCTCCCTCAACAGCCTCCCAAGCACACTCACACTGATACACCTACACGCAAGAGCCACATTATGTATAATATAAGCCAGTGACTTACTAATGGAATTATTATTATTATTATTATTATTTTTAATTCAGCCATAAAACCTGGTTGGAATAACAGAGTAGATGTTGAAAGCTTTAAAGACCCTGGAAATGTGGTTCTAGAGACCCTTACAAAGGTATATGTTTGTGTGGACAGTGTGCTATGCCTACAACAGTGGAAGTAGTACATCATTATAGGACAGAAACCAGGGATGACCAAAGGCCAAACACAGCATAACCACAGACATCTCAAAAGAAATGCATTGCAACAGCCAGGGCAGAACTCCTGCTGGGTTAGGCAACCCTTACAATGACATTGATCAAAAACATGTAATAGAAACAAAAACAATTTCATAGCTGTTCTTATTGCCATCATTACACACTATCAGAATGTATAGACAGTGATTGAGAGCTAAAAATAAAAGCAGTTCACTTAAAGCTGTGCTCTATCAGTCTCCCCCCATTATTAATCTCATCTCATCCTTTTCTCCACAAACAGCTATTGTTGCAGTCCCATCAGCTTACCATTCATTTACATGCATAATTAGAGGTAAGGTGCTCACTGAAAAGATTCATGCAAATTGTAATTAACAGTAATTATTTTTTTCCTATTTTTTGGAATGGAAGCCATGGCTGTGAATAGGCATTTATGAGACGTAAATTGAATCTAATAACCTTACTTCTAAAGATTTTTAATAGGAGGAGACCTCTGGACAGGAGTATCATTTAGTATGGATAAACTCTGTGGCACAAAGGCCTGATATTGCAGGATTGATAAGAAAATAGCTTTCTGAAAATATCTTTTACTGCTCAAAATGTTTGATCGGTCAGTGAGATTTAACGATGAAATGTTACTTAAGCACTGTCATGTGACACCAAAGACTGGAGTAATGGCTGCTGAAAATTCAGCTTTTCCATCAAAGGAATAAATTAAATTTTAAAACATAATAAAATTTATTTAGTTATTTACAGTTTTTTTTGTACTGTGTTTTGTGATAAAAATGCAGCCTTCTTTTGAAATCAGATCTCACAGAGCCCAAATTTTCCAAAGATAATGTAGAGTATGTATTGTCATATAGATATATAAGACAGGATTTATGACATATTCAGAGGCTGTTTTGTGCAGTTTCAAGTAAAACAGCTCTCAATGCCAAACTCTACATTCTGTTCCATCACACTAAACAGCAAAGCTTGAGATTATCCAGAAGCTGAAACCAAATATCCAGCCATTGTTAGAGGCCTAAGCTATGCAAATCTTCTTTTCAAACCCATGTGCACAGTAGATACAAAATCCTATTTGAATTGTGTGAATTTTAATCATAATCTAAGTTAAGGTGAGTTTAATGATTGGCTAAAATCTATGAGATCATTTATTTAATCAGAATGCCTGAAGACATTGTGCGCTAACAGTTTTGGTCTTGGTGCGGTAGATATATATTTTGGGTCTCAGTAGAGCTAGATACATTGGGATAAGATGATCTCCATGTGAAATTTTGCCTTAAGTTTTATATTACCTTAAAAAAATGGAACTGTTGAAGGAGTCCTTCATCCACATGATATATTTTTCTCTATAGCAAAACCCCCTTTCCACACCCCGATCATCTGGGCATTAATAATAGAGGTTCATTGTTGCCCTCATGCATGTCTGAGTGCATTAAACTCGCTCAGGATTTACTCAAGAATGGTTCTCAATGAGTTGGTGGTGTGTGTGTGTGTGTGTGTGTGGGGGGGGGGGGGGCGGGGGGGCAAAGAAAAGGAAAGACACTGGTGGTAATAGATTGAAGAAGAGAGAAAAAGATAGAGAATGTGTGAAATCCCAGAAATTTAACTGAATTTCAAGTGTCATAATCATTGACTGAAAAAATGTGTTAATGGTGTTATAAGTAACCTTTTTAATGATAGTTTATTTTCATTAATATCAGAATATTAACATTTATATCATTATTATTATCATTTGTATATATTATTTATTCATATTGTTTTATCTGCCAGGTATAACAATATCCTACAGTGTTTGTTGGGGTTTTACATAAAAACAACGTGTCAGTTAAATACTTTTGTTTTTTTAATGATGTGTATTTGTACCAAAAATGCCAGTGCTCTAACAACAGTTATTAACAGAATACATTAATAAATGACAATTGACACTGAACTTAAATAAATACTTAAAGAAGTAAAACAAAACAGAAACTGAAAAATAGTGAAATGAAGACCAAGTTCCAGTGACATACAGTACTGTAATTTCTTAATCCTCTATGATGCCTGTAAATCCATTATTATTTGTATTTTGGTGTGACTAAGTGGCCTTTTCTCTCTCCAGACGAAGCGGTTGTAGAATGTGACCACATCTGAAATACACAACAGAGATCATAGTTATAATGTGTCTCATTCCATTTGTTTATGTAAAAATAAAAATAAAAAAGGACCATGAATTAAATATTTTTGTAACTTAGTGGTGAAGAGGAGAAAAGTATCCTTACCTGAACAGGGCTGGTCATACTTACATGTTCTTTTAAACCGAAAAGAGAAAAATACATGATTTGTAAGATCCCAGTTACAATTTGAATGTTAAAAATTATAGACATTTTCAGAAAGAAATAATTTACCTGCTGAGAGTATGTTTACAGTCTGTGTAGTTGGATAGCTGAACTCCAGAGAATCAGTAGGCCTAATGAGCCCTCTTTTTTTTTTTTTAGAGTGTATCCTCTGTTTATAATAAATAAATAAGTAATTAAAAAATTCTAACAATATGAAATATAAATTCAATGTCTCTGTTACTTACTTAGTGAAAAAGATGAGTATTCTCAGCCATAGCTGCTCACACTTACATGTGATCAAAAAGAAGAGAAAAGAACATGTTTGTTTGAAAACCAGATACAATTTGAAAGTTAAATTTGAATTTAATTTTAAGAATGAAATAATTTACCTGCTGAGAGTGTGTTGACAGTCTGTAGTTGGATCAATGAACTCCAGAAACCAAGTAATTAAGTTCTTTGTCAGTTACATTAAAAAACAAAAGGGCTGGGGCAAGGCTGTTGTTTGCATCTAGTTGGCACAGGACACAATTTAAGATGTTGTCAAAAGGTATGTATACATAAATTTTATACACCTATACTATGCATGTTTTCTAAATGTATGTGATTTATTTATTTATTTATTTTTTTAACTTCGTCTCTAGTGGTCTATGTTGGACTTCTCCAATAAGCAATCCAGCCAAGTTTGCTTAAACGTTTAGCTGTTAAAGTGTTCAATACATCTTATTTATATTTTTAAAAAAATAATTAAAAAAAAAATTATTTATGCATTTAGCAGACGCTTGACTTACACGGGGAATCAAACCCCCAACATTGCGCATGATAATGCAATGCTCTACCAATTGAGCTACAGGAACACTATATATATATAGCTTTTTTAGTAGTTTAGTCTGACTTTGTTATTGTAAACAGCTTTAAATTCAGAGAAAAAAAAACATTCCCTGACAATACTGTTCTTAATCTCCTCCTGTCCACTGTACATTAAATAGCATCTCAAGCAATAAAACCTCCCCCTTTTTCAGTTTAATCATAGAGGGGAAAATGAATTAAATAGCAGTGATAGAGCAGTAAATTTCTTATACGAGCTGTCAGACGTCCAATCCCGCATTTGTGTGCACACGAGCATGGAGTGGGCTGGTCTCTTTTGGACGAACCGAGGGGGTGACAGTTTAGGAGGCCAGACAGTGTTGCTCTGATGAGGTGACAGATGGCCACTCGTGAACCCGAGGGGGTGGATGACATCAGTATTCACTCATAGCTTCACGACCCCAGATGACCTACCCCTGTCAATTCGCGCCACACCTCTCCCGGGCAGCCCTTCCTTTACAGGCACCGCGGGAGGCACGCACATGTTCCCTTGAATGAAGTTATTGATGGCTTTATCAGCCTCTCGGCTCCTGTGCTGCTTCAGTGGTGCGTTTACAGGTATAATGCTGACAAGGAGTATGATAATGGCCATCGCTGATCATACACATCTTTTCAACCTTCACAGCACAGAATAAATTGCTTCTCACTTATTTATCCTGCATAATAGGATCTGGGAATAAAACCAGGGTGCGGCTGACTGGGAGCCACTGCCTGCATTAAACGTGATAATGAAGGTCGATGTCTAAGACACAGAAAGAAAATAACAGTGGAAGCAGCTGCCTAGGGCCCAACGTGCTGGGGGGCCTGGTGTGATGGTCCATAATAAATGACAACATCTAACATGAGCATGTTTAGCACTTTGTGGATGCTGGGGTGCTTTTGCTTGGCAGAAACAGTGTCTGTCAAGGTATAAGTCTTGTCAGGATTTTTTTTAAAGGATCATATGGTGAAGGAATTCATACACAGGCTACAAGGGATGCAAAGAGGTCACCCAGAGTGAAAATATGAGCAGTTGAAATGCATTATAAGGAGTAATACTGAGAAATATTACAATTTCAAATATTATCTAGGTTTGTTTTATTATTATATATTTTTTTTCATAATTCATTACTATTGGAAACCCTTTACATCTGTCTGTGGTTTTTGCAAATATTTAACCAATTAAAGATATTAAAAAGAGCTAGTGACTAATCCTTGTAAGTCCATTGATTACTCAAACTGTTGGTAAAACCTTAAAACTGTTGCACAGTTTGGACCACCTGTTTATAAGATAAGGGTAAAGTAACAACTGTTACTGTTTGAATGAGTACAGATTTTTCTTAAATCAAGAAACTCTATACATAAAGGCTAACGTTTTATCTAATGTTTTGTTTACAGTTTTTCTCAATTGGTTTGGCTCATTTCTTGAAACCGAGATGAAATTCTCAAAACCATAAGGTCATTTGGCCAAACAGTCTTACAGTTCTGCTCAACATTATAGCTCACTAGCAAAATCAAATATCTTTCCCCAAACTCTTCTTCCATGCTTCAAAAGCAGATTCCTTTCCCATATAAAAGGTCAGTACAGTCAAAATAGCACAGATCCTTCTCAATTGCCTTGGCACATGTGCATTCATTTAGTGCTTTTGTCAAAATAACCTGGATGGTTTAGCACAACACCATGGATCCCCTGCAAAAGCTCATATCTCTCCCAAAACAGTTTATCCATGTGTCAAAACTAAATATCCTTCTCATATAAATAGTCAATGCCCCCAAAATGCATTATACCTTTGGCATTGTTTAAGCACTGCAAGTCAAAATGCTTAGACGTTTTGTCACTGAGGCACAGGTCTAGCAACAGAATACCACTATGAATAAAACTAAAAGATTTTACAGTAAAATCAGCCTCCAATAAACCACTCATACTCAAGGAAACTGTAAACATTTTTATTCGTACAAAGAAATGTTAACATTAGAGAACATACTGTGAAAAGAAAACATATACAGGATTCTGTAAATGTGAACAGTTATAAACAAACAAAAAACAAAAAAAACTCTAGCCTACCATACTGTAAATAAAGTTTCAGAACTATAGTAAAGTAATATTTTCAGTGGTCACCATTGTCACCCTCTCTTTCCTGGCCACCATCCTCATCCTCCTGGCCATCGCCGCGCTGCTCTCTGTTAGGCCATAAATTCTCATCCACATCGCAACGGATATTTTCTCTTGCGATGCAGCGAGGGAAGAAACGGTGTGAATGTCTCAACCATCCCCTACATTGATCCCCTGTGATGTCCTCACATGCAGCATCCATTGCATGCAGCAGGGCCCTCTGGTCTTGAGCCTGATGCTCATACACCCTCCACCTCCAAGCTGAAAAAAACTCCTCAATTGGATTTAGGAAAGGAGAGTAAGGTGGAAGAAACTCCATTAGCATCCGGGGATGGGTGGTGAACCAGGTTCTGATGCGTGGGCCACGGTGGAAGTTCACATTATCCCACACAATGACATAATGTGGTAGCGGAGGTCCTTCTTCACCTCTCTCATTTTCCGGGATCAGATCAGTATAAAGGTGGTCCAAAAAATTGAGGAGCTTTTGTGTATTGTAGGGCCCTAAACTGGGAATGTGTGTGGCCACACCTCTTTCTGATATAGCGGCACACATTGTTATATTTGCTCCTCGCTGGCCTGGGACATCCACAGTGGCTCGGTGGCCAATGATGTTACGGCCACGCCTTCGATCTTTGGCCAGGTTGAAGCCAGCTTCATCAGCTCTGTCTATATACTTTTGGCAGCAGTCATAATCATAGACAACACCTGTCAGGTAACTAAACAAACTGTTTGATTGGTCATCTGAGATGTGGGAAACTGCTCCTTCGTTAGTTCTAATTTCACCTGATTGATTGTCAAGTACTGTCATAAATTTATCAAATGTTCCAAGAAATTCTTTCATGGTATTATATCTTTGACTAATTTTGACAGTTGAACAGACAATTGTGCATATGATGACTTACACAATGAAACCATGCTGATATGTTTTGGAGAGAGTAACCATTTCACTGAAAAATCAACTAATCAGTTTAGATCAGCAAGATCTATTTATTTGGAAAATGTGCTAAATGTGGGCTCATTGTGCTAACTGTAGCTACTTGTACATAATCATTTGAAAAAAAGCACAGAGTCACTTGAGACATGTACTAAAGCATTTGCAATTTGATAAAACCAATGAAAAATGACATTCTGTTGTGAACAATTGCAAGGTGGTTTGGAGATTTGTCCATGTTATTTTGAGAATGTCATCTCGGTTTCAAGAAATGAGCCAAACCAATCGAGAAAAACTGTAATAGAGTTTCTTAATTGTGCATTTGGAAACGAGTCATAGCCAGTACTTTCTGAAATAGCTTATGCTTTGCACTTCATATTTCACTGCATACGATTTTGGCCAAATGACTGAGCTCTAAACTGAGCTCTGACATAGCTACAGTAAGCTTTAGAACCTGTAAGTTACAGTACGTCAAGTCAAGTCAAGTCACCTTTATTTATATAGTGCTTTAAACAAAATACATTGCGTCAAAGCAACTGAACAACATTCATTAGGAAAACAGTGTGTCAATAATGCAAAATGTTAAAGTTAAAGGCAGTTCATAATTGAATTCAGTGATGTCATCTCTGTTCAGTTAAATAGTGTCTGTGCATTTATTTGCAATCAAGTCAACGATATCGCTGTAGATGAAGTGACCCCAACTAAGCAAGCCAGAGGTGACAGCGGCAAGGAACCGAAACTCCATCGGTGACAGAATGGAGAAAAAAACCTTGGGAGATACCAGGCTCAGTTGGGGGGCCAGTTCTCCTCTGACCAGACGAAACCAGTAGTTCAATTCCAGGCTGCAGCAAAGTCAGATTGTGCAGAAGAATCATCGGTTTCCTGTGGTCTTGTCCTGGTGGTCCTCTGAGACAAGGTCTTTACAGGGGATCTGTATCTGGGGCTCTAGTTGTCCTGGTCTCCGTTGTCTTTCAGGGCAGTAGAGGTCCTTTCTAGGTGCAGATCCACTATCTGGTCTGGATATGTACAGGATCTGGGTGACTGCAGTGACCCTCTGATCTGGATACAGACTGGATCTGGGGGCTACGGTGACCTCGGAATAAGAGAGAAACAGAAAAATATTAGCGTAGATGCCATTCTTCTAATGATGTAGCAAGTACATAAAGTACATAAAACGTAAGCTTGTTATTGTTAAAATATATGTAATAATGTAAAAATCTTTACTGTTACTCTAGATGAATTTAATGCATTCTTGTTGAAATAGACAGACAAACAGGTAAATAGATAGATAGATAGATAGATAGATAGATAGATAGATAGATAGATAGATAGATAGATAGATAGATAGATAGATAGATAGATAGATAGATCTAGGGCTTTACAAACCCATGCTGTCAAATATAAGAACTGGAAAGTCCCAGATGGAGTGGGTTGTGATCTGTGGCTGTTGGCTGTGCTTGGCGGTTGTTGTATTTTTATCAGGCCTTGGGGCACAGAGGAAATGAAATCTGTTAACAGTATTTCACATCAGGTACAGTGCTTGCACCCCTCCAGCCAATGACACTATGGCCCCTTGTATGATTAGCACACAAAAAATGACCTTCTTCCAGGGTCATAGGTCAAGGTTCAGAGGTTATGCACACCAACCGTGCTTGGGCAGAAAGCTCAACAGCTGCACATCTGAACATTTGTCATATGAAGATTGCCAATCACGGTAAAACAAACACTGGCTCTAGGAAAACACTAACAGGACATCAGTGGATCACGAGGGGAAAAGGAGGGAAAGACAGTCACAAAGGAAAAAAACAAAAGAAATAGGACAGAAAAACGATGTTGGCAAATTAAAAACCTTGTTCTATAGTTGTCTACGTGCATGGCGGCAGCAGTGGCCCAGTGTTTCATATAGGTTGTCTACAAACCGGAAGGTTGGTGGTTCAATCCCTGGCTCCACCTGACCAAGTGTCGAGGTGTCCTTGAGCAAGACACCTAACCCCAGCTGATGGCGCCTTGAATGGCTGACACCGCAGTTGGTGTGTGAATGAGTGTGTGAATGGGTGAATGTGAGGCAAATTGTAAAGCGCTTTGGATGGCCATGTGGTCTGTTGAAAGCGCTATATAAATGCAGTCCATTTACCATTTTACATAAAATCAAGAAGAAGAAGAGAAAAATTACAATTTCTGCAAATCAAGTCCCATGTACAAAGAAAATAAAACAAAATTAGTCTGAATTATAATGAAAGCTTCCCATGACATAAACTATTGCACAATTATAATGATGTCGGTTTGCTTTGTTAAAAATGAGAGAAAATATGAAGGAGAAAATGGCCTAAGGGATTCCTGCACTGAATATCATTGAATACCATGATTAATAATTGAACATTGTAGAGTATTGGTTTAAAGCAAGTCCATTCCCTGTGAAGCAGTGGGACACATGCTTTCATTAAAAGCTTTGGTGATTTAATAAAAACATAAACTTATCACTGAAATGCACATTAAAGGACCCTTTAGGGAACTGATGCAGAAACAAATGTGTATTTCTCTTTATAAATGTGTACATCTGATTTTTTTTCTCTCCTCCTTGATGTATTAGATATGCATTAAGGGGATACAAAATTATTATTCCTAATATATTTTTGACTGTATAGAGGGTAATGCCATGTATTAAACAACAGCAACCAATAAATCATATTCTATCATCCAGACTCCAGACATCCAGACTAGAGCAGGCACTTGTGTAAATGAAATGCATTGCTCTGCTTTCAGTGGCTGTCACTCTTCTGTTCTCCAGAGATGGATGTTTGCATTTACCACGTGCTAGTCAAATCATGCCTCTCACAGCAAGAGACTCTCTGAATATATGTGTATGGAAATACATCAACATATAGGGAGCTTCTCTTCCAAAACCTTGTGAGCTGCCTTACTTATGAAAGGCCATTCACACACATTCAAACACATTTTTGTGTTAAATAATGCAAGGCACAAGGCAGTGGAATGAAAAAAGCAAAGTCTAGAGATCCGTACTATAGCTATCTAGACATATGGTATATAAAACTTCTTTAAGCTCAAGCTGCACATTTTAGAATGCCCTTTGATGCATGATACAATGCAAAAGCATTACATGTGTATTTAGTACACCCATTTAGTGCATGTTTACAGAAAAAATATAGACAGGCAGCACAATTAAATGCAAACACACTTATATGACTTCTTTGGAAAATTCTACTAAGGCGGCAACTCTATGTGTTACAGAAACAGCAATTAGAAACTTGACTCACAATTAATTGCACTACATTCAATGTTATCCTTTTGCTAAGCTAACATCATGACGCTTTAGTAAGCATAAGAATACTCAGCATGCAGAAATAAACTGAAATAAACTGAATTTTGGCTAGCCTGCTTCTAGTACTAAACAAAATGTATATGTTTGTATATTTATAATCAACATTTCTCTTACCTTGTCCGCCATCTTGTATTGACTTTTTCACTTATTTTGTAACTTGTCTTGTCACACATTCTCCTTGATGTTCTCTGAATCAGATTTATACGCATTTAGTTTAGTTTATGTTTGTGTTTCTTTCAGAAAAAAGTACAGACAATTTACACTATGACATAGTATTCATAAAACATCAGGCAAAAAGTACCCAGACTACTACTACTACTTCCGCATTCGATGGAGACTTTACTGTTCCATGAACAACATGCCAGATGTCTGAACTTTATTAAAACTACCAATATTCATACTGTATAGAACATCTCTTTCGTTAATAAATACAAAGTAAGTTCGAATTCAAATTGTTAAAAACAGTCAGACAGCATGCAGTTTCAGGCACACCAATGGCTACTGTCTTCAACAAAATTGTCAATAAGGCTTTTTTATTTTTTATTTAACAAATTAATTAATGAAAATTGGAATGAGAGACAGTACATATTTTATGGAATAAGGAGTACAAGGTCAAAGGGCACAAATTCCATAAAAGTTGAAGTTGGATCCATGTCACAGCAGTGATGAAAACCATTAGGGGGTAAAGCACTGAAAAATGTTCACAAGTCTACATGTGACTGAAATAATGTAATGTATTGTATTGTATTGGCAAAAACTGATGCCACAACCTGTACATTTCCATTTTTCCACCAACCACTGCTACTTAAAATCAATGAGAGATGGGTATGGCACTGGGGGTTCTATTTTATATTGACAGAGGCAGTAATGACACAGTGGGAAATGGGATCAGGACCCAAGACAGGTTCAAATCAAACCTGTATCTTCCACATGAGAACACCAGATTGAGTTCATATGCTAACAGCTAGGCCACAGCTCTCTCCAGTAAGCTCTTAAATATGTAATGTTAGATTGAAATGCTATTTGGGGATTTCAAAGAGAACACAGAAGTGTTCCTGAAACAACTGAGGCAGCGGGCAATACTGTATGTATAGTCGGTACTACTTAAATCGTGTTTTAGAGATAGAAACAGAGAGGTCATGGTTGTATGACCTTCAAAAAACACTTATATTAAAGAGCCAAAGGCTTAGAATAGACAGAGAAAAATGCTAAAGTTGGCTGGAAGCCTTTACACAATGTAAAAAAAAAAAAAAAAAAAAAAAATGTGCTCCTGATTGTCCAAAAGGGCAAAGTGCACACACACAAACATAAAAAAGAGAAGCCAATTACACGTTATCATTTTTTGTTTTATTCTTTTCTTTGAGCATGTAAGCAAAACAATGGTTGGTTGACTTCTGTGAAGAAAGGCAGAAAATATATATACTAATGCACAGAATATAAATACTTTGAGGGCATAACCTGCAATAAATAAATCAATGGACGGATGCATGGATGGATGGAAGGATGGATGGATGGATTAATTAATTAATGGATGAATGAACCAACTAATAATGAGGAATTTATAATTTTATAAAATAATATTATATTTTACTTTTTTTATAATAATAATAATAATAAAGAACTTTACTTTAACAAGGGTTGTTTCCCTATTAATATAATGATCACAGATTGTGGGGGCGAAACCAGACAGAAATCCTTCTCATTTCCCAGAGAAAGACTAAATATTTGCACAATATCTGCAGTGATTTATCGGAACAGAATTAATTTGAATTTGTTTAAAATCCACCATCAGGTTTTTCAAGAGATTTCAATTGCAGACTCACTTCTGATCTAGTCATGCATTAATCAAATTATAGTGAACATATTGCTTATCAATATTTCAACAGTGTGTACAGCTAGGTTTTAACAATAATGGCCTGCTGAATATTTCATATGTTAGATTGGGGCAGGGATTGGCGATGAACACTGCTTTAACACCTGCTGGGCCGGTCTCATCGATAGTGTCACATGTTTTTGTCTCTAACACAAAGACTAGTAAGGTGGAAAAATGGATTATCTGAGGTCTGGCTCACCATGGGCCCCAAACCTTGTGCTGAAGCAGTCTGGATGGGATCCTTTGAGGAAATAGGGGCCCCATTTAGACTTCACCCTGCCACTCAACAGCCTAGGCGGTAATGAGCCCATTAAAATGTAGATCCAGGTTTAAGGAGGACATGAGGATGAGATCCTCTCATATTTAAAGCTGCAAGCAGACAAATCTTAGGATTATGTAGCAGTTCATCCCAGGAGGATAGAGACGCATGTACGACTCTTTAAACCACATGTCCACAAAATTTTGTATCATACATTGAGAATTTTTCCATTATACTTTTGTCCCTATGATCTTTTGGCAGTCAGTTTATGTTTACTCTACATACAAGATTTTTCTACATACAAGACACAAATTAATTCTTGGTTCTACTTTGTTTAGTTTGTGTAATGTTTTAAAGTTTAAGTCACAAAGAATTAACGGAATAGTTCACTTGAAATGCTTGCATCCTGGAGCCTTTTGAATTGTTGCTGATGCAATGGTTGTCATATGACAAGTTTAAACATAAACTATAGCAAAGATCCGCCCCCCTATGGTGTCTGCATGCCAAAAGTGAATTTATTAATTTGTGCAAATAGATTACATACAATGTCAAATCAAAGACATTAATAGGCGTGAATTTGTACCGCCAAATTAACCGTTAGTTACTTTATACTTCCGAAAAGGCCAAGCCATTATGCTCTTAATACATTGCGGAGCAAAGAGAAAACTGACAACGCACCGACAGGCAAGACAGTGCAGGTTACTTTTGGCATGAGACAATGTGTCAGCTTTCAAATTGTGTTGTTTTTTAAGAAATTCAAACAATAAATACCATTTTTTGGCCGTTTAATGTGTTGTGACAAATCACTGCAGTGCCTCAGTTCAAGTGGCTCGTGAACCGATCATCTCTTCCTCTTTAGCAGTTATAGTATGAACTAAACTTGAACGAACATCAGAAGATATCTTGTTTCAACAACGGAAAGACATCAATAGACACCGAATTTAAGTCCCACAATGTCAATCACTATTCTTTTGTCTGATTTGTTTGTTGGACAAAAATGGCAGATTCAGCGTTATGATTGGTCAGTTCGCCTGTCACTCAAACTCCCTGTGAAAGTCAATTGAAAATTATATTTGAGATCTAATTCTATAATAATATGGAAATTGCACATCACTACAACGATTATGACACAGCAAAAATATAATTTGAATTACTTTCAAAGCACCCCCCCTCCCCCAACTAATTAATGATGAACACACTGACAGCTAATCAATTGTCAATATTATACACTGTTGTGGACATAAATATAATTATTGTTACAGTTGTCTTTATAGATATCATTCTTTAAATGAAGAGTAAATTTAAAGTAAATATTTTAAATAAAGTACATTTATTTAAAAATTACAGCCCATTTTTACTTTTGTATTCATAATTTCCACATAGTAATTATGCCTTGTAGAATCCATAAAAGTATGTATTTATGAATATATGTATGTGTATTTATAATTTATGCAAAATAATGCTTAAAATGAATAATTTTAATATAAAAATTCATAACTCATTTTTATTATTATTTTAAAGAAATCACTATTATTCATAACCTAATTTCTTATTCTTTTTTCTTAAACTTATTCTCTATGCTTTTCCAATCATTTGCTGGGTGTTTCCCTTCCTGGGTGGTTCTTTTTAATTTGTAATCGGTATATAGTGGTAAAAGTAGGCCCAAGGGCAAATTAACTTCTGTGAAATCACATTGAAAAAAAAAAAAAAAAACAGAACTGAACACGCCTCTGGTGTTGTATACACAGGTAGCCCTTCACACACGAAAGCATGTAAAGGTTAATCCTCCATGTTGAATATGCTCCTGCCTAATCGGCTCGCTGTGAAGAGCCACTGTATATAATGTGCAAAGCGCGGAGCGTTAATCCAGGGCGGCGCTCTTCCAGAGTCTGGCCTTTGCGATGTGTGGCTATGGAGATAAATGAGGCTTCGGGGATTAAATCGTCCCAAACGCACTGACTGGTTAATTGAATCCTCCCCAGGGAGGCCCTCCCAGAATAAGAAGTGTACTGTTGAGGGGAGCTAAAGGGCTTTTTTACCTCTGGGTAGGGCATCTTGGGAATGTTCAGTGGGTTAGGATATACTGTAGGTAAGACAAATCCCTTTCCCATTCCCAGCCTCTCAAAGGTAGATAACAAATAGGGTATCACACTTCTTGCATCTCTGGGTGGGCACAGAAGTAGACACTGTGGGGGCCTTTATGTTCTTATCGATGAAACAATCTTGCCTATAGGGCGGCGGTAAGGAGCAGACTTGTTTGTGCAGGAAAGCCATTGTTTGTGTGTGTGCCTCTTTTTATTGCCACCTTCCAAACAACCAGAACTCCCTACCAAACATATAGCAACATGTAAAAAAAATTTAACACCTTAGCAACTGCATAGCAAGCAACAGAATGCATTTTTTTTGTGTGTAACACCCCAATAGATTCATACGTAGCTCTGTGTTCGCATTTGAGACAAACACCCACCACCTCCTTTATTTTACTGGATTAAGCACATTAAATCATCAACCGATATCCTCTACTGACCCCAAAAATGATCCCATCACCTCTAGGGAGGCTACAGAGAGCTGGGATCTGATACAGTGATAAGCGTCTATCTGTCAGGGCACTGAGCCATAAAGTCATACCAATGTACATTTAGAGGCCGCTCACATCAACTGAGCAGACATCACTAAATGACTGCTGTAAGGTGCCTTCAGGTTATTTTATTACTTTGTTGGAATTAAGTTATAGATTAAATAAAATAAAAAAAGTGGAAATTGCGCTATACATCAAGGCTAGCTCCGCTGAATAAAGGAATTGTCACCAGGAGCACTCCATCACTGTGTGGAGACATCCAAGTTCATTAGCATTTCCACAATGGTGCTCTGTCATCTAACCGAGATATGCAAAATCAAAAGACAGTCACTTAAATGCAACAAAAGAGCTGTGGCTCACATCCATGATTTAAGCTAAATTTGATTAAAATGCTAGTGGCGTTTGTTGTAAATAAATGTTGAAACTTCTGTGGCATACTAAATAAACGTAGAATGCATTGAAGTTCAAATGTAACCTCTTGTCAGTCTTACAGTATGTCACTCCTTATTAAAAATCAAGAAGCTACAAAGATGAATCTTTTTTTTTTTTTTTTTGCTAATGCAAAATACTATAAAGGTGACCAAATACTTCATTGTTTTTGGGTTGTATTTAATTACAGAATATTAATTAGCAAGATAGAAACAATTCCATTTGGTTAATCAGATTAGAAATGCTTACTTGATTCATTATTAGCATGTTAATTAAACCTCTCTTCGACTATTTTAAAGTGCAATCCATTCCAAAGCTAATAGCCAGGAAGCTAATTCTAAATTGACAAAGCTAATTCAACAGGCAGACAGAAGAGGAGCCAAATCTGGGCACAAAAGCTTGATATATAAGATAAAGAAAAGTTTCAAAAGCTTGTTATCACTAGACTGTCAAATGAGACTATTTAAAATATATCTATTTTGATTGTTTTGTTTTTATGCTAAGCAAATTAATTTACTCCAAGTGCCATCCCCTTGTAGAAAAGTGTGCTTAATTGTAGTGAATGTGCTCTTGTAGTATACGTAAAAATAGTAAACTTTCATGACTGTTTCTTACAGTGATGAAACTTCTGTAATTAATAACTCACCCTCGTGTTGTTCCAAACCTGTAAGATGTCCTTTCACCTTTGAAACACAAATTTGTATTTATTTATTTTTTATTTATTTTTTATTGAATACATTTTTGATTCAGAGAGCTTTCTGACCCTCCATAGTACCACCAAATTCAGGGCCCAGAAAGGTAGAAAGGACATCATTAAAATGGTCCATTTGACATCAGTGGTTCAACCTGAATTTTATTAAGCTACAAGAATACTTTTTTTGTCTGCAAAGGAAACAAATATGCAAAAAATAATGACTTTATTCAACAGTTTATTCTCTTCCGTGTCAGTCGTTGACACTCATTCTTGATGCGACATTATGAAATTACACAAAGGTTTTGCTTAAGTGGGTCAAAAAATTTAATCTAACGGCATTTAACATTAATTATAACTGTAATGCATTTTCATTTATGACTATTAACATGGAGTGTCTATAATCACTACTATACATTAATTTTGCATTTAGGCATATTCTTTTCAGGCATATTATTTCTGTTAGAGGGCTCTTTGTCAAAGCATGCCAATGTGTACTTCTTTTTCACAAGGTTTAACAATCTGTTCTACAACAGTCCCTGTCATGGCTAAGTTTACACCTCCTCCCTATGGTGGCAGTATTCCAAAGCTGTCTAATCGTAGTCCACCTTCTCCCCGAAGCCCCTCTACACTGCAATTTGCTCAACAGAACAAAGGACACAGTGAATCTCATCTCAGCTGCCAGTCATTCAGTGATATTTAACCAAATATTACTCAACACACAGCATATGGCCTGCATCATCCAAGGCCAACACAAACATTGAAAATACAAGAAAACTGTAATAGAGCATGGACAAATAAAATCACTCCATGTCAATAATTCTGATTAAAAGTATTTTAAGAAGCAGTATATTTTGTAATGCTATTGCTACTCATCCAGTCCCAGTAGAGAACTATAAAGGTTGCACTTTATTTTACAGTATATGTACTTAAAGTGTACCTACCTAAGTACTGGTAATATAAGGTAACTACATGGGGTAAGTTTGGGTTTAGGGGTAGGTTCAGGGCAAGTACCTAGTTTTACTTAGTTATTGTAATTATTAAAATAAGAACATAGTATGTACATGAGTAACAGGACTGTAAAATATAGATGTATACATTGTCAGTTAAACACTGTAGCAATGCACACAATAATAATACATTGCACTTCAGTCACACAATGCAACAGATGAAGGATTGCTATAGCATTTGAAACATACATTTACATTGATAATGAAGTGGCAAAATGATTATATCCCCATCAGTCACTAGATGACTGCATTTTTACTGTGTAAGAAATAAGACCAAAGGCCCCTATGTTGAGCATGGATGAACTGTAAATGGTGAAGGCCCATTAGAATTCATTAGGCGTAATTGGGAGGCACTTATTACCTTCTAAATGCAAGTGCAAGACCTGAGCATTAAGCTAATTCTTCATTTTCTCTCATAATATTATCTCTTTCTGAGGAAGATCATTTAAATGTTAATAGACAGCTTCCCTCTGCTGTGAAGCTATCAATGTCACTCCCTAGGAGTGCTGGAGCCGCTGTACGTGGGTCAAATCCACAACCAGGCTTGATTCCACAGAGATGTAAGTCTTTCTCTTGTATTTTAGCATTGGGGCTCTGAAATGTTCAAAGTAAATCTTGAACGCACTACCTACTAAATGAAATCTCATTATTATTAGACCCTTAAATAATCAACAACACACTGAGACTGATTAGAAAACTAATATATGGTACAAAAAGAAGCATATCATTTTAATGTACTATGGTACTATCATGGTATTATTTGAAATAGCTTGTGTTTACCAGTCTAGCAACATCCACATTGCTTTGTGGTTGCAAATAATATGCAATATGCATTGCTTTTTAATGTATTATGGAATGGCTTAGTGCTGACATACATTTTACTACTTACAACCATATATTTCATTAACTGATACATTTTTATACACCAAGCTTGCACAGCAAAACTAAGCTATTTACCTTAAAATGTACTGATAACCACCAGGTGATAAAAGAATGTTTATTGTAAGTGGCAAGTGGAAAGCAAAAATATCCTCATTGTCATGTCCGTGGCATGTCCTCAATTGTATGTATATATATATATATATTTGAAATTATACATACTGTACAATTAACCAAATAATGTACTTTTTTTCTGTAAAAATTACAATATTTTACACTGGAAAAGTTTGAGTACACAGACACATACATGATCCAAGAAATCTGGCACACTTTTCAATGCAGTGATAACATGGCCGCAGTTGAGTTACTAGTAGTATTTATTAATAGTAGTAGTAAGGATGTAGTAAGTAGTAAAGATGTAAAATACATGTAACGTGGCCATCAGTCTTGTAGATGGAAAAAGACACAAATTATTAGCCATTAAATTAGAGTCACAAGAAAGCATGATTGACAGCAACACCTTGAACTAATACTGTCTATTATGGGGAACAGGTTCCAGCCTGAGCTCTCCAGGGTTATTGAGCTTTAAAGAGCCCCACCACCCCCTTTTTCCCCATAACCCAGCCTAGTTAATGAGGCTTCTCCAGGGGCAGAGGTTTACTCCAGAGGGGGTAAAGAGGCCGTCGTGTTGCTCATTTACAGGCAACACATAGCCATGACTGTCCACTAATTGTGGGTCTGAACAGGCTCATTTGTTTAGGTCATTAAAATTCTGTTCAGAATGGCTAACACCACCCCAACCACACACACTTACACACACACACACACACACACACACACACACACACACACACACACACACACAGACCATTTAATACAGCAGAGCTAGTAGCTTTTTTATTGTTGATTTGATTTGGAGTGGACTGTTTGACCTTTTGAATACCCCACATTTTCTCAAAAATGGCACATAGCTACCACCTTTATACCAGTGGCCCTCAAGATGACTTAAAAGTATATATATATATATATATATAAATCAAGGTTTTTCCCTTTTTTAAATTTACTCCCTAAATCCTTTTTTTATTTTATTTTGAAAGAGGAATAAGAAGAAGCAAAAATAGGGTTCCTCCTGTCCTTAAACTGGATTTTTGTGAAATTGTGATTTCTAGACATGGAAAAGTAAATGGTAAATGGACTGCATTTATATAGCGCTTTCAACAGACCACATGGCCATCTAAAGAACTTTACAATTTGCCTCACATTCACCCATTCATTCACACACCGACTGCGGTGTCAGCCATTCAAGGTGCAAACCAGCTTGTCGGGAGCAGCTGGGGTTAGGTGTCTTGCTCAAGGACACCTCGACACTTGGTCAGGTGGAGCCGGGATTGAACCACCGACCTTCTGGTTTGTAGACAACCTACATGAACCACTGAGCCACTGCCGCCCCTATAAAGTAGTGGAAATTAATTGAATAATAAAATCTAGTCATTATCCAGTAAATCAAGAACAAAAGGAAATTGTTGGGCTGGGTTCGTAATAGGACTGAACAATTAATTGGAATAAAATTTCAACTGCAATATGGCTTAGTGCGATTATCAAAACACAAAGGCTGTGAAATGCTGCTTTACATAATTTCCATCTCTGCAAGAACTGAGAGTTTGCATCGCTTATAGTGTGTATTTAAAAACACAATGTGCACCAAATATTTCACCAGATTTTTAATGAGAAGCATTTCGTATGAACCTGCTGTTAAAAAACAGATAAGCTATTATGGCTATGTATTTATGTTTAACATTTCAGATACCCCACAATACACACATTAGTGCAAACTTTCAAAAGAACAGTGTATACACATACACACTCTGGCAAACACACAAACCATGCGCAACGTAAAAAAAAAAAAAAAAAAAACGTTTTTCTCACTTGACATGGCAATGACATTTTCCAGGTGGTGTTCTGCATCAAGACTAGAGAAATATAAAGCAGATCTTCATTTATGGGGTCAGAGGAGATGACTTTGGTGGCGTGTGATATATAGCATATTTTACAGTTGCAATAGGAAATACAAGGTATATATATATATTATATATTTTATATATATTATAAAATGACACAATTTTGTCTAATGCAAATGGGTCCCAAACCAAAGCTAAAAAGTAAACTCAACATTTCAGATAGCCCAGAATACACACAATAGTGCAAGCTTTCAAAAGAACAATGTGTACACATACACACTCTGGCAAACACACAAATGCAAACACACAGTGCGCCTAAACCCTCCGGGGACCATGCGATTGCTGTCTGTGGCACATTTCAAAGCATCAAACATCAAACCTGACTGAGCCTGAGAGAGGAGCCCTTTAGCTGGCTGCTATTAAATATTGATGGACTAAAGATATGCAGATTGTTTATTGACTGGCTTCAGAGGGAAATGAGGGAAGGGTCTGTCTGGCCTGTGCCATTTCTTCCATAATCGCCTTGTCTGATTTTGGAATTCTATTTGAATGTGCAATGCTAAGGCTTTTTGTCACCCGTGGTTGTAATTACTTGACATAAACAAGCAATTAAAGGAATAATGAACTAAATATGCTGCAGAGCTTAAATGGCGTTTAGATTTAATGGGTTGGCATTGAAGAGAATAACCCCACGGAGTGCCACACAAGTGCTCGGCTAATACGGGCTAATAGCTTCAATTATTGGCAATTATTGCTTATTCAGGATAAACAAAGGGTGACATTTTTGTCACTTGACACGGTAATGACATTTTCCAGGTGGTGTTCTGCATTAAGACTAGAGAAAAATATAGCAGAACTTCCTTATGAGGTAAGAGGAGATCACTTTGGTGCCGTGTGATTTGTGCAATGCGAGTTACGTGGCTCTTGAAGAATCTGACCATTAAGGTCTAAAATTGCAAGGCTGAAGAAAGATGGCTAATTGCTGTTTGTATTCTGCCTTGGGATTCTAGTGTTCTTTACACTAGCAAATATTTGGCCACTTGATCCATTCTATTTAAACGTACTATACAAGTGCTCCTGATGCTATAAGAAACAGAACGAGGTTATTATAAAAATTATGCTATAACAGACCAACCACCCGTGCATGCACGAAAGAGACTTTAGGGTTCAAGCAGACCAAAAGAGCAGTCAGAAATACACAAATACACTTGGGGCAGCAGAGAATCAGACAGAGCCAAAATGTAGGATATATGATCTGTGGTAAACAACAAGTAGATAAGTCTTATTTGGAAAGTCTCCTAAAGAAGATTTGGGCATTTACTTCGGTAATGTTTCATTATTGCTTTAACCTCATTTTAATACTAATCGACATTAATCACACTGTAATTGTTTTTTCTCTAGGTTTCTAATATGATAATCATATGGGCTAGTGCTTAATTTTACAGTATGTCACTGGCTCTGTATGAGAATGATATATTTAACATTTTAGTCATCATATACTGTACACACATAAAGGCTGTTTTAAACAGCAGGGAGCCAAATTATGTTGTCTTATATTATACTTCATTCCCACAGCATTTTGTGTATATTTGTTTAAGGCATTTGCTTATTCAATATGCTTATTCAAGACATGGACTATTATAATGTATTCAGCACTAAAGTGGTTATCAATAAAACTTCTGCGCAATCAAAAATGAGGACAAATCACTAATATATGCGTGCATGCTACAGTACGTTTGTGTTTACAGTATAATTCTGTTAGCCTAGCAACATGCAAACATCAGTCTCTGCTGTCATCAACATTTTTTGTAGCATATATATATATATAAATATGTAGACATTGGCCTTTTTACAGTGTGTTCTTAAAGGGATAGTTCACCCAAAAATTTAAATTTGTTGTTTATCTGCTTACCCCCAGGGCATCCAAGATGTAGGTGACTTTGTTCCTTCAGTGAAACACAAACCAAGATTTTGAACTCAAAACCGTTACAGTCTGTCAGTCTTATAATGTAAGTGGATGGGAATCACAGCTTTGGGAATCCAAAAACATACACAAACAAAATCAAATTAAATCCTGTGGCTCGTGACAATCGTGACTGGAAAGACACAAAACCATCAGTCTGTGCAAGAAACTGAACTTATTAATTAGTATTTATTTAGATTTTTAACGTTGTTTTTCACTCTAATGTCCAAACTGTCTGTCCTGAGCATGTTCTTCTCAACACCAGGTGTCTGACGTGTCTTCTTCTTCTTCTTGCTTTACAGCGGTCCATACTTATAAGTGCATTACTGCCACCTATCTCACAAATGGACCATTGACACTCTATCAATGGTCAATGGTCCACTTGAGAGATAGGTGGTAGTAATGCACTTATAAGTCTGCATCTGCCAAAAGCAAGAAGACGAAGCCTAACACGTCAGCTTGAGAACGTGCAGAACAGGATGCGCTCAGGAAAGTTCAAACAGTCTGGACATTGCATGAATCAGAGGTAAATACTGTTCAGTTTCTTGCACAGACCGATCGTTTTGTGTCTTTACACATAAATGTATCGTCACAAGCTGCATGATTTAACTTGGTTTTGTTTGTATATGTTTTTTTGTTTGTTTTAGTTTTGGTCCAGGGTCACACATATTTAATATAACATATCCGTTTTCCATAGTCTTTTAGTATAATGGTTTTCATTCTATTTTTTGATCAAATAAAAACAACCTTTGTAAGCATATAAAAACGGATAATTTATTAGTTTATTTTTTACATATTTAAAAGCTTAACAGCACCAAACTTTTGAATACTAATCCCATTTTTTTCATTCTCATATATTATAATTGTTTTCACTCTATTTTTGATCAAATAAATACAAACTTCTTAAGCATGTAAATAATAATAATAATAAAAACTTCTTTCAATTTTTTTAAAGCTTTTTTTTTTACTTTTGAATGCTAATGTACATATAAATCTATAATCATCTAATAACTTGATATTGTATTAAACAGATATAATAAATACAAAGCAGTATATATATATATATATATATATATATATATATATATATATATATATATATATATATATATATATATATATATATATATATATATATATATATATATATTTATTTATTACAGTAATTCAGTAATAAAACGTCCGGTTGCCACACAAAAATGCACTGAGACATTATCTCCATTGACTCCATTCAACCCGTTCCAAGATGGTGGCACTGTTGACATAGGGAAAGCGAACACAAACAAAGTGCATGCCAATGTAGAGTGTGTCAGAGCAGTCACTTATGAGGTTACATTTCACACAGGGAGACTGTATAGACAACAAGGCAACTCACTATAGGATTGTGGTACAAAGCCACTTTTTACACTAAAAACGAATCTATTATGCAGGAGTAGTATAATAATGTGATTATCCAGACATGGATCACACATTCCATGAGTGTGGCTGTGGGTGGCCAGTACACCGGCTGCCACTGTGCTTCATCATACACTGACCGCAGCACCCAGCTCCGTGCCAGGACCTGGTGGTGCTGACAATGTGGCGGTGTGTCAGCTTGCTCATCTCCTCTGCTGGTGATGACGCAATGGCACAGATAGCCGTCACAGATGCTGTCATGCAGA
This sequence comes from Carassius carassius, assembly GCF_963082965.1. Taxonomy (NCBI): domain Eukaryota; kingdom Metazoa; phylum Chordata; class Actinopteri; order Cypriniformes; family Cyprinidae; genus Carassius; species Carassius carassius. Next base: position 21,237,606 of record NC_081786.1, read on the forward strand.
GAGTTAATCCCTTTAAGAGCCCTGTGAGCCAATGCGCTGCATGATACATTATGTCCGGCTTTCTCCAACAGAAATTACTTTGAATAAGAAATGTGAAGACACTACATGAAGATGCAGGTATAAACATCCCCATTCTCCCATTTATTCTAACGGTACAATCTAGACCATAAAACTTCTCTTTTGACATCAGTGATTCTCATTACACATTTTATGAAGATAAAACTTTAATTCAATTTCTTTGTAGAAAAAAAAGAGAGATGTGATGAGAATTTTAACATCCATTTATACTAATATAATGTAATAAAATAATCTTTTAATAAAATTAAGAGAAATTTTAAAAAATGTAACGCTCTTGTCAACAGTAAATGTAAAAGTATAACAACCTACTGTGTCCTACCAATGTTAATACCGAATGGCCCACCCGCCACCATGCATGAGTAATGAGGGTGAAGACAGGCAGGTCAGTATGCTTAGTGTGGCCCCTGGAGACCCCGTGTTCCAAACCACACATACATACAGTAGTATATGAATAATAATATAATCACATACTACATGTCCTTCCTGTGTCTGTCAACGCAAGGCCTTACCTGTCAATCACACTGATGTTTCATGTTAGTGAGGTTTGAAGGCCCCCCACTCCCTGCGCTAACATCGGCAATAGTTGTAAACAGATGATTATCAATGTGCATACTGGAAAATCTGAAGGAAAAAAAAACATGTCTGATTCATAATTGATTAGAGAAAATATGATGCGCATAAATTATTTGGCGACCTTATAAAATGCTAACATCACACCATAATGCAGTATGATGAAACTAGAACTTCGAGGTGTAATTGGGGACTATAAATATTTGATTTAAGAAAGTGGCAGTCTTACCTTGGAATATATATATATATATATATATATATATATATATATATATATATATTACTGTGTCTAACTTGATCCTGCAAAATATGCATTGGGATATTTTTCGATCTCCCACTCAAATGACGGTATTTTCTCTGTGAAATATCACTGAGGAACAGTAAATGTGACTGACCGATGTTTTGGCTAAAAGAAAAAAAAACAAAACCTATTGAGTTCACTGAAATCATGTTGACCTTTTCTGACAACATACCCCAATAGTGGACACACCATAAGTCATCACATTTTAAACTATATCACTGTTTCCACATCAGCAAACCAACACTGAAATCTCATACAGCTTGAAGCATTGACATCTTGCGAGTTAGATTAGATATAACAGAAAACCAAAGCAACATGTGTATCTGTATCAGTGCAGCAGTGTATCAGCTACACACACACCACATTTGATATCTTAAAATGAGGGCTGGGCAGATTGACAGGTTTGCTGAGTTGGCTGTTATCCCCCTCCATCCCCCATCAGAACACACATATAATCATGATCCAGACAAAGAAACTGATCGCCACTGTGTGTAAATCAATGGCATCGCACACACAAACTAACACACAAGCTCACACTTACACAGGGATGCAAAAAGCATCACAATACTCCAATTCTCTTCTCAATAAATCTTTGTCGGAAATCTAGCAGACATACACCAATTTTGGGGAAAGTTACTTTTAAAAGTAATGCATTACAATATTGCATTACTCCCTAAAAAAATAACTAATTATATTACTTAGTTACTTTTTATGAAAAGTAATGCGTTACGTTACTTTCGCATTACTTTTTTAAATAGGAGCAGAGCTTGATTGTTTTTAATATAAGAAGTTCTATTTGTAGCAAATGTAAAAGCCCTTTCACACCAAAAAGAGTAATGAATAAACCCCAGGCTGAAGGAAATGTAATTTCATGTCTGGACAGTAGAACACAGGAGAAGAAGCAATAAAAAAAACAATGAAGCACAATTGTTAGTTTATCTAAAGTCATTTTTGCTAATTAGTATGGTTCATCAAAGTGGATCTGGATCAAACTGGATCATCAAAGGTCAGCAACACAGACATTAGTTAATAAAGTGGGATTAGATAAATTTATGTTTTTATTTATTTTGATGAATACTAAATCTGTTTTTTTTTTTTTTTGAGTGGGATGAATTAATGCACATTCACATTTAGTCTAGAACTACATCATGTTCACACTGCACACAACGCCTCTGTACTTCCAGGTTCTCCCAATATGGGGACAGGAGTCAATAAATGGGAAAACAGAGTAACTTGCATTATATTTTTGAAAAAGTTACTCAGAAATTTTCTTGTAAATGAACAAGTAATGCGTTACTTTAATAGTTACTTTGAAAAAAAATAATCTGATTACGTGATTCATGTTACACTGACAGACACACACACACACTACAGCTAAAAAAAGATCAGCAGAATCATCCAAACAAACTCACATATGTGCAGTACTAGTGAGCACAGCTTACGGGCTACATCATTTAGAGTTGAACATGTCGAGCCCTGAGGCTCTGTGTCAGTGAGAGCCACTCTGCAGTGTAACTGTCCCTGTTCATTCTTGTGCCAACACAACACCAACACACATACACAAAAAAGAACAACAACTACAACAAAAGACAAATATGATTATGCGCCACAATATGTAGTTTTTGTCACTGGATGTGTCCTGTAAAGGAAAATTTAATGTAAAAACATTTGCACATTGTTTTTCTTAATACATAGATTATTAAATAAATAAATGCAATGCAATATATAAAATCAATGGACATACTGTATAAGCTACTGTACATAAATAATTTCAAGTTTTATGCAGTCATGTAATGATGATAACCAGAAAAAAACAACAACAATATAGTATAATATAATATAATATAATATAATATAATATAATATAATATAATATAGAAGAGTGACATGCATCATCATTCTAAGATGCTGATTTGATGCTCAAGAAGCATTTATTTTTATTAATTACATTAAAAAAATTACAATTGAAATTGTGATGCTTATTTTCTTTTTAAATATGATACATTTTTGATTCTTTCATAAATAGAAAGTTCACAATAACAATTATTATTTTTAAGTAACATTTTCTGATGTCTTTACTGACACTTTTGAACAATTTAAGGCTTACTGAATGAGGGTATACATTTTTCAAAATTGACCCCACAATTTTTTTACAGCACTGTAGTATGGATGCATGTTTGTATTTATGTATGTATGTATGTATTCAATTTTGGTGTTTTACAGCTTTATTCTTATTAAAAGGAGCATTCTGGACTCCTGAATGTTATACAGGTGTCATAGGCGTAAATAAATAACGATAGAACTTCCATCCATCCATCTTCTTCCGCTTATCCGTGGCCGGGTCGCGGGGGCAGCAGTCTAAGCAGAGAAACCCAGACTTCCCTCTCCCTAGACACTTCCTCCAGCTCTTCTGGGGGGACACCGAGGCGTTCCCAGGCCAGCCGGGAGACATAGTCTCTCCAGCGTGTCCTAGGTCTTCCCCGTGGTCTCCTCCCAGTGGGACGCGCCCGGAACACCTTCCCGGGAAGGCGTCCAGGAGGCATCCGAAACAGATGCCCGAGCCACCTCAGCTGACCCCTCTCGATGTGGAGGAGCAGCGGCTCTACTCTGAGCTCCTCCCGGGTGACTGAGCTTCTCACCCTATCTCTAAGGGTTCGCCCAGCCACCCTGCGGAGAAAGCTCATTTCGGCCGCCTGTATCCGGGATCTTGTCCTTTCGGTCATGACCCAAAGCTCATGACCATAGGTGAGAGTAGGAACGTAGATTGACCGGTAAATCGAGAGCTTCGCCTTGCGGCTCAGCTCTTTCTTCACCACGACAGACCGGTACATCGACCGCATTACTGCAGAAGCTGCACCGATCCGTCTGTCAATCTCTGTTCCATCTTTCCCTCACTCATGAACAAGACCCCAAGATACTTAAACTCCTCCACTTGAGGCAGGCACTCTCCACCAACCTAAAGAGGGCAAGCCACCCTTTTCCGACTGAGGACCATGGCCTCGGATTTGGAGGTGCTGATTCTCATCCCAGCTGCTTCACACTCGGCTGCAAACCGTCCCAGTGCATGCTGAAGGCCCTGGCTTGATGAGGCCAACACGACAACATCATCCGCAAAGAGCAGAGACGAAATCGTGTTGTCACCAAACCTGACCCCCTCCGGCCCCTGGCTGCGCCTAGAAATTCTGTCCATAAAAATCATGAACAGAACCGGCGACAAAGGGCAGCCCTGCCGGAGTCCAACACGCACCGGGAACAAGTCTGACTTACTGCTGGCAATACGAACCAAGCTCCTGCTCCGGTCGTACAGGGACCGGATAGCCCTTAGCAAAGGGCCCCGGACCCCATACTCCCGGAGCACCCTCCACAGGCCGCCGCGAGGGACACAGTCGAATGCCTTCTCCAAATTCACAAAGCACATGTGGACTGGTTGAGCAAACTCCCATGAACCCTCCAGCACCCTGTAGAGGGTATAGAGCTGGTCCAGTGTTCCACAGCCTGGACGAAAACCACACTGTTCCTCCTGAATCCGAGGTTCTACTATGATAGAACTTAAATATGTTTAATAAGCTAAATATCGAAGGATTTATGAAACTGATCATCTTATTCATCTTAAGGTTTAAATAATACAGTTCAGTGCAATGCATTATAGGCATCATCAAGGGCTTTATATAATGGCCTAAAGAGCTACCACTTATTTGCACCCACCCTGCACTGACATTCAATGTGGCATGGGTCTAAAAAAAACACATCACCATGAGCGGCTGCCATCATGCTGCTGATAATTGTCTACTGCTGTCCTCTTAAACCCCCTGGGGTTCAAAGAAGCCTCCGGCCATCATTCTCAGACAGGGCGAAAATGAAAAAAGAGAGATCAGGGAGGGGGGATAAGAGTGAGGGATGTGAGAGAAAACACAGAAAGAAGAGAGAGCAAGAGACAGAGAGAGTGAGAGAGAGAGAGAAAGAAAGATAATATCATAATAATAAGAAGACAAAGACAAATACATGTTCTCAAAGGATGGTGAGCACAAAAGGAAAGAAAGAGGTGACTTACGGGTTCCCACTGAAGTAAAGTGTCAAAAGTTAACTGCAGAATTAGATATATGATGTCTTATTAAAAGTATTTAGTATGTATCTCTTATCTGCTGTGACTTGACAGTATGCTTGCTAAAAATGTATGTATGTTTTAAATGTCATTACAAGCAACAAGAAATATAAATTAGGAAACATAAAGACCCATAAATAATGGTTAGGAAAAAATAGCATGGACTGGAAGTAGGTGTAACAAAGGTTGACCATAAAATGAAAATGATCACCTATTTACTCACCCTTATATTAGCCAAATTGTTTAACTTTCGTTTATCCGTGGAACACAACCACACAAAAAGATATTTCTGTTTTACAGTATCTTTACAGTAAATTTTATTTTTGTATTTGCAAACCACAAAACACTGCCAAAACAGTTAAATAAGAAAAGTGGACTCAGTCCACTGAGAGAAATCAAAATCATGTAATTTTCTTTTAATATTGTCTCAAAACCTCTGAAAGGTGCTGTGCTGCAATGAGAGAATCTTTGCACTCAGGCATCCATGATCCCCTGTGGTCAATGACAAGCCCAGAATATGTCCAAACACCATCTGTTACCTTGAATTTACTTTACTTTGAGTAATTGCGCTTATGCTGACCATGAATATACTTTCTAGGAATCTGGCTCACAGTAAAATTGCTAAAAGGAATTCTGGGTAAAAATAAATAAATACATTATTGTCGTTATTGTGTCATTATAACAAGGCTTTTAAAAGCAACAGATCACCCAAAACTGGATAAATTCTGTAACTAATCCTTGCACATGAGTTTGATGTGAGAACAACCGGTGTTCGTTTACATGTCTTGCAATTGACCGAGGTACAACAAATTTGAATATACATTTATATTTAGTCATTTACATTAAGTCATTTACATTTAGTCACTTAGTCACTTTAATTTGCGACTTACAAATGAGGACAATGTGCTATAATAAGTCTCAGTTAGCTTAAACGCAGTACACATAGCAAGGGCTTTATAAATAATACAATGAATAAAAAGAAAACCGATAGAATAGAAAAAGACTAGCCCTCCTGTTACCCTCAAATCTGATAACATTTGTTACCCACTGGGGTCATTTTGACCCCAGTAATTTAAGCCCCCAGAATGTGATTTTTTTTTTACAAAGGTTTGTGTCTCAGGCAATTTATGTGGTTGCACTTTATTTTACAGTACGTGTACTTACATGTACTTATAGTGTACTTACAGTGTATTTATCTAAGAAAGTTCTGGTAATACAAGGTAACTACATGGGGTCGGGTTAGGTTTAGGGGTAGGTTCAGGGTTAGTACCTAGTTATTATATAGTTGTTGCAATTACTATAATAAGTACATAGTATGTACATGGGGAACAGGACTGTAAAATTATGTCTTTGTTGACTACTTAAATAGGCTTTTAATTTGACATCCACCCCCCTCCCCACCCCTTATAAATCCAGAATGCCCAATGCATGACTATGGACACATTTACAAATTACCATAAAATCTTACTGATTGACCTAAAATTTTAAAAGTATATATATATATATATATATATATTTGGTGTTTTATTTGTTTTAGAATATTTCTAAGTATAGATTTTTGTGATCCATAACATTTGAAAAGAAAAAACTTTATTTTATCAAGGATAGTAACACGAGTTATGTTTGGGGTCAATCTGACCCCGGGAAAAACAAAAACAATTTCAAACATTTAGAAGAATTTTATTTTTAAACAGAACATCATAACAATCAAAAAATCAGTAAGGAACAAATAACAGTCCTTTTTGTTATCAAGGATTGCAACATAAATAATGTGTGGGGTCAATTTGACCCCAAGAAAAAACGTCCTAGGTTACGTATGTAGCCATGGTTCCCCAAAGGGAATGAGACGCTGCGTCCGAAACGCTATGGTAACACCCTTCAGCTCTGAATAATATGTGAAATCAGTCTCATGAATGGGCGTGACGTCATAGGCGGGTGATGTAGCGACCAGGAAGCTATAAAAGAACGTGAGGTGGAACGAGCGTCAGCTTCTAGGAATGAAAGGAACTCTGGCAGGGATGCCGGAAGTATGGCTTTGAGACGCAGCATCTCGTTCCCTTCGACGAACCATGGTTACATACGTAACCTGGGACGTTCCCCTTCAGGAACTTTAGCTGCATCCAAAACGCTATGGGAACAAGAATGCCCACGCTGCCAGACTTGCAAGTCCCTGCCTAGTGTGTATACAAGGAGCACAATTAAGGCGAGAGAAAGAAGAGCCGTGAGTGGCTCGCAGATCTAAACCATAAAATCTGATGAATGTGAGGGGCATGGACCGTCCAGCTGCGATGCAGATGTCCTGTATAGACACACCTGACAAGAAGGCCTTGGAGGCTGCCATACTTCGGTTCAAGTGAGCCTTGACTCCCAGTGGTGTTGGGAGATCAGAGGACTCAAGGTTTTAGGATAGCATCCTGATCAACCACTTCTTCTGGCCGGACACCTCAAGGTGTACAGTTTCCTCATGGAGGGAGTTCTGGATTGAAGGATGATCTCAGCAACCTCGATTGAGAGACCAAATGCTACAAGATGTGCCCCCTCAGGGGCATATTGCATTTTGCCCTTCCAGTGTCAGCATTCCAAAGGGGATGCTACAAAATGTGTACAGGACATTGAAAAAATATCAGCAGGTTAATTTTATGTTTACAGAGTTGTCCCCATTAAATTAGGAAAATTTTAAAATCTGAAGAATTTTTTTTTTTTTAATAATGTATTTACAGACGTTACATAGTTAATAGGAAAGTTAATAGGAGGGCTAGAGCAAGCTAGTGTAAGAGGTCTTTTTTGCTTTTGTTAATTGTACAATAAATGAAAAGAAAACAGACAGAATACAAAAAGATTAGAAATAATATCCAAAAGTGCTAAGCTACAGCAGAGAGGGACATTTTTAATGATTAATCATTAACCCAGAGTTATTGTTACATGGAGTACGCTTATGATATTCATTGTCATTATTGAAGCTTAACAGCCCCTGGTTACTATATACTTGTATAGTATATCGATAAGTGCAACAGGGATGTTTTCCAAAACATCTGCTTTTGTGATTCACACTAGAAATAAAATCGAACCGGTTTGGAACAGCATGAATGAGTTAATAACAACAGCATTTGAGTGAGTAAATAATAACATAAACTGTCTCTTTAAAAATGATGCCTTCTCTACTTCAACTTTTAGAATGTGCATTTTAGAATTAACTTTTAGAACCCTTAGCATTGCATTGCTGAGTCACATAAGTAAAATGATATGCACTATATGTGCTAGTGTTTCCTCTGTCCTTAAGCTTCTTCCCCATGACTCTACTGGTTTCTGTTGCTTTGCCAGAGTTTTGGCTCCTGAGGGGAACTCACTGATATATTCTGACAACATTTGCCTCCATTTAGCTAAAAATGTGCACAAGGCTCCTTATGGTTTTACAAGCTTATCTGACTTGGCACCGTATCTGTCGCTGTCGGTATGCATGTGGCCCACGGCTCCAAAAAAAAAAAAAATGAGGGAAATAAAAACCCTGATCTTTGCTGGTTCACCGCAGCTGTATAACGATTAAATAGTTACAAGTTAAACCGTTGCCTGGAACATTTTTTCAAACAGAAGCTTTCTTTTCTTTTCTTTTTTTGTCTTTCTTTTTTTTTTTTTTTACTGCAAACATTACTGGTAGCAATATGTGTTTTGGAGAAGGTGAAAGTTCAAGCCATGTGTCCTTCAGCCGTGCCTGGAAGATGTTAGGGGTGAGAACTGGAAAGGCCCTTTTTGTTCTCCTCGAGTGTGATCTCCCAGAGGGGGTGAGGACAAAACACAGACATGACGGCACCCGTTTGTACTTGAGTTTTGTGACACAGCTCAGCAGGTAGCCGGGGAGCCATGCCAACAACAAGCGGCCCATTTAAGAGGCAGTATGGAAAACAAAGAGGAAAATGCTGGCTGCACAGAATCTTTAAGGTTATTGAGTGTGTAGAGTTTAATTATGGACTGCTCTCATGTGAGACACATGCACATCTGGAAAACTAGTCTGCCCTTTATCTCAAACCGCCTTATTTCTTACTGCAGCAAACGCATGCAGTCATTTTCTCAAATTCTTTTTTCCTCAAAAAAAAAAAAGCACTTAAAAATGGCAGAATTACTAGAGATCCCCATGGCACATTATATTACTCCATGTCTTTGAATACTGTGGCATAAATGACAACAAAACAGGTGAAATATCTGTTTCAATGGTTGCATACTTTATAGATTACAGTAATAAAATAAAATGTAACCAGCTTAAAAAACTGATTGGTTTGCTTTATATGGAATGATATTCTGGAAAATTATATAATGCTTTTCAAAAGTCTTCATTTTTTTCACGTTTTGTTATGTTGCAGCCTTATGTTAAGCTGCACCATAATGGCAAAGCACAAAACAGATTTGTAACAACATTTGGAAATGGATTATAAATAAAAAAATGAAATGATACAGTTCATTAGTGCCATTCAGCGTTTACAAACCCACCGAGAGCAGCTTTATCTCGGCCAACTCTTCTGGAATTTGAAGTCTCTATAGTGAATATTATTTTAAATTCTCCCCTTTTTCAAACTCACACATACACACACACACACACACACACACAAATCCTCCAAGCCTGTTTTTGACACTCACTCTTCAAGTGAGACTATACCAGTCACTGAAATAACAGATTTACTTGCTGAGCTATATCATTGTCCATATGGCAAGCCTTCTGGCTCACACACACACATTCACACAATTCCAATTTTAGTCTCTCGTTTTTCCTATTTTAGCCTCAAATTTAAGAAAGATTTTCAGATAAGCACTCACATCGCTCACATGCACCAGTTCCAATTAGCGAATACTTTCTGATGTGTCACCCTTGCAGCCTTTGAATAATGACTCTGCAGCATGGCAGTATATTCTCGGATATCATCCCAAAAGCATCAATTAAGCTTACGCTGTAAAATTAAAGACTGCATCAACAGCTTCAGAAAATAGGAAAACACTTTTATATTATATAAAACTTACATTACATATATTCAGTAGAAAAAAAGTTGCTAACTTTTACACAGTGCAAGCAAAGTTGAGTTTTGCAATGTAAATTACATATATTAAGCTTATAGATAACAGATACAGAGGAGCCAAAAATCCTAAGAGCAATTCTTGGACATACAGATGACCCGAGTTTGAGTACTGGCTTGTAGTATGTAATGAATTAAACCTTCGTTATCTTCGGGAAGAAGGAGGCAGGAACCGGCGGACAATCAAATGAGACTTTAATAATTCAAAATAAACACAAAACAGCGCACCAGCCCCTCACGGACGACTGATGCACACAAAATAAAACGAAAACATAAAATAAAGCCCAGGCCTGGTCCTCTCTCGTCCTTCACTGTCGTCGCTCCAGTTTTATATCCTTCCATCTTCTATGGGGCCCCGCCCCACTCGTCACATAGTACCTTTCCAGATCAGAAGTTCAGCAACTATTCTCAATCATAACTCAGATATATGTCCTTGTTTATTTTCAATTTGTGCAAGCCATATGATAGTTAATATTTAATTCTTCTGATATACCATTCTTGGCTGTCAGTTTGCCATCTGAGGGTAAGCTGACACACCTGCTGCTGCAAAATCAATCACAAAAACTTTCCAAAACACAGTTTCTTGACCTTTTTCAAGAGAAGATTTTAGCTCACTTCCAGCCAACTGAACATTACAGCTCTTCTTCTTCTATTTAATTATCCCACAACATACTTTAATATCCACTTGGGGGAGCAGTTAAACAGTTTATCAGGAACAATCAAAGCTGACTTTCAAACAAATTTTTTTGCATCATTACTCCAGTCACACAATCCTTCAGAAATCCTTTTAACAATCTTATTTTCTACAAAAAAACATTTATTGTTGTTATTATTATCATTATTATTATTATTATTAATGTTGAAAAGAGCTGAGAATATTTTTTAGGTTTTTTAGGGAGAATAAATTGAAAGAACAGCATTGTTTTTACATTTGTTACAGTTATTTATTTGTTACATTTATATTATTTACATCAAGCTTTTGAATGGTATAGTACTGTATATTGTTATTGAAACTTCATAATGTTTCACTTGATTATATATTTAGTCAGGAATTATAGTTTGGAAAAAGTCTTTGGAAAAAGTCTAACTAGTAAAATGTTTACACTATATGTGAAAACTAGTACAAGTATATCAATAAATAAAAAGAGACTCATGTTTATGATCTCTGCTGAATAAAGTGCTTCATTCTTTTTTTCTGAAGAAATCCATTTCTCAAATCCTCAACCACATGACATCTTTTTGGGGTGAATTATGTCTTATTCCTCTCACCGCGAAGCAAACAGTAAAATAAAAGAACTTGAAGAACAGTCTCGCTGCTTTTTCTTCTGTGTGGGCGAATATGAATAGCGCGTTCAACGCGGGGGCTTGGTCACATTAGATATAATGAAGGGAGACGTGAAAAACGGACATCGAGTTGTTTTCATATGGATTACTTTATCACAGAATATCTGTTTTCGGCGGCACTTGTTTAATTTAAAAGTAGACATGTCAAGCTTTCTATAGATATCTCTCTCATGTCTCTTCGTTGAGTATTCACGGAGTTACAGTTCATTTTAATGATGTGTTTGTAAATGAAGATCAGCGCAGACAAAGGCTGCAGACAGCACACCTTGTTTGTTATCTTTATTTTATAAGTGCACAAAGTTTTGTTGTTATTATGTCTGTATCCAAAAAAAAGTAGACCCTTTACAGATTCGATTGATGAATTGCTCTTATCTGTACGATTAAAACTGAAAGTGTAATTTAAGTTCTTTTCGGGGTTATCAGGAGAAAATGACTCAAAACGCGTATCTGCGTTAATCGACTCCAGAGGGTTAATGTAAACAAATGCAGTGGTTGTGTAGTCTTTATTACAAACTGTCATGAAGAATTAAAGCTACAATATGAAAGCAGGATGGGAAACCAATCAAAACAGATTTTAAGGCATAAATATCGGTGCACCAACATTTTCTGCATTCCTAACCCAAGTCTATTATATTTTAGGAGTTTGACATTTAAGTCGAAGTCTGAGGATTGTTTGCTCTTAAGACACTCTTGAGGTCCACTGGAGAAGTTGCAGGTAAAGGCTATCAGACAACTGAATTACTTTATTGTCCTTCTGTTTATCCTTCTGCAGTCAAGATTATGAACAGATAACTTTAGAAATCATCCCCATGTGTGCCATCATGATAAAATTCTGATGTTTTGCTTTTCTTACACATATCAAACCCACTGACTTTCCTTGTAGGGGGTCCAAATCTTCAAAAGTGCAAAAAGAAACCAAGCCAGGCAAATGAAACAGCTTCACCACATGTCCAATCAGCTCTATTAACTATGACAAAGAGACCATCAGACCAATGTTTCCATATCTATCAACAGGGTGCCTAGGAATGTTACATTAATACACGGCCACACAGCCGTTAGCCTCACCACACCTCATTTTATAGGCCTGATATCGGTCTGCGGGGGTCTGCTTTAGATACACGTGACAAAGATGAGCATATCTGGCATATACTGATGGAGGATTATCTCAGTGCCATGCGTGAAATTACTTTGTAGCAATAGGAGAATGTCGGACCAGTTATCTGATAAAACTTCGGGAGGCTGGGACATGGAAAAGTGAATTGGGATTAATCAACAGTTCTCAGAAAACTCAGGTGTAATGAAATGGTGAACTGGATGAGATGAAATGTATGAGGAGGATAACAAAGGGTTTGGCTGGTATAAAGAATCAGACTATAAGTGACTATAAGAAGGGCGCAGTTTTGTGGGAGAAACTAGAATGCAATAATGGAAGTCAAACATATGAAAATATGGATTAGAACAGATGTCTTACCAGTTACACAGAAACAAAGTTCATATTTTTGGACTTATCATGAGTGATCTGATACAGCAGATGGAATTTTATGGGGACTGTATGAGCTTGGTATTCATCTTGAGCCACTATCTTTCCAAGTGTCTTGTATTACTTGCTATTAATTGCCATATCCATGATATGAACACTTTAAAAATTGTTAAAACTGAATGTGTGTGAAGCAGCACTTGCTCCATATATGTGATGCTCTAGAGAATCACAGGTTTCAAAAAAGTTAAATTCCAATAAAGTGCACCAGTGACTGTCTTGGGGATTCTTATCAAAGTACAGTATCTGTGAGCTGAGTTATGTGCAGGTGTCATTTGCCATGGACACATATTTTATAACAATAATGGATTATGATTTAGGAGCATCTTAAAAGACGAGCAAGTATTAAAAAAAATGTGAACAAGAGATGCCAATCATTGTCAAATGAAAGACTGTACTGCAATAGAAATCAGTGTTTGTTGAGGTTTTTCAAATTTGCCTTCTAGTTGTTATGATTTATGGTAAATGCTAAAAAGAAATCAGCAAAATGCATCTACTTACAAAGATAAATAGGTCCCTCCACTCATGTCTGAAACCAGAATGAGAGGTCACTGACAAACCCAACAAAGGGGGCAAAAGACAAATTCAGACCTCGATCTGACAGCTTGGGGGTGGCCACAGGTGGACGTGGTCTAGCTCATTCACACTGGGAAAAGGTCAATGTGATCCAGACATCATTAGTTGGGTGTCACAATATACTATTGGATTAATTCCTTGTTCATTTCACACAACTTAAAAATGGGAATTTCATCTCTATGACTCTGGAAGTAATGAAATTCTTCAGAGGGTTTTTGAGATTTTTTTATGTCCTATGTATGCAAGGTTTAAAGGTAACTGCATGGAAAAAAATAATATTTTGTCACCAATTGGTGTTGCTAGAATCTGTTTTAGGCTAATTTCATATTAAGTGACTTAATATCCATAAATCCTCCAAATAGTCATCTGTCTAATGGGAACGTCAAACTGAAATATAGCAAGAAAGAGCTTCTCCACTTTTTCTCTGCATTTTAATCGGACACATGTATGGTCAAACTCCACTAGACTCGAAATTACACTACGCTGAAAGACACCCGGCAGCAAAAAGAGGTCATTTTATAAAACAAAGCTCTAAACTCCCACACATGAAGAGTTTCATTACCCTCTTCCTACTCCTGGTCATTCTTTATTAGCCTTTCTGCTGACAAATTGTGTTTATCTGATGCCATGTGAACTTATGACTGTGGCAGATTCACTTCATTGTTCACTTCACTCTTTGTAGCTCAAGAAAGAAGTTGTAAACCAGTCCACTTAATACCAGTGTCCAGGAAATGTAAAAAGTGATCCCTTTGAAGTCTGGTGTGAAAAAAAAACACATAAGCAGATTTTTGCAAGTTAATCAGGCTTAAAACTCCCACCCTCCTCTGTCTTTCTGTGAATTTAAAATGGTCTCATTAGACAAGGCCATGACTGCGCTCTGCATACTGCCACCAAATGCTCAACAACATGGAGGTTTATGGCTCTCGGAGCCACATCAGAGAGCCGGGTGCCCCATTTTTCCCCGAAAGAGACTCATTTTACAAGACTGAGTCTCATGTAACTGCACTAATCAGTCCGAGCAGAGAGTTTAACACATGCTGTAAAAGACCTACTGAGTCATAGGTCCCTTAAAATACTGGATAAAAAAAATATATATTTTGTTTTATATACATAGATGGTTGATACAATATCACAAACATAGCATACATTTTCAATAATTTTACTACTTTGGTTTAAGCATTATAGGGCTGGGTTAAAATGTTGATAATGATTTTTAAAATCCCAAGACTGATCTTTTACTCTATTTTTTACCTGTTTAGAACGTTATTGAATAGGAAGCAATTGCATGGCAACGTACCACTAAATAGTAGTATGAAAGGTCTTTTTGTTGCTGTTTCTGCAGGCTGCATGCAGAAACAAACATGCAGTACAATCAGTGTAGCCTGATTCTGGAAGCAAATGACTCTTAGCTGCAAGTTCTTGTAATGGTTACTGTTTTGAGTCCAGTCTGAAACAGTGTCCTGAATAATTTTCACCTTAATGTAAATGTAAGCATATATGTAAGCCTATATGTAATTGATTTTAAATCTGAATCAAATCAGAATTAGACCATCCCGGCTCCACATCAGCATTGATTTGGAAACTCACGAGGAGCACCTGCTCACGAGCACTAAGGACTGATCGGCCACACCTGAGGCTCGTCAAACCGTCAGCATATAAGCAGTATGCTTACAGACAAAGGGTGAGAAGCCTCTTCATGAGAAAGCAAACTAACACTCTCTCTGTGGGCATTTTAGTGGAAGGAACACTGACAAGCGATCTCCCTGCATCAGCATCTGCCAGCAACAAATAACGGAACATCTCGCTGCCCGACAGGGTCAGACCAAGCAGGAGCTCGACGCATTATGCATGGCCACAAAGTCGACGCATTCCATTACCCGACCCCCGTGTACAAGTGACACAGCTCTTGCCAAAAATGACGACTCATGATGATGGTGAAGCCTTTCTACAGATGTTTGAAAACACATTGACCCAGGAGGGATAGAAGAGAGAAGACTTGGCGCGACTGCTGGCGCCCTTTCTCATGGGTGAGGCACAACCAGACTACTTCGCCTTACTATCCTCGATGTCAAAAAAATACGATGAGCTCTAGAAGGAGATCCTGGCCCACCTGGGGCTTTTTTTCAGTCTGTGCAGCCCAGTACTTCTGTGACTGGAAGTACAAATCCCGCCTCTCTGCTGAGCCCAATCTGCCGAATTATTCCTCCTTGCTCAACATTGGTTGTTGGATGGAGATCCCTCAGCAGCCCAGGTAACGGAGCGCGTCGTCATCGACCGGTACCTACGGGCTCTTCCGAGGACTCACTGCCAGGGGGTTGGGATGAGGAACCTCGCCACCATTGTTGAGCTCATTGAGGCCATGGAGCTGGAGGATGTGGCCCAACACTGGGATGTGGGGGGAGCTAGTGCCGCAATAGTCAGGCCGGCGGCTCCCGCGCCGAGGGACGAGCCCATGCCAACAGAGGTACCAACACCACCTGTATGGATGTGGCTTGCAGGCTGTTTCGTTCACCGTGACTGGCCTGTGGGGGCTCCAGTAGTGGAGGTGAAAATCAATGACCGCCCGATCACTTGTGTGCATGGAGACACACGATACATACTGGCCTGGAGAGTGACTATCTCGGCTGGCCCTGGTTCTTGGCCAGTGGAAGTGGGGGTAGTGAAGGGTCTGCCAGTCCCCATCCTTCCCAGGAGGGATTGACCAGGGCTTGACTGCTTGCTTGTCGCTGCTGTGCAGCCTGTAAGCACCAGAGGGAGCTGCTGTGGCAAAAGGCTGGCGAGAAGAGCCTGTCAACTCGCCGTCTTACTCGCCTCGGACAGCGGGAGTGATGGTGAGTCCCCTCCACATAATTTTAACTTCTTCCTTGACCTATATCAGCAAGTGGCGGGAGGGGGTTTGTTCGCTAAGGAACACCGCAAGGATGACCATCTAAAACACAAATTGGCTCAAGTGTACAAGTGTCTCTCGGATTTCATCGTCCGATATAGCCTGCTCTACTGTGTAGCATGGCGAAGGGGGGAGGAAAAGACCCTGCTGGTGGTGCCATGGACAAAGACGGAGACCGTGCTGGATTTAGCACACTCGCACCTGCTTGCCGGCAACCTTGGAGCAGCCAACACCACCCAACGGGTATGTGACCACTTTCACTAGTGAGGACTGCAGGCCAAAGTCAAACGTTTCTATCAGTCCTGCTCAACCTTCTAGAAAACCTCCGCAAAGATGCCTCCCCCTGGACCCACCGATTCCATTGCCCATCATCGGGTCCAACAACCCTCAGACAAATGCTGCGACAAATGGCATGAAAGAAGCATGGGAACAACAGCCCGCGTCCCACTGCACCTTGACCGAACATGTCGACCGGAATCGACCGGATCATGCCATTAGTCCGGGAGCACCTCATCAAGGCTCAGCAGGCTCAGCAGCAGCATTTCAATCGAGCCACACAGCCTCGAGAATTCCAGCCTGGAGACCGAGTGATGATCCTTGTCCCCAATGCAGCTTGCAATTTCCTGGCCAGCTGGCAAGGCCCGTATACCGTCACGGAGAAGATCGGTCCCATCACTTACCATATCCACCAGCTGGGACCGCAGAAGGCACACCAAATATACAACATTAACCTGCTGAAGAAATGGGAAGGGACCAGCTCTCCGCCCTCACCACAGTGGAGACCGTGGTCGTGGATGTCAACCCCCAGCTGTCGGCAGCTCAGAAGACTTTGCTGCACTTGTTAGGCCAGTTCCCAGATATGTTCACCCCGATCCCCGGGCGGACACAGATCCTCCATTACAAGACACGCACACTACCAGGAACCATAGTCAGGCAACGGCCCTACCAAGTCCCAGAAGCTCGTCGGCAGGCTATTTAGGAGGAAATTCAACAAATGCTGAAGATAGGGAACCATTGAACAGCCCTTGGTCCAGTCCTGTCATCATAGTACCAAAACCGGATGGCACCCTCCACTTCTGCAATGACTTCCGCCGCCTCAACGAAGTCTCAGAGTTCAACAGCTACCAAATGCCTCATGAGCTCATGGATCGCCTCGAAGGGGCCCAGTACATCTCCACACTTGCCTTACCAAAGGGTACTGGCATGTGCCCCTCTCCGAAGCTGCCAAACCCAAAACAGCCAAAACATATTTTTAAATATATATAAATATATATATATATATATATATATATATATATATATATATATTTATATATATTTAAAAATATATATATATATAGAGAGAGAGAGAGAGAGAGCGAGAGAGAGAGAGCGAGAGAGAGAGAGGGGAAGTCGTGGCCGTTTGGGGAAGTCGTGGCCTAATGGTTAGAGAGTCGGACTCCCAATCGAAAGGTTGTGGGTTCGAGTCCCGGGCCGGCAGGAATTGTGGGTGGGGGGAGTGCATGTACAGTTCTCTCTCCACCTTCAATACCACAACTTAGGTGCCCTTGAGCAAGGCATCGAACCCCCAACTGCTCCCCGGGCGCCGCAGCATAAATGGCTGCCCACTGCTCCGGCTGTGTGTTTGTGTGTTCACTGCTCTGTGTGTGTGCATTTCGGATGGGTTAAATGCAGAGCACAAATTCTGAGTATGGGTCACCATACTTGGCTGAATGTCACTTCACTTCATTTTGATGTTTCTCGCAATGGGATTTTAGTACCTATGTCTTTTGTTGTAACCTTGCAGATTGTTTGGTTAACACCAAACACATTTGCATGATTTCTTTTCAGAGAAAATTCTCTGAATGCATTCTCTCCCGAAGTGTCCAGAAGTCCATAGTGGAACAGCGTGTGACAACAGGCTGGGCCGTTTCTGATCACAGATAAGAAGCAGGTGATAATTAGACACAAGCACACAGGGTCAAATGTCGGCTCTACATCAGTGTCAGTCCCACATAAGTGACAAGTCTCCCTCAACCGAGAGTTAAATTACTCTCGTCTGACAAGGAGCAAATAGACAAAGAATGAAATATGGGTTTGGATGGACCAGAGGTGTGGACAGACTCACAAAGAGCACATCCTTACAAATTAGCGACTGTCTGGAACACCGTCTGTTTTGCAGTCTGCCATAAAATCTTCCTCTTTTAAATGGATGATGGAAAAGATGCTTAATTTGTAAAGTTTCCTCATTTAGTTTAGACCCTCGATAGATAGATAGATAGATAGATAGATAGATAGATAGATAGATAGATAGATAGATAGACAGACAGACAGACAGACAGACAGACACATTTATGCCTGTTCTTCCATACCGTATTTTCACAATTTCTTACAATTACTTTACAGAATACTACAACAAAATTAATTAATATTGAGAATGGTGCATGTTTTTTGGATGTGCTTTTTTTTTACATTAGGCTAAAATTGCATATTCTTGCAACGTTTTTCAAAAAAAAAAAAAAAAACGAATACTAAATTGGTAAGAATAGCAATGCATTTTTTTAGAGCAAAGTGCCTGCACACTGCAATGGGTTGCACTTATAAACCCATTTACAGCTTTAAATGGTCATGCATTAGTCCCCTATTTTCTCTGTTAGTGAAAAAGTGTGGAGAAAGTAAAAAATCACCTGTTTTTATGAGTGCCATTTTGTGCTCAATGGTGACATTTAAAATGGTTAAAGGTTAGACAAACTTCCACAAATTGCCTTTGTGCCTCATATTAGAAAAAAATACAGATATACCTCTGGACTAAGGTAATGGTTTCACCATTGAGAGAAAAGATGGATTTAGACTATTTAATTCCATGACAGCATATTCAGCTTTGTCTACACTTTTTTTCTCCATCTTCTTTCCGATCACGTCACCTCATCCTTTTGACCTCTCAGTCAGACAATCATGGCAGGTCAGCCCCTCGGCAGCTCAGACAGATGGTTGGCTGGTCGGCCCTGACGCCCCTCCATGTATAAGGTCACCCCCCAACGCCCCTTCTTGGTCTTTCTGTCCTTTCCCTCATGAGCTTTTAGTCACTGATGTCCCAACACGTGCCAAAAAGGTGAGGGGGGCCACTGACACCCATTTAATCCCAGAGTCCCTCTGGAGGACACAGACAAGTTTGTTGATATTAAATGCTTCATTATATAAATTATAATGTGACTTTATTTTACATGTTGCATTCAAAATTGGAAAATTACGATCTGACAATATAAAATTACAATATAAATAAATTTATATATAAGAAGAGTATATCTTAATAAATTAATACATTTCTACACACGCACGCACGCACAAATATATGTGTATGTGTGTGTAAATGCATTTATTATATATTTAAAAATATGTCTAAAAACATTTGATTGTCATATTGAATTTATTTTACAATTAATTAATCTGGGAGTGATTGGAGAAACTCTGGATCTTCATAACAAAAAGAGAAGCAGAATACTTAGAGAATGTGGACTGCTCTGCTAATACTGGCTCATCACAATGGGCAATCCTTCACAACAGCTACTATATCCCTAGAAGTATTTTATGCTTACCAAATCTCCATTTATTTGATCAAAAATACAGGTCTGTACCCCAGTTTTAAAACCTCTGGATATGTTCAGATACAGTACAGTTCCCTACTAGGACACCAATCATTTTAGTAAGAAATGCAGTCAAAACATAAGGCTGGCCTGGAACAAAAGTTGAGCAGTTACCTGATTAATGTGTACAGGGAAGCATGAATGTTGAAAGGCTGTAATTTCACCTATGCCAGAATCTGCTACTGTTGCACAAATGACCCGGCTTGAGGATGTCTGATTTATATATATATATATATATATATATATATATATATATATATATATATATATATATATATATATATATATATATATAAATCTTTGACAGTTCGCTTTTTGGAATGTATATAAATTCATTTCAACCACCGGCCCACAAGTCAGTAAACTTGTCCCTATTCCCCCCATAGACAGTCTACCCCAGTAATGAAATAGAAAACTAAGATACTCCAGTTCCCCCACATGAAGCCAGCTCAGCAGAGGTTGAAAAAGAAATCCATTCAGACACTAGTGAGTGGTCATTAAAGCTTGATTTTACGCCTGCACTTCAGCACGCACTGTAAACTTGCCCTGAATATTTATGGAGGTTTAAAGCATCCACCACATCACTCTCTGAGGTGTCACAAAACAGCTGTAATCAGGAGTCAGAAATGAGTCCCTGTCTGCTGTTCTCTTCATTCTCAGTCAATAGAGCTGTTGTGTAAAGTCAGCTGTAAAAACTCTGTAAAACGATGCTTCCCTCTGTTTGCAGTCGACTAGCTTGAACAATCTAGCAGCCATCACAGTGAATCATTCACAAACCACTAAACGTATCTAAAGAAACAGACTAAATGCCATACATTGTATATGTGCTACAAGAGTGAAATACATATTTGTAAATGTTGAAGACCCATTTATTCAATTGTCGAAATTGTACTATGTTTACAGGAATGACTTGAAATTTACATTCCCTACCGCATGCCACTGTAAATTATTGCATCTTTGCTGAAAGGAAGTATTAATTTCTATGCATGAATGAATGAATGAATGAATGAATGAAAAACGCTGTGCTCAAACTTTAAATGGCAGTGTACAGTCAAGCATGTACATTTGTTTATTGGCCAAATATCAAGCAAATCTTAATCTGAACATTTTTAAGCAATAAGGAACAATAAGACATGCTATATTGTGAATATAATCACAGTTAAAGTTTCTAACATGTAAACCTCTTAAGGTTAACAGTTGGTTTTTATAAGTACTCTGCAACGTTGCTATACCATGTATTTCAGCATTTGAAGCTGGAATGCTGTATTGACCAATCAGCATCCAGGGCTGAAAGTATCCATTTATAATAATTAGCAAGATATACTGGTATCAATACAAACATACAAGTTGACATTTGTTTACTGGAAGCCTAAATGAAAATGTGGCTGATTAACAGACTTTTCTTTTTCATTCATTTATTTGTTCGTGTTTTCTTTGATGTGCACATTTCAGCTTCTCAAGGCGTTAGAGTTTATTCATCCATGCTTTATTGATTGTAATTTACTGAAGCACTGCACTTTAATTAAGACTCACTACAGTCTGAGACACAGTACGCTGATCCTGCTTTAACACACATCCCTTACAACTACTCAACCATGCCTGATTTAAAAAACAACACTGTAAACTATTTTAAACAATCAGTTCACAACTTCAAAAAGCAGAATGTTGGACGAAATACTGCTATGCAAAGCAATGAAGAGAGAAAGTAGGTATCTTGTTCTTTTATAAACTGCAACAGAGACTGTAACTTTATTCACAAGTCAAACTGAATCTTGTCTTTCTTGGTGGGCAAAACTGATTTTCACACAGAGGTAGTGAAGCTATTAATTGGAGAGTTGAAAAAATAGGCACATTTTACAGTAGGTGCCAATGAATGCAATAGGTCTCTAATTCTGACTTTTCCTCTCTCCCCTGTCTCTCTGTCTCCTCCTTTATTGCCCTTTCTCCTTCCTTCAGTGATATGACGGAGGGCCAGGGACCCCTGCATGCCTCTCTTATCTCCTCTCTCCAGCTGCGTCCTGGTGGGGAGAGGCATTATGGCAGAAGGATCCTGTCTGGACTGAACCTGGGGAGGGAGCTTATTGCAGGACTGGGAGACCTGAACTTAAATACATGTTCAAAGACCACCTCAGACTGAAAAAAAAGGCTGAATACTTTTAGTTGCAGTTGTGCTGCCATTTTTGCAGGAATTTGATTGAAGATTGTATAGTCCAATTTAAGTTTCAAGATGTACAGATTTGTGATCAAAGGTCAACTTAAATTCTCAGAGGCTTTTTTTTATTTAGTTATTTTAAACTCATTGACACTCTATCTACAATCTCAATTAGGAGTGTCAATGGTCTACCAGAGAGATAGGTGGCAGTAATGTACTTAAAAGTCTGCGATCCGCCATAACACAAGAGGAAGAAGAAGAAGAAAGCCTCACGCGCTAGTTGCTCTGAAGCGCTTTCACTAGAGTTCTAACAGTTCAGACATTGCAAGAATCAGAGGTAAAAAAATTATATAAATACTGTTCAGTTTCTTGCACAGACTGATCGTTTTGTGTCTTTACACATCAATGTATCGCCATGAGCCACAGGGTTTAATATGCATTTGTCTGTCCATGTTTTTTTTTTTTTTTACTATCATAGATTCTGTTACCATTTGCCATGCATTGTACGGCTGAGAGACTGCAACGACTGAAAATCATAATTTTTGTTCTACTGAAGAAAAAGTCACCTGCATCTTGGATGCCCTGGGGCTAAGCAGATAAACATCTAATTTTTATTTTTACATTTACATTTACATTTATTCATTTAGCAGACACTTTTATCCAAAGCGACTTACAGATGAGGACAGTGGAAGCAATCAAAAACAACTGAACTATTTGGGTGAACTATCCCTTTATATGAAAATGAGCTGGTGCTCCCGCCTCCCTTCCAGTGTTGCCAAGTCTGCGGTTTTCCCGCGGAATGGGGATCCTTTAACACTGTTGCAGCGGGCTGCTTTTCATGTCCGCAGGATGTATATGCTTATAAGGCAGAGAGCGTCACAAATGGGCGGGACTTTCACCAACTATGTCGTCAAAGTCTGGAACTACTTGTGTTGAGAGACTGTTTATGATTTTTTTTAATTATAAAACAATGAGTGAATGGATTTTTACCATTATAGGCTTGTTGTTTTCACACACTGTTGCCACACAACTGTGTTAAAACACCTTATAAAAGTGAGTTTTGCATTCTATGGCACCTTTAATGATAAATACTTAAATGCTGACTTTTTCTGAAATGAAATTATAATGCAACAAGTGAGTTGCCTTGAATTCATATATAAGGGATTAGCTTATTCTTCCCATGCCTTTCTCAGAACATCAGATCAACATCATTTTTATCCGTCTTTCATTCCTCCACACATACAATGAATACTGTTCATTTCTATTCCATTTAAGATCAGGGCTTTTTAAATTAAGAAAGAAAGAAAGAAAGAAAGAAAGAAAGAAAGAAAGAAAGAAAGAAAGAAAGAAAGAAAGAAGCTGATGGTGCTGATTGTGCAGGAATTGAAACAAAGGACACCCCTTCCCCAACAAACAGTTTTTCAAAGGCCCACCAAGAACATAGGAGAAGTTAGCCTACCTATTCCCAGAGGGCTTGATTCTTTGTTCCTGGCACAATAGCAAACATCTCTGAGAACATCAGAGAAGCAGTGCATGTGTTTACAACCCCCCTGCACAAATGAGGGAAGAACACTGTGTGATTATGATTAGCAAAGGATTGTACTGTGTAGGTGTACCACACACACACACACACACACATCGCCACTGAATTTTAATTCAAGAAAACATGAGCGAGAGAAAGTCTTTGCTTTTACACCCTTAACACACAATCCAACACACATATACAGTACATCTCTCTGGCCTTTGCTT
The DNA here is from genome assembly GCF_963082965.1 of Carassius carassius. Taxonomy (NCBI): domain Eukaryota; kingdom Metazoa; phylum Chordata; class Actinopteri; order Cypriniformes; family Cyprinidae; genus Carassius; species Carassius carassius. The sequence continues at coordinate 21,261,585 of NC_081786.1, forward strand.
TTATTAACGGCCTTCATGCTAGTAAGGGCCAGTAGTGTGGGAAGCAATTTATCACAAAGTGAATTAAAATAAATAAATAAATAAATCACAAGGAGAGGCTTTAAAATGGTCTATAAAGGTTTCACATTGTAAAAATAAAATAAAATAAAAATGTGTTAGCCTGCTCATTATGATCCTTGAGTATAATAAAAGCATTTGCCTTTGATGCAAGACTGAGGGCTCTAAATAACCCTAATTAATCCTTAAATTAATAAATTAATGCTTGTCAGACACTAAAAATTAAAAAAAATTTGAGAAAAAAAAGTCAAGTTAGGGTTAGGTTAAATTATTAACTCCTATTGTGTTTAAAAAAAAGGGTTGATTCAAAAGAAAAGCTTAAATTTCAAGTAATCTTTAAGTCTTAAACTTAAGTCTCATGCATTTTATTGACAAGCTACACAAAAAGGTGTTTCTCAAATTGCATGGAAACCAATAGAGGTCAACACAAATGTTGTAACAGTTTGTGTACAGCATTCACAAAACACATCTATACATGTATACAAGTGTAAATAAATAGCAGTTTAAGTGCAAGTTTTTTTTTTCAATTTGAAAACTTGACCTCTCTCTCTCTATGCATCTCTCTATCAAGGGAAGTTTATTTGTCAACAGCAACTCGAATGGCAA